>NW_004955415.1:19190646-19247568 GCF_000276665.1 Chinchilla lanigera | reverse complement strand
AGAGAGAGAGAGAGAGAGAGAGAGAGAGAGAGAGAGAGAGAGAGAGAGAGCCAGACAGGCAGACAGACAGACAGACATAGTTTGCCTACTGAATAATTATTCATCATGAAAGGCCAAGCTTGTTATCCACAGGTACAAGAAGATACTTTTTGAGATAAATCAGAAAGTCCTTTGAATATAACCTGATTGACTTTCAGTATCATCACTGATAGCATAGAAAGCTGCACTAAAAGCATCAGTAACGAAGACTGATAGCAACTTCCACTTTCCTTTCGCGTTTGGAAAAGCATGGAGATAGATATTGTGGTATCAAAACTCAGTCAGAGCAGCAGCTGCCCAGAAATGAGGCACTGCCTATGAACACTGTCATCTGTATGAAGGACTGGAATAGATCCAACCTGGAAACACAAGACCATGCTATCTACTGGCAATCCAGCTCTATACTGAGGGACAAAGTTTTATGGAGGGTACAAAGGGATAAGGTCGCACAGACCCAGTAGCAGACTGCTTCCACCAACCAGGCAGTAACCTCGGGACTCTTTCTACTTTCATAAACTATCCTTATGGGCCATGAGCTGGACAATGTCTCCACTAGTTCTTACAAAAAACAAACAAGCAAACAAATGACACTAAGAAAGAACAGGAAAGAAAACATTCCATGGGAAAAGCTTGGAAGATCCTGTGTACTGATCAACACAGGGCTTCACCATCTACATTAGTTACTTAGTGCACTGGGGATCTTAGGGTAATGAGAAGCATCTAACCATGTCTAGTTTAGCTGAGTTTTTTTTTTATTTTAAAGAGAACAAAAAAATTAAAAAAAAAAGAAATGATAGACAATTTCAAAATACAAGATAGGAATTCAAATAGTTGTTACATTGAGTTTAGTTGAGTAAACTAGTTACATTAGTTTAGTTGAGTTTTTTTTATTTTAAAGAGAATAAAAAATTAAAAAAAAAGAAATGATAGACAATTTCAAAATACAAGATAGGAATTCAATAGTTGTTACATTGCATATTGTTATCTGCAAGGTGGTTGTTCATATTACTGGATATAAGCATGTAAAATTGGTCAAAAAAGTTTAGCATTAACTGTTCCTTTCAATAAACCAATAGAAATTAGCAGTACAATCATCTTAGCTATTTTGTGTGTATGTGTGTGTGTGTGTGTAATATATATGTAGTTTTTCCTTTCTTTCTCTTCTCTTTTCCCTCATCCCAGTTGTTCTTTCCTTTTGAGCATTTTCTTTCCCTTTCACAATAGATGCTGGATCTTATTTACCTTGCAAGTTCTTACACTAGGGAGACAATACAATATTTAAACATGCGGGTCTGATTTATTTTGCTTATGAGTATGGTCTCTAGTTGCATCCATTTACCTATAAAAGTCTGGAGTTTATCATCCTTTATAGCTGAGTAATACTCCCTTGTATAAAAATACCACATCACTTTTATCCATTCCTCAGTTGATGGTTTTACTCCTGTGCAAAACATCTACTATCACCACTTAGAACTCTTTTCCCATTGAGCAAATTCTGTCAATACCAGTGTTTTATGTTCTCAGGGACTGTGGTCTACTGTCATGCTTTTCAAATATGGGTATCAAGAACCACATGGAGAGCCTGTGAAAACCCACAGGGCAGAGCCTCATCCCACAGAGTCTGTGGTAGTGGTCCGGGATGCATCTCCAACCAGCTCTCCAGGTATGCTACAGGTCCCGGATGATGATGACTTGAGCACTGAGCGCTGAGCAGAAGTCTAAACTCTTCAGCCTCACATTCTGGGTGTTTCTTCTTCAATAAAATCTTTGCTACCCATTTTTTCCCCCACAACTTCTCTCTCATTATCTTACACTGTAACCCAAAGAACTTCCTTCTTTTTCCTATAACTTTCCTCTCTCCATTGTCTCTCTGCCTAAACCTTTCCACATTCAAGATCCAACGCAGACACTTGGCCATCTCATTACCTTTCTCTTCCTTATAGATATGAGAACTTGCTACCCTGATTTTTTTTTCTGGTACCGGGAATCAAACTCACAATCTTGGGCTTGCCAGGCAGGTGCTGTGCTGCTGAGCTAAATCCCCAGCCCCCTACCCTGATTTTTAACAGCGTAGTTGTACTGCTTAACTTCTACTGCAGTCTAGAGGCTGCAGGACGGGATAGTCTGCCCCTGACTGATGTCTGTAGATGACAATATCTGGCAGAATGTTTCATAAATAGTACGGCTTCAATAAGCATTTGATGAGTAAATGCGTATACGGCTAGCGGAAGCAGCTGACCTGCTTCCGAACAGTGCAAGGTGCATGCACACATCCTCTCTGATTAAGTGAATTCTGTGAACTTCAGTTCAGTAAAAATCTACTGAGCACCCCTGAGGACTAAGAAACTGGATTGCCCAAATGGCTTTGCAGGTTGTTTGCTGTATCACTTGAGCAGTGGAGCATGGCAGCCCAGGTTAGAAAGAAGAAAAAGTGATTCCAAAACTATGAGAACCTAATAAAGGCTAGAATATATGAGACTGTGTCTAACAGGCAGAAGACCATTCAAACACACACACACACACACACACACACACACACACACACACAGATACATCTCCATCTGAGAGATGATTCTGTAGGTACATATATACACATAACGAATCTTCAGCTAGCATTTGTGCACCTTTCATAAGATACTACAGAAAGTGAGGAGACATAAAGTATATAGAGAAAAGCCTATGTTTGAAAATTTGTATTTAGTCTTCTTTTTTCATTTGTTCTTCCTTCAGAGCCATAGGACAATGGCTCCACATTATTCTACAATCTGCATTTCTGGGACACAGCGATCACATTATTAAAGTATGATTTATGTTCCCAGAAGAAAAGCTACCGTATGGGTGGGTGCCATGATGTTACATGAAGGTTAATAGTTAACAACAGCAATATGTATGCTTTTGGATAAATAAAATATATTTCAGTTGTTCATTTTCATAAAAGAAATGCTCTTATTCTTTTGTTTCTTCCAGGCCAACTTTTATCCCAAGTCATAAAAGCTAAGCTGCCTTTGGAAGAAACAGCATTCAGCCGTTGATCTCATTTGACATCGTTAGTTTCCATAGAAACTCCCATAGAATGCTCCTGCGTGTCTGGAATAAGTGCTTCTCCCATCAGTTCCAAATGAGTCCAGGAAAGCCCTGCCTGGTGTCTGACATCTCCCAGCCCTGCCCCGTCACAGAGGACAGAAGAGCGCTTAAGTCAGCATCTGCTACCTTCACCACAAGGGCTGTCTCCATTACAGACACACAAATGAAAGATTAAACACTGCCTGGCACAATTAGTTCTCCTCTAAGTAGGCTGCTCCCTGCAGGACTCTTGTTATAAATGTCCTATGATTCATATTTGAAAAAAAGTAAACAAAAAAGGAACACAAAAGAAAAAGCCTAGATAGGAGGAAAGGTACCCTGTGTCCCGTCAGTTTATATCATTATGTAATTACCAACAGCCTTCAAGGGTAATGTGGTTGTCTGGAAGGCTTTTCTTCTTTGCTCTGGGAGAAAGAAGAGAAAGCAGCAAGAATCTCAGGACTTGGAGAAAGCACAGAGCTACAGGACATTTAAATGTTCTTTGTTTATCCATGCTAGCTGGCACACCAGGTTAGTGCACCAGATCTTCCTATACAAACACTGAGACATGAAGACAAAATTAATCTATGGGAGAAAAGGTCAAGAGACAGTGTCTCAGTTACTTTACTCTCCTTGCAGGAACAAAATACCCAACACCCAAAGTCAAGGAAGGAAAGGTTTATTTAGTTCACAGTTTGTGGAGATTTCAGTCCATAATTAGCTGGCTCCAAGGCAGTGTGGCATGGCAGAGGTGCATCAGTTTAATGCGGTGGAAGACAGCAAAAACAACAAGAGCAAAAGGGGGAGAGCAAGCTTCTTTTCCTCCCTTTATTGTAAGCAGGCCACCGCCACTCAAGGGGAGTGTAGCACTCACACCATCTCCCTGCCCTCCTTGTGCACAGGCTCAGAGGGTTAACAGAGTGAGACCCCTGACCCCCTGCTGAGTCACTTGGTTAAACTTCTAAGCTTCTCAAGTTGACCCAATGAACAACGTCAGGCAAGGGCATTTCCTCTATACCCCAGGAAGTAGAACTCCTGAGTTACTTAGTTAAGCTTTTAGACCTCTCAAATTGACACAATGTAACCATCATAAGGAGCTACCCTTGTGGAAGGGACAGTGACTAAACCTTAGGAGCATGCTCCTGGGCCACTAGGAATGTCTTATTTCATCATCAGGTTACCTGGGTGCATTCAGTCCCTGAAAATGCAAGGGGCTATTCACTTATAACTTATGCACTTTCCAAAAGGCATATTAATTACACTCCAATAAAAAGGTTTTATACATAAACAAATAACAGATAAGACAAAGCACGGGGCAGCAGAAATATGTGGCCTAGAATAGACAAATCCAATCACAGACTGTGAAACTCCCTGCTGAACCCAGCTGGAAAGGTAAGTCAATAACAAGATCCAGGCCACTCATGAAAGATGCCAAAAACAGTGACTAGGAGTCTGAATTACATTCCTTCCTCCTCACCCAGAAGTATCTTGCCTGAGCCTTTCTTATTTACTTCATGATGTGAACCAGCTGGTGCTGTAAGGGGCCCTGATGGGATTATCTGCCCAATGACGCATCTCAGCAATGGGGATTTTGCCAGTCAGGGCAGATTGGTCCCTGGTCCTGCACAGGCCTTGGGATCAATGCTAGGTCAGTCACTGTCTTGCTAGGGCTTTCTGAAAGCAGGATTTGGAAAGAGACCAGTCTTTTCGGATGCTGAAGGATATAATATGTAGTTTGTTAGCTGCTAGCAATTGATTTTCCTCTATAGTGAGAAGTCTAGTCTGCAGAAATAGAGTCAATTCATATTACCTTTAGTGGAAGGGATTTTACAAAGTATTTTATGTTTTCCTTTAATACTATGGATTATTATATTTTACAATATCTGACCTAATAGAAGTAAAAAAGAGGTCAAGATTTAAACTCCCACAGTCAGGGGCTAGGGATTTAGCTCAGTGGCACAAATCCTGCCTGGCAAGAGCAAGGTCGTGAGTTCGGTTCCTGATACCGGGGAAAGAAAAAAAAAGAAGAAGAAAAAAAAAGAAAAAGTAAACTCCCACAGTATCTTCACCCACCCAACTTTGTCACCCATGCCTGTGCACATTTGCCTAACACTGTCAAAAATCATGTGCAAGCATTCCTTCCCCTATCATTCATCATCACCTTCTCTATTACAGGCGAAATGTCCCTTATTCAAAACACTTAGAACCATAAATGTTTCCATTTTTTTCAAATTTTGCATATGCATAATGAGGCATCTTCAGGATGGAACCCAAATCCAAAACATGATATATGTTTTATATGCACCCTACACATACAGCCTGTGGGTAATTCTATACAATATTTATAGTGGAACTGCATCTGGATTGTGACCTGTCACATGAGGTCAGGTATGGAGATCTCCAACTGTGGTATCACAAGCTCTCAAGAAGTCTTAGATTTTGTAGCATTTCAATTTTAGGTTTTTATATTAGGGAGGTTCAACAGCATTAGAACTCCTAGGCCAACAATTACACACCTCACTGACACCCACACTCTATGGGCCTCACCACCCTTTCATTGCCCAGTAAAACCCTTTCCTTTTTACCCACCCCAAATCCCAACTGTCTGCCATGCCTCCTGAAACTCTTGACTCTTGCCTCATTCTCACCCCACAATGCTCATTTAAATAACTCCTCCCATATGGCTTCACCTAATTCTTCCCAAACTGAGCAACTAAGATCACAGAAGTGGAGCAAACTGGAGAAAATGAGCCCAGCTGGTCAGTCTGTACTATAAACTCCTAACCACAAATTGCAAATGAACACTCAAACACCATCCAATAATCCTTCTTGAGTATGTTGACTCTTCTCTAAAACAACTGCTTCCCATGGTGACTGCAAACCTCCTGTCTCTCCTTCTTGTGCCCTTTCAATGATAAGATTGCCCCTAAATCTACTCCTTAAAAATGTCAATATATTGAGCCCTAAATTCTTCTTTCTTTTCCCTTAGACTATTTCCCAGCCCTCCACATTGTGAAATTCAATGGTCACCTCGTTGTCCCCATCAACCAACTTGACAGCCTGTGATCCAATGAACCACTCTCTCCTTGAAGGACTTTCTCAATGATAGTGAGTACATACCTTCCTGTTTTGTTTTTTTTCTCACTTCATCAATCACATGTCAGTTCTGTCTTTTTTCAGTTTTTTTAATGTCTACTTGTTCAAGTGACACCTCTCTGTATACTTTCTCCTCTCGGTGATCACATATGATGCCAGAGCTTTAGAGGCCATCTCTGTTTCCATTACTCACATCTCCATCCCTAGCTCTCATGTACCCAACTACCTACTTGACATTTCCACTTGAATATTTAACAAACATATTAAACTTTAAAGTTTAAAGCATAGCACTTGATTTTTTTTTTTAAATCCACATTTTCCTTCTGTGCAAGTGATGGAAAACCTGCTAGAGCATTCGATGATACAAACAGCCTGCTGTGGCATACGTACCATGGGTTCGTCACCACTGCCCTAGCTGTCCCATTTCCATACACTTCTCCTTCCTTCTGTCATGTGGCACCCTAGGAGTGTTCCATGCTCAATGCCTCTCTCCCCCTTCCCTTCCCAGCCTAATTTGTCTGTTTCTGGTATGACTTTCAAACTAGTTCCCAAACTTGCCTACTTTCTCCCTCCATCACTACCTCCAGCACTCAGGGCTAAGCCTTCCTCTTGTACCGCTAACAACCACCTCTGAGTGGGCTTGTCTGCTTCCATGCTCACCTCCAGCTCCACATTCCCAATTCATTTTCCATGCAAGAATGACTTAGGAAACTAGAAGTCAGTTCACGTTTGCTAAAGAATTCTCTTTCCTTTTCAAACAAACCAAAGAATAAAAAACGTCGGCAATAAAGAATACTCTTTACCTATGTCTCAAGGGAATCATGCACCTAGCTGCCAACCAACCCCCAGATGAGATCTACTCTGTAGTCCCCACCTGCTTCCCACTGGCCCCTGGAATTCAAACACATCAGGTTCATCTCTACCTTAGGATCTTTTGTTTTTGTTTTCTTTTCATTTTTATTGGCACATGTTTGCAGTATTTAATGACTGCATTCATTGTGGTAAGTTGGCACATGTACATGCTGGTATGTGTATGCGACACATCTTAATTCTTTTCTTCCCCTTTGCTTCTCCCCCTCCATCTCTTAATCCCTTGCTCATTTGACAAAGATCTATCTCCCTGTTTACTACTACCTGTCTTTTACTTTTCTCTTTATTTATACTTCAGGATTCTCACAAAAGAAGCCAGGCAATACCTAACCTTCTGTGTCTGTTTTATTTCATTTCTCATTGCCCTCTCAAGATGCATCCATTTTCCTACAAATGACTCTATTTTATCCTTGTTTATAGTACAGTAGTATTCCATTCTGTGTAAATACCATATTTTCTTTATCTATTCATCTGTTAATGAACAGACAGGCTGCTTTCAAGATTTAGCTCTTCTGAGTTGTGCTGCTACAAACACGGGCATGCTTGTATCACTGTAGTATGATGTCTTTAGATCTCCTGGGAAGATACCTAGTAAGGGAATAGCTGGGTTGAAAGGAATGTGTTTTGATGAATCTCCATGTTGATTTCAATCATGGTTGTACTAGTTTACACTCCAACCAACAATATAGGAGGGTTCTTTGTCCCCACACTCTCATCAACATTTGTTATTATTTCATTACTTGATGATGATTATTCTTTCTGGAGTAAAATGGAATCTCAGTGTTGTTTTACAATTTCCATTTCTCTAATGGCCAACAACGTTGAATATTTTTGAAGGTACTTATTGACCATTTGTACTTTTTCTGAGAATCTTAGGATCCTTGCACTTGGTCTTCCCTCTGTCCAGAAAATACTGCCCTTAGCTCTTCATAAACCTGTCTTTTCCTCATTTGGGTATCAGCTTACAGGTCATTTTTTATGGTATAATCTTGCTTCACCATACATCCAGATGAATCACCTATGCTGCAATAGTGAGCTACTCTCATAGCACCATGAATTATTTTCTGAATGCTTACTTCTGCATGAAATAATGTTATTCTTACATTTGGTTACTTCTTTATTATATATCCCTCCCCAAAGAAATGATTCCTCTGTATGAGCAAGGACATGTCTTGTTCAATATTCTCTTCCAAGTGCTTAGTATCTTGCTTGGTACATGGTAGATAATAAATATTTGCTAAATGATTGAATATATAATATACATAAAATACAAAAAGTAACTACTTACAAAACATTAATGAAGGGGGAAATAAAAATTCTTTCTAGGTGAACATCATTATGCTTAATATTAAATCATTAAGATAAAATCTGAAACTCATTTCTGGATGAGAAAAATAAAATGAAAATCAGATACTTTTTGGTGATTTTAAGTTGACTATAATTTGGCTAAGAGGTAAAACAAAATCTGCTTTCCATTTTAGCACCACCAGACTTTGATAATATAATCACACTCTCTAGAACTCTGGGGGCATAAACTACATCTGTGAATTAATAAACTATTTGATGCTAAAAGAAAAGAAGCTATTCTTACTAAGTTACATCCAGCATCAAACCCAAATAAACACATGACACACATACTTTCTCTCAGTTTTATCTTTTGAACAATCAGAGTGGACAAGCCAAAGCAGTATTTTAACAGTAACTTTTAGACTAGATTAGACATTTCCAAATAATTTTAAACGACTGTTTTTCTCTTACCATTATTTACTTTTGTCCCCTCCAGAACTCGCGCAACACACATAAAACATGAATCAACTTTTAACACTCTGGTTTTTACTAAAGAATAATATTAAATGGTGGTGATCTATGATCCATGAAAACAAAAGACTCGATCTTCACTCCTTTGCATCAAATGTTGAAAATCACATATTAACTTGACCTACTCGTAGCTACCACAGTTCAATTGTGAAAGTGAAGCTTCCACATTTCTGTTCAAGAATTCCCCTAATTTGGCTTTAATAAAAAAAAGATGTTGCCTTAATCACATGAACCCTTCTACAGAGTAAAGAGACTCTAAGTGTTTTTCTTGCTTAATCTTGCCTACTATTTTGTTTGTTTGTTTATTTATTTATTAAGGTACTGGGAATCGAACTCACTACCTTGCACTTGCCAGGCAGGTGCTTATGCTGCTGAGCTGTATCCCCGGCCCTTGCCTGCTATTTTGAACAATGGACAAATGAGAGAGAAATAAGCAGTCTCCAGCCTAAAAGCAAATTCTAGAGAGCTTTAATCTTTACTTTGTTAACATTCCAATCCCCATTGAATAATCAAGAATTTTACATAGCCCTAAGGTAATATTTTGTATTTTAGGTCACCTCTAAAGCTGCCAGATTCACTGAGGTACATATTAAGCTCATAAAAAGCAGGCAAGTAACCATGAGTACAATCAAGATATTAGAGTCCTGTCAAAAAGTGTAGAAGTTCCTTGAGGGCCCCCTTGCCATTACTACACACGCACGCACTCACGCAGTCACGCATGCACGCACTCACACACGCACGCACACACAGGCACACTGGATGCAAGCAATCACAGATTTGCTATCATTGAAGATTAGATTTACCCCTTCTAGGACACATCATAAATAAAATGGTAGAGCATTTATGGTTTTAAACAGAGCCTCTTTCCCTCTGCAGAATGTTTTTGAGGTATATTTAAGTTGTCTGTATTAGGAATCTGCTCATTTTATTACAAAGCAGAATCTCACTGCAAGCATGCATCGTAATTTGTTTATCCAGCCCCTGTTGGTAGATATTGGGTTGTTCCTAGTTTTTCCCATTATGACTAAAGCTACCAAGAACATTTATGCAATGTACGTTATACACCTTTGTGTTAGCATGCGTTTTCATTCTTTTGGGAAAAAGTACTAAGAGTGAAATAGCTGAAGTCATATGGTGAGATACATTCAATTTCAGAAGAATCTATCAAATGATTCTTCTAGATGAATGTGCTTACAAAAGGTCTATTTGTAGGAAGATGGATACACCTTGAGACAATAATGTTAACTGAGGTTAACTCAGACACACAAGCTTAAATACCAAATTGTTTCTTATATGAAAAACTATATGTGTGTGTGTGTGTATAAATATATATTATGAAATGAAAGACATAATAGAAAAAAGAGAAAGAAAAAAAAGGTATTGTAACCAGTGCAGACAATGTACTTAAAAGTGTACCCTGACTTAGTACAACTGTTTTACTTGTTCTATAAGTTCTTTGTCCTATGAGTCTGGTTTCCAATCCCTGTATATAATATAATGAACTTTATAAGGTCTCATAAGATAAATAAATTAATCTGATGCTGAAAAGTTAAAGGGGGATGGAGGGAGGGAGCAAAGACGGGAACCGAATGTATTATGTATGTACCAATGCCCTACTGGGAATATAATCATTATGTACTGCAAACATGTACTAATCAAAGTAAAAAAAATTTTTTTTAAAGTTCTATTTTCGCTTTCCCAAAATTAAACTCCAACATTGAAATAGGTCTATTTTCACAATCTTTACACTAGTGTCCTCTCTTCACCCAACAAGATACTACTCTGTTCTTCTCCCTCTCCATGAAAATGTAATTTACAACAGGATGAATGTTTTTTGGGAAAAAGTACTAAGAGTGAAATAGCTGAAGTCATATGGTGAGATACATTCAATTTCAGAAGAATCTATCAAATGATTCTTCTAGATGAATGTGCTTACAAAAGGTCTATTTGTAGGAAGATGGATACACCTTGAGACAATTTACAACAGATGAGTAATTATTGTTGTTGTACACAGCATTTTTTAATATGATATTGAATCAATTAGTGGAAGGGTTCCCTTCACAGAGGCCCGCATGGGTGCCAAGGACTAGGAAGTTTGGTGAAGAGAAAGGAACTTCCCTTGAGTTTTAAAGCACCATATTGCTCTTACAGTATCGTGGCTGAATTTTCTCAAGCCACCCTCCCAACATAAGACCCCACTGACTTCCGTCGGAGCTGCCAATTCATGAGGTAATGGCAAGAGGGCTCCATCGGCTATCTGACCCCCAAAAGCTACAGGCTAAGTAGGCTAAGGGAAGAAAAGTTCTCCCTAGAATCCTAGTAGATCAACCAATGAAGGAAAATAAGATATGCGGGAATGTAAGAAATATTCTGCTTAAGCCATATATCCCAATATGGGAATAAGAATGTCCACCCACAAACAAATGTACTTGTAATTCTTTTTCTAGCTGCTATCTTCTAATTCTTGAGAAAAGGCAGTCTGTAATGAATATAAAATATAACAGGGTCCAGAACTTATTTACTTACTTATGTACTTACCTACTTACTTTATTTATTGGTGCTGGGGGTTGAATCCAGGGGTGCACTACCACTGAGCTCCATCACCAAAACCTTTTTGTTTTTGATTTTGAGATAGGCTTTCACTAAGTTGCTGACTGAAACGTGTGATTCCTTCAGTGCTGGGACCACAGGCATGGGCCATGATGCTCAGCTACCTCCAAAACTTTCATAGGTAAGTAATCCTTGCCTCCAAAGTCACTCATCTGAAAGAATGTTTCCCTTCCTCTTAAATTTGGGTTGCCTTACAACTTACTTCGGTGGGTAGAATGTGGCAGAAAGGTCAGTGTGCGCTGTGGACATCTAGATCCGAGCCCTTTGCTATTGCTACTGTTGTGTCAATGAGTCTGAACTGGAAAGCAAGAAATGAACCACCAACGAAAGCCATGCTGCACCAGCCAGCCAGAGTCCCCTCCCATACTTCTCCTTGGTCTCATGAGCCACTTTTCTGTCTTCTCCTATTCACTGCCTGCTATACACTGAATTGTATCTCCCCCACCCCCAATTCCTTAATCCCAGTAAGCAAAATGTGACTGCATTTGCAGGCAGAGCCTCCACAGAAGTTAGCTGGCCAGTGTGTAGATGTTAGGATGTGAAGAGGCAAAGTGGACACACAGAGACAGCAGGGATGAGCATGCAAGAGGCAAAGCCTATGTGAGAAGCAAGGAAGACAGCAAGGCTTCCAGACACCTGGAAGCCCAGGAGAGAGACCCCAGGGGAAACCACACCTGGCACACTTTGATCTTGGACTTCCAGTCTCCAGAACTGAGGATTTAAGGCTCTCAGTGTATAGGTTTTCTGTTATGGCAGCCCTACCTCATTTTCATTGCAGGGGGAGTGCCAGGGGGATAAATTGGAATAAATTTCTCAGCTCTTTTTCCTGATAGTCACTCAAAAAATTCCTTTGTAATCTTTAAAAAAAAATTTAAGTACAAAAATACTCCTATTTGCTGTTTAAAAAAGGTTGTTGGTGGTACTAAGGATTAAATCAGGACCTTGCACATGCTAGACAAGTACTATACCACTGAGCTAGATCCTCAGAACTTTTAATTCTGTATTAGGCTGGTCCTGAAAGTTCAATCCTCCTGCCTCAGCCTCCTAAGTAGGTGGGATTATAGATGTATGCCACTGTGCCGATCTAAAAAAAATGTTTTTTTACTGCATCAAAAGTACCAAAGTAAAAAATCACTATTTGAGGGGAATATTTATAAAATAAATAAATAAATTGCATGTCCAGCACCACCCTGAGAGGAAATCTCTGTTAACAGTTTGTTATGTCTTGTTGCAGTGTGAGCTTTAGTGACAGGCTTCCCCACTCCATGGTGGCCACTGTGACAGGCATGGGGTATATACAGAGGAGATGCACCCTACCCCAGTCATTTCGATCATAAAGCCTCTTCCCTTTGAGGAATTTCTGACCTATAATTGACCTGAAAGTACACATTCACAGAGAAGAGATTCTTTCTGGACCTACTGTTTTTTTTTTTTTTTTGGTTTTGGTTTTTCTCCGGTACCAGGAACCGAATTCATGACCTTGCGCTTGCCAGGCAGGCGCTTTGCCGCTGAGCTAAATCCCCAGCCCCTTTCTGGACCTACTGAATGGGATTTTACTCTTGCTAGTCCTTCTCCTTCAAGGAAATAAAATATCATGGTGGATGAATTAGACTGAAGGTTATCATCTGTACTTCCGCTAGGAATCCTAGAAAAAGGGTCAGCTCTCAAGAACCACACTTGGGGTTCATTTGACTAAAACAACAGCTACCACTTATTGAGGGTTTCTATGTTTAGAGCCCTCTCTAAGAGCTCTCAGGTCTATTTTATGCTGCTTGCTTCAGATGGGAATTTTATTTTCGCAGCATTGTCATAAGCACTCACAAAGCCTGGAAGATCGAGTTATCCCGACCTCAGAGGTGAGCTAGTCCTTGGGTCAGACCCGGTGAGCCTGTTGCCTCTCAGGGATCTGCTTCTTCTGCTTCTTGTCTTAGCATCTTGTGGAGGGAGTTCCAGGGTGGATCATTCTTCCAAGTGCTCCAGGACAACAGTTCCAGGGCAGGGGCCTGAGGAGTTCCAGTCTAACTGTCCTTCCGAACTTCTTCTCCTCACCTGCACCCTGGGCAGGACATCTCCTTTCTTACCCACAACAGGAAGCACTTCTATTTGGGCCCAGAAGTTAACCTCCTGTATCCTTGTGGATGGCCCTAGGTCTTCTACTCGAGTCCATTTTCCTACCCTTTTTTATTTGTTTAATACATACAGCCTCCTTGCACACTAATCTGAGTTTTTCACTCAGTGTTTCAAGTTCATGAGTCTCTTCTGCACACACACGTTCACCTATGCAGTCTGCTTCTAACTATCTTATAATGAGGATCAGTGGGAAAATATGTGTCTCTTTCTCATACCTTCCCATCGTCAGGTGTCCAGGGGTCAAAGCTGTTTTCTCCCATCTATAAGCAGCAACTTCTCAACTTCTGTTGGATAAGGACTTTAAGAACCATCTGGTAATACTTGAAGAGTAATTGCTGAGGAGTCACAGTGAAGAGTTCTTTCCAAAAGGAAAATCCCACATTGCCCCATGACTCTCAAAGGAACAGACCAGAGGTCAAGTATATTGGAAACAAACATGACTCATCCCAGCAACTGATCCCAGCAAAATCACTTACCTTCCTCCTTGCTCTCTCTCAGCACCATCTGACTTCTTCCTGATTTTAATGCCTATAGTACAGCTTCCTTCGATATGAGTGTGTTTAGGAAATTATGTATGCAGTTGAAGATGACAACTAATATAGTTGCACATTATGCATAAATAGAACAAAGAAGTTATCACTGCAAATAGGAACACCGCACCTTTGTTCTTTTCAAAAGGCTCCTGGAACATGGTCCCTTGGAATTGTAAGGAGCAGCTTAAACCCAGCAGCCTGAACTGGTATTGCTTTGAAAATCACTGGTGGAGTTCTCAAGCCATCTAAGCAATGATCGTAAGTGACAGGGGCTTCTGGACTCCAGTGTGCCCAGAACAATCCCCCAGGTACCAGACGCCTATTTCTTGGGGTTGTTGCCTTCTCCTGAAGTGCAATACCACAGCTTAAGAATCACCACAGGACAGAACAATAATAAAACAAGAAAGAAGAGTCCTAGATAGGCAAAATAATACTGGGAACAACAAAGTTGGAGGGCACTGAACATAGAAATTGCTACAAAGACAATGTAATCAGAGGACAGGCAAATAGAATGGAACAGAACTGATAGTCAAGAAATATACTCAAAGCTGGGTGTGGGGATACATGCCTATATCCTAGTGTTCCAGAAGGGTAAGGCAGAAGGATCACAAATTTGATCCCAACCTAGGCAACTTGGCACACTGAGAAACCCTATATCAAAATATAAAAAGGTCTGCAATGTAACTCAGTGCAAATTCACAGTATTATAAGATACATACATACCGTTTTTTTAAAAAAGAGGGAAAAAGAAATCTGAACATCTAACAACCATGGTCAATTGATTCTTGACAAGGGTCTAAAGAGATTTCAATGAAGAAAGAATAGTTTCTTCAATAACTAGTCCTGGGACAATTGGGTTATCCAAAGGTAAATGAATAAAGTTGAACCCTTATTTCACATCATATTCAAAATGGATCAGTGACCTAAATATGAGAGCTAAATCTTCATGATCTTAGAGCAATTTTGGGGTTTTTTGGTACTAGGAATTGAACTCATGACCTCACACTTGCCAGGCAGGCTCTGTGCTCTGAGCTATATCCCGGCATGATCTTAGAATAGGTTTTAAATATGACAAGGAAACAATGAACAGAAAAGAAAAAACATTAAGATTTTTGCATATCACAAAAATGTTTTCAAGAAAGTAAAAATATTGCCTACAAAATGGGAGAAAATATCTACAGGTCGGATCAAGCATCCAGAATATATAAAGAACTGCAACTAATTCAACAATGAAAGGCCAAAAATTCACTTAAATATGGGCAGAGCACGTGAACAGAATATTTCTCCAAGGAAAAATAAAAATATCCAATAAGTAAGTGAAAAGATACACGATATCATTATTCACTAGGAAATATAAATAAAAACCACCACAAAGCACCAGTTTGTGCCGGCTAGGAAGGCTATAATCTAACAAAAGAATAAAAGAAAAGGGATATAACAACTGTTGGCAAAGATGGGATGAAACTGGATTGGTACTGGCATGGCTGCTGGTAGGAATGTAAAATGGCATAGCCACTGTGAAAGTTCTGCAGTTGCTCTAAAAGTACATAGGTACATGCCATCCAGTAATTCTGCCCCTAGACACATACTCCAAAGAACTGAAAACAGAAACTCAAATGCATATATGTACACATATGTGCACAGCAGTGCTGTACACAGTAGCCAAAAGGTGAAAAAGCTAGTTGCCCAACAATAGATGAATAGGTAAACAAGCCCTGGTACAGACACACAGTAGTATTATCCAGATACAGGAAGGAATGAATTATTGATAAATGCCAAGTAGGAATGAACTTTATAAACATCATGCCTAGTAAGAGAAGATAGTCATACACCATCACATACTGGATGACTCCATTCTTATGAAATGTTTAAAATAGGCAAATCTTTGGAGACACAATTTGGACTGGTGGTTACTAGGGGCTAGGAAAGGGAAAGTGAGAGGTACAGGGTGCTTAATGGGTATGGGGATTGTTCCGAGTGATGAAAATATTTCAGAACTAGACAGAGGTGGCATAAGACTGTGAGTGTGTTAAGTTATACTGAATTCTTCACTTCACAATGACTATTTGATTACATGCCTTTCACCTCAAAAAGAAATCAGAGAAGAAGAAAAGATGAGACAAATTAACCTAGGTTTTCCAGCAATGCTGAAGCCCCTGGGAGTGGCAGAAGTAGGTAACATGCACGATGCAAGGGTTGGCGAATATGGAAGGAGGGAAGAAGTGAGAAGTCTAGAATCCACAGAGAAGTCACTCCATGCAGTCTTGTGGAACAGGGCATCCTCAGGTAAGAGAGGGCCCCTGAGGAGGACAGTGAGGTACATTAGTCCTTCACAGAGCCTTCCACATTTTATTTACATTTGTAGAGAAGGCTACAAAGAGAGGGAAAATAGGGGAGATCGGAGAGGATGGAGGAGATGGGAAAGAAGATAGTACTAGAAATCACAGCAGAATAGGTCTTACAGGTACCATCTTTTTGTCAGTACTTGCCAAAACCAGTGAAATAGGTGATTCTGTGTCCACTTTACATATGGGGAAACGAAGGTGCCAGCCTTCAGAGATCACATTTTCCCTACCACACCATGATCCCAGGATGTAAGAAGTTACCGGCTTCCCAGTCAACTTCCACTGGCATGAGAGATGCAAGTTTGAATTCTCTAGACCACCGCATTACTACTAGAAGAGCCTGGAAATCACTGCCATTGCCACCATTTCTTTCAGCTTATTCTTCCAAAGATGATTGCTTTGTCGCAGCTACCAGACGCCTCCGTGTAAAATCAAACTCCTCTGCCATCTGAGAAGGGTCAGTGGGTCACATCAGCACACTTACCAGCAGAGCCACTGGAGTCTCCTCAAACTGCTCTCTTCTGGCTTTGGTGACAATTGATCCCCCTCTCCCCCACCTCAGGCCACAAAATATGGAAAGGAATGAAGCAGCTGAGCTGCCAGAGGCTGCAGCCCAAGGTCACTGGCTGGTTCATCTCCTGGGAGAGTTAATTTTAGTCCTCATGCTCCACAAGCTGCCTCTTCCCACCTAAGGACAGTCCAGGCAAGCAGCGTGCTCCTCTTTTCATTTCAGAAACACAAAGGACACTTCCAATTCAACAGTTTCCCCGGGCTTTAAGCATTCTGTTGATATACGCACCCCACAAAAAAGATTTAGGAAGCTGAACTAAATTCGTTCATTTCCCTGCTCCCCTTTACAGAAACAGACCAAAACAAACTATTTCCATTGTTGAGGGGTGAGATCCATATTTGAGATCAAAAGACTCAGGATATTCAATTTAAAATGGGAGCACGGAGAACAGGTGAGGGGACAAGAAATCCTGTCTTTGGGATTAGACATTCTTACTGTTGCCGCCACAACGGTCCTTGGGCCCTTCCATCACGAAGACCTCAACAGTAGCACACGCCTAACAATACGTGAAAAGCAAAACTGCAGAATACAAGGACAGCAGCTGAAGTTCTAGACTGCTTTTCTATATCAGGCTGTCAGACATTTTCCAGTTTCCTCAAGCCTTGAGGGGAAACAGAAGCTGGAAAAATAAATAATAATGCTAATTCAACCTTTTAAACATTGAAATAAAAAAAAAAAAAACACAGGACAAGCCTTAAGCATTTGCTAGAGTAGAAAGCTGACATTTTGTTTTCAAATATAGCCTGCTACTGTTTTTGCTTAATGTTTCTGAAATATATTTTAAAATTAATAAGGGAGCTTTTATGTTAAAATATATACATTCATGGGGTACATGGATACCGCCATATATCTGCCGTCTAAATCCTATAAATAACATTTTATTCCGCTGGCTTTTTGAATACCTAGCCCTTTTGAATACCTTACCCTTTACCTTTCTAAAATGTATTTCACAGCAAATAAGTTGCAGAACTGAGTGTACTTCACCTAAACTCTTACACGACTGGTATTTCCATCTCTTCTAGTTGAAGGTTGTGACTTTGCAAAAGAAACGTGAGAAAGAAAAGTAATCAATGCTCATTACATCCCTACTGTCAGGGGGGTCCAAGGTGACATAAAGACGGGATTTCCAGCAAAGGATGAAAACTTTCCTATTAGAACCAGAAAGAACGGTATTTGGCAGAAGGCTGACCTTAGTAAATGTCAAGAAAATTATCTTTCAAAAGACACAATGTTGGCCTCCACTCCCTTTTTACCTCCTTTCTTTCCCTAATCTAGCTTGGAGAGGAACTCAACCTGGCCTTGGAGAACAAGGAGTAGATTGAAAGAGAGCCACCCATGGGAAGACGGGAGAAGAACTCGGTTGTTGGACAAAAGTGGAAACCTCTGTCTTCTGAACAGGAAATCCTTAGGGGGTAAAGGTATGGCCTTCTGTCAAGAGGAGTGAAGACTTAGGAAATTCTTCCTCTTTCCTGTTTTTTTTGCTTTGTTCTCTTATGTTTCAGCTCAGGAAAGAGAGAAGAGATCTGGGGCAGAGTATGCACACCATTTGATAATGCCTCTTTTAGTGAAGATAACGGTATGTAAATGGAGGCCAGGGCTGTCCTTTCTGGACTTAAACAGAAGACTTGGGGTTTTGTTAGGATGTACCCAGCCCAGCTTACAGAGCAAGGAAAGGAGAGGGGGTTGCTGTGCAGAAGTGAGTCCCAGCCAGTCAGTGCTGTGGACACTCTAAGAGCACTCACAGAGCCTGGCTCAAGGAAGCGATGTGCACAGGCAGTGGCAGCAGAGAGGGTCTCTGTGACAGATGGTATTTTCCAAAAGCATTGCAACATGCTCTTCATCTAGTGTGACTTCAACACTCCTTTTGTTGAAAGAGTCAGGCTTGTGACTCATCTGGAACCAAGAGAATGTGATGGAAGGGATGAGACACGGCTTCTTAGCTCGAGTCACAAATCAATATCCCTTCTTCCTTATCAGCAGGAATGATCACCTAGGGGACCATGTCAGCAGTCCACCTGCCCTGAAGCCACCAGGCTGTGAGCAAGACCACAAGTTGTCCTTGAAAAGAGACCCTGGGAAATTCCTCCATTTGGATTCACCTCCTAGAATAACCAGGAGCCTTCTTTCCTTCTCCTTATTTCCAACAAAAACTCTCCTAACTTCAATGAAAGACCCCATCAGTGAAATTCCAGACAGCCTCCTGCTCCTCTGATGTCAGCAGCCGTCTTCCTGCAGCTGCATGAAGAGATCCCACACAGGAGACACACAGCCAAGCCCTTCCCAAACTCCCGACCTACCAAAGGAAAAAACCTTCAAAAGGAGACTGCTATTGTCAACCACTACATTTTCAAGTAGTTTCTGATATAGCCATCAATAACTGGAACAAACCCAATATATACACTGGATCATTTCCTACACTACAAAATCCTACTCTTGGAGCCTGTTCTCAATTTGACCACTGCTTACCTTTCTTGTGTTGTTAACAATGCAGCCTTTACATGCAACTACCCAAACTTATACACACACACACTTTTTTAACATTACCAGAAAAAAACATTCTTCCCATTTAAAATTTTTCTTTATCCTACCCTCCACTCAGGAGCCATATTCTTCCCCAAAATCTTCAATCCTAAGGGTTATCAGTGACATCACAGTAGCCAAACCCATTGTTTAAACCCTAATTCCTTGCTAACAGGGTTTCCGCTCCAGCAATGACTCACCTGGAATGGATCAACTCACTTTCTCTGGACAACTGCAGTGCATTATTTCTTTACTGGGTAGGAGTCTGAGCTGGGTGACTCCAAAACCCTGACAAAATGTTTTACCTACAGGGCAGCAAAATTGTTACCAAAATTTTTTTTTAATATTTTAAACTTGCATCGTTTAATATAAATGTTGTTTTGGGGGATTTTTTGCACTTGAAACATCACTAGTCTGAATTGAGCCTTGTTGTAAATATAAAATACATAATAGATGTAAAAGAGGCTAACATTTCACTATGTTTCTATTGATTAAATGCTGAAATGACAATACTTTAGATATGCAGGGGTAACTACATTATTCAATTAATTTAACCTATGATCTTGAGCTTCTCAGCCTCTAGCTTGGGTTGCTACAAGCTCTTCATTTTCTTTAATGAGGCAACAAGAAAATGTAAAGTGTGCTATGCTGTTCCCGTGATCATTCTTTTGGGCAGCACTGATCTCAGACATCAAGTGGACAAGCATGAACTCTTGTGCTGTACTTTATTCAAAGTGCTCAAGGAAATAGCACCCTCTTCCCTAAAAAGTTTGTGAGAACACTTTTCACAAGTGCACTATTAGGAAATAATGAAAAAAAGGAAATAATACAAAGGATGGTTCAGTGAGAACCAAAAAAATAATAATAAAATGAATGTGGATGCTTGGAAATGTTTCTAACAAGAATAACTGGCAATCATACAATCCCATGACAGTTTTGCCTTTTTTATAGAGAAAGAAACCATTATTCATGGTGATATTCATTTAAAGAAGGCTTTGAAATGCTAGATCTTACTCTTCTGACTTAATATATGCAGAAGTTCCACTCACTGAAAATGATCTAGGCATCTCTCAACACTGCATCCATTTGAGGACCTGGATTCTTAAAACAGTAGCTTACTGCATTTTGAAGGGAAGAAAATTAGCTTTATGCAGTTTCTGAAAGTGTTTAACTTATACCAGGAGATGACCAAGGAGATGAAAAATATGCCTGTAGCAGGAGGAGGCAAGCGAGATGACAACAAGTGTGCCCACCTCCTGATGCACCACAGTTCCTGAAACGCCTAAGTGTAGCCCACTTCCACCAGTGCAGCTGCTTCACCTGCACAGAACAGAACAGAAGTGTCTAGAAGTATGCAGCTTCTTGCCCAACTGCCCATAGCCAGTGACTGACAGGGAAATGGGAAAGCCCAGACCCATTGCCTGGAAGTGGAACTGACTCTCTGGAGCATCTGTGTTCCAGAGCTCTCCCAGGGATCACGCTAAGCAGGCATTCTGTCAAAATAACTCCCTTACCCCTGCTGGTTTCTTCCCTCTCCCTCCCCTTTCCCACTCACTGCTTCCCCTGGGAGCACCGACTTCATGGGACTTGCGCAGAAATCCTCATCTCAGGTCTGCTTCTGGGGAGCTCGGCTCGAGACTCTTAGCATGTATAAAAGTGCTCTGAGCAAATGAGAAATCACAGGCTCCTGGGGTTGCTGTTGTGCTATGGATAAGCGGGTCTAAAATTCTCAAGAGTTTTAAAAAAATGCAGTATCCACAGTTTAATAAGCTAGCAGTATCTCCGTTCCTAAAGACCAGGGAAGCAGCCCCAGCACATAGCTCTTAGATCTAGAAAAAAGACAATAGCTGACATGACGTGTATGTGTCTCCAGGTCTAAGAGAAGTCAAGATAGCATGGAAGGCTCTGAAGTACAGGAGCAAAAAAATAAAGTCAACACCAAAACTGAGTGAGCTACACAGCTAACACTCGTCAGTTTTATATATAATCAATATTTAACAGTTTAAAAGTCATTCAGAAAGGAACAAAGCATCACAAACATTAAATTAATTTTAAAAAGAGGAGTGCACATGTCTTCCAAACTAAAATACAACAGGAAAAAAAATGATCAAGTGTTGTTTTCTTTCTTTTCATCAAATCACAAAGTGGCCTTTGGTTGGATTAGACCAATAAATTATTGTTCAATTCTGTATTGATTATGAGAATATTTTGGGTTTATTTCTTCTATTCTGAGTAACCACTTTGAAGATAATGATACCCAGTGAAATAATTATTGCTATTCTCTTAACTATTTGATTATAAAATTTTGTTCTATTTTTCATTAAATAAAAATAATGAAAAAGTTACTCTGAAGCTTTCCATGCAAAGTAAGGATAATTCATTCCAAGACAGGCATTTTGCTATGGATACAAACTGTAGATGTTTTCTGAATAACACCAATAATAAACTAAGTTTGATATGACACAAATAAGCAAGATCTAAAATACAATAGCACAGGGATTAATTTGTACCCTGAATGCCTACTGTGGATGTACTAGGCCTGAAAACATTCAGGACTAACATAAGGTCAGAACTGCTTTCTCTTCAGAATATGGGGAAATAAACCAAGCATTTCAAAATAAAGGCAGGAATGTGATTCCAGATTCCAAGCATCCACTACAGATTCCAGGGTCTAGATGTTTACAATTTCAAGTGTGAAAAAATTTATGAAAAGGCTTACAAAAGAAATCAGATTCCAGTTCGATATTTTAAAGAACTCATAATTCAAGATATTTAGCACAGGAATGGTGCTTGAGTAGAGATGCAATGCCTTTATTTTTAGGAGAGAATAGAGGAAAAAATAGGAATTTTTCATGTGGAAGGGCAGGACTAACACAAGATAACAAGTAGCACCAGGTGACAGCAAGTCCAGTCAGGTCCTTTGGGGCTGGGGGTGAGATAGGACCCAGCTGTAGGATGTCTATTATCCTGGGATCTACTGCCACCCAAAGTCTTTGGAAAATCAAATGCACAGCAATTATGCCACTTAATATAGAGAAAACTCTTCTTTAAGTATGGGAAGTTTGGTGTTTCTTAAGATATTTAACAAGCAGTTCCTGAGCTCTGTTCTCTTTTTTTAACTCTTGAATCAAGTGTTTAGAATCATTAAACATATGATTCTTCATGGGAACCATTTATAGTACAGCTGATGAAAAGTGACCTATTTAAGGATAATACAACTATTATACAGGGAAAGAGAACAGTCCAGAAAAATGTAATGAAAACAGAGTAAAAAGCAGATGATATGTCTGCAGTGATTTAAGGTCCTAAAATTATTCAGCACCCTTCAACTCTGCTTTGCCTAGGAAGACAAAGTTTATGAGTCATCCTTAGAGGGTAGTAAAATATAGTGTACTCGACTAAAAATAGGTAGGAACATTCACTAATAAATCTACTTTTTGGATATAATCATGTCATCATTAACCACTGATCACTTGGTGAAGCGTCAGGTTATGAGATCCTTTCCCTCCCTTCACAGAAGGGCCAGAAGAAAATCAGCCACAGGCACTGCCAGAAGATAATGAAATATCTGACAGGACACAGAAAGAATAATACAGTGATGCTAAATGCCGGGGACTGGAGTCCGCCTACCGGAAGGAACAGTAAAGTTGCTAGTTTGCATATCACTACAAAATGACATCTTGTCCCCCAAAGGTAGAAAGATAGGGAATACAAAAATTTTTATATAAAACAGCAATGAGAAAATTGCAATTTGATTAAGGAGCAGAAAAAGAATAGATTTTCATATTCAGTAGAAGTCTGGCTTTAGCATAAGGCATTAGCAAGTTCTACTTTTTAATAAAACAAATCATCCACATGAAGATATATCTGGTTCCCATTTTGGCATTTCATGAGAGGTTGTAAAACGGAAGACTAAGGGAGCATTTGCAATAATTTATTCATATCATCTCCACACGCAGTTGCCCCCCAGATGAAATGGAGGAGTCTGGCTGCAAAGGCACACAGCTGTGACTTTTCATGGTCAATGGGATTTTTAGCAAAACTTGCAGAGAACATTCCTCCCAGAAAAAACTGCAGAGAACAAAAAGCACAACAGCATTCGGTGCTTCCCAAATGCAGTCAGAACTTCCATGGAAGACAAGTAGAAAATCTAGCAAAAGATGCACTGCCTGAATCGATAGTGAAATTAGTAAGCTGGAACCCAGAAAATCCCAGACACTTCTGCTTGCTGCTCCGCTGTGTCGAGGGAAATGACTGTGAATAACATTTGAGAGGCTCCAGATGGAGCAGAGTGGATGAAGAGGTTCCCACTGCAGCCTGAAGGCTCTAGGACCCCACCGCTAACAACTCCTCTCCACCGGCGGCAGAGTACTCACCAGGCAGCTCTGGACCAACGGCGAGTGATATCCACTGTCCACTTGGCCACACTCACGGCACAGTCCCCTGGAAACCAAGCAGGCACAAAGGAGAAAAACCACGTCAAGACTCAGAGTCCTCACACAGAGAAACAGCCTCTGCACTTCAAAATCAGAGCCTATAATACATTTTCAAATATATGAGAAAGACATATTAAAAAATCAGGACATTAGTTCTAGGCAACGAAGACATACAGCCATCAAGTCAGAAATATTTACTGCTGCATCCAAGCAAAAGGGTTTGTACATCCTCGCTATAATGCTGCTGATCTCCTACTTACCTGTTAACCTAGCAAAATAATTAAACAATTAAATATCAATGGTATCTAAAATCTTCTTGAAGTAAATACAATTGTCTTCTCCTGACTAATAGTAAAATGTCCTCAGATGAACTGTAATTGCAAGAAATATTTCAAACATCCTTAGATGAACTGCCACAGGAAAAAAAAAAAGTCTTTCCAAGAAGCACAGTGCTGAGAAGGAAGATTTCCAATGGAATTGCATCTATACACAAGAAGTTTTTACTCTCGTGTGTGTGTGTTTCTGTATTTTCTTTGTTAATGCACTGTACACACCTTTTCTGGGTTTGACATTTGATTTCTGGTCTAGCTGAAGTTTAGATTTTAAGATCTTCCCAAGATGTAGCAGGAAGAAAACATTTTAGATACTATC
This sequence comes from Chinchilla lanigera, assembly GCF_000276665.1. Lineage (NCBI taxonomy): Eukaryota > Metazoa > Chordata > Mammalia > Rodentia > Chinchillidae > Chinchilla > Chinchilla lanigera. The sequence goes on along the minus strand of NW_004955415.1, from coordinate 19,222,886 downwards.
AGAAGTATCAGGAAGTAAAAAAGAAGCCATTTACACATAGAGAGAAAGTAGAGGCATAAAAAATTACCAACCGACACCCAGGAAAATGATGTCTGCAAAAGTTTGAATTTGGACTTTGTGAATGTCATCATCTACAGATGGAAGGTCCTACGCAGGATGTACAACTATAGAATGCAAGGCTATGCCCCACAGAAAGAAATGGCAAATCTGGATGTAACTGGACAGTCAATGAAATAAATTTGCAAGCCACAGTGCTATTTTTCTTTGAAAAAGGTAGTGTAATAATATGGGTGTTATGACCCCACTGTGCTATAATAAATCTCACTATCTCAGTATAAACACATAGACAAAAGCATTGCTACATGCAAATAAACTATCTAGAGCGGTAACAAGAAACTAGACTGCAGCTGCCTCTAAGGAACTGGAATTCAAGGGAGGTTAAAAAGGACAGGGAGAGCCTCTGATTTTAATCTAACCTTTAACCATAGTGTAATATTTCATTGTGAAACACTGCTTTTAAAAGTGAAACCAGAGAGTAAATTCAATTCCTTCCAAACTCCCCACAGAAAAAAACAAAAAGCATGCCATTTTAAATACAGTAAACAGAATTAGAAAATATACATTGACTTTACTGGTTTAGTAAATAATTTACTATAGCCTGGGCTCTAAGCAAAAACTGCATCATCATACATAATCCACATATAAACTCTAAAATGTATGTGCTATGACTATTCTCACTTTATAGATGAGGAACCTGAGAAGTTGGGGGAGTGCTTAAGAATGATACAGAGCTGGCATGCAGACCCATGTTTAGCCCTTGCTGTACTGGTTGTTCCTTGGCATTTATCATATTTCCTATATTACACTTATATTTGCAATTATATATGAATATAAGAATGAAAATGCTACAAGGACAGGGATCATATTTACACTGAAAACCAGCATGTGTACCTTGAGCACCTACCACAAGTACCTAGCACTTACTAGGTACTCAGTAAAACCTTGTTTAATGAATGTACTAGTTGGTATTTGCAAGAGAACAGATTTAATTCAGGACTCAGAAATTTACACAAGAGTAGCATAAAATATTTGTCCACAGAGTCAAATATACAAGAGTGCAAAAGATTTGTCCCTGAGCTAGAGATCTGAGGAATTCAGCAGAGGGCCAAGAGCCCACAGCAATGTCCTGTAGGAGTCCAGCCAGAGTCCTAGAGCCACAACAATGTCGCTTGAAAGTCTGCATCAAGAGGCTGAGGAACCCACAATGGAATACCAAAGGGTCCACACTGGAAAGCCCAAGGGTCCTCCACTTCTTTTCTCCTTTCATACCACTCCCTAGAACCAGCTAATCCAGCCCAGCTGGGCAGTCCCACTCAAGTTAACCATCACTTAACCAAGCACCACAATGTATTAATGATTAAGTGTCTTAAGTAGAGCTAGGAAGCTAAATTCTTTTATGCCTTTTGGGGGATATAAAACAGACTGAGTTCCAAAACAGCTCATTGATTAATAACTCTGCCATACATTGCTCCTTATTTTGATTTCCCCTGAAATCTCAAGTCTGTTTGTAATCAAAGGGTTAAAGGGTAGACACATATTATTCTTTGTTTTCTCTAATTCCCTAGTGACCACCCAGTATAAACTGCTACACTGTTCTTGTACACTATTCTAATTCTGCACATACTTCAGATAGCATAGCATTTGGGCAAAACAGTGCTGTTAATATCTTACAAAGAAGTAAAACACTGTAAGTCATGGACTACTTAGCTACTGGAATGTCACAGGCTAAGTGCAGCAACTGACTTCATGTGGCAGTCCTTTTCATCTAAATATTATTGCTATTAAATATTATTATTCAAGGTGTTGAATAGGTCTGTAGTAGGAGGGCTTTGTGTACATGTGTGAGAGTATATATGGGATACCTCTGAGGTGTTTGTTTGTGTCCATATTTTGGTCTTTCAAAAGAAGGAAGATAGTTCTCCATACTATGGAAGGAAACCTAGTAGTTAAAACAAAACACTCAAATCCTGATATTGTACTGGACTTAATGAAAATAAAGGGGTTTTGCATCCACTAAAGGTACCAAGTTCATTCAAAGACATCAACTCCACCGATGGTGCTGAAACAAGCAGACAGACTCAAGCAAAAAAAGAAAGCCGGACTGAGGGTGCAGCTCAGTGGTGCAGCACCTGCTCAGCAGGTGCAAGGCCCTAGGATTGATTTCCAATATTACAGATCAATCAGGTAGATTCCTACCTCACACCATATATCAAAAATTAGCTCTAAGTGGATAACAGATATAAAAGAACAGTCTTCCTTCCACCACCTATCCTGGGTTTCAGGTTCCATTGTTTCAGGTTCCCGTGGTCACAATCAAAAGGATGAGTGTGGTATAATAAAGAGCTTTGAAGGAGAGAAACCACATTCAAATAACTTTTGTTATATTGTGTTTGTTATAATTATGCTATTTTATCATCAATTATTCTTGTTAATCTAATAAATCATACTTTATCATGTGTAGGTATAGGAAGAAACAAAGTAAAAGGAAGTTTTGGTACTATCTGTAGTTCAGGCAACCGTTGAGTGTCTTGCAATGATTCCCCATAGATAAGAGCTCCTTGCTGAATAAAATCCCTAAAAGTAAATACAGCATTGGAGAAATGTAACCTTCGGTTAGGCAATACTTTCTTAGATATAGCATTAAAAGCACAAGCAATGAAAGGAGAAAATGGAAAAATTAGATCTCTCAAAATTTCTGTGCCTCAAAGAATCCTATCAAGAAAATGAAAAGGCAGTCCACAGAACAAGAGACAAATTTTGCAAATCATTTATCTGATAAAAAGGCTTTTATCCAGAATCTAAGACTTCTTATAACTCAACAACAACAACAACCAAAGCAGACAAATAACACAATCTAAAAATGGACAAATGACCTAGGTAGACTTTTCTAAAACACACACACACACACACACACACACACACACACACACACACACAAAAGGATGTTCAACCAGCAGAACAACATAAATCAAAACCACAATGAAATTCTACCTTACAACCCCCATGCAAACTATATTTGAAGACAGATAAAAAGAAGGCAATCAGAGCCCTTACACATGGAGCCACTTTGGAAAATAGTCTTGACTGGCAGTTTGCCAAGCAGTTAAGTAAGAAGGTGCCATGTGATCAGCAATATCATCCCTTGAGATGTACCCAAGAGAAATAAAACATATACCCATACAAAATATTGCAAAGAAATTTCAAAACATTACACATAATAGCTAAAATAGAAACAATCTGAATGTCTATCAAATAATGAACAAATTAACAAAATGGAGTCTATGCATACAATGAAATCCTATTCAGTGATACAAAAGTCCAACACAGACACGTGGAACAACGTGGATAAAAGATTAGAATGTGGCGATGGTTGCGCAATGCTCTAAATATATTAAAAACATTGGACTGTGCATGTTTCATGGTTGAATTTTATGTTGTGTAAACTCTATTTCATTAGCGCCCTTGTTCAGAAAAGTTACATTTCAGTAAATGTGCCAATCAATATTAATTGATTTTTTTAATGACAAAAAAAACCCACAACACAGCAAATGGTAAATATTGAGCACTCACTGTGTGCCAGGCACTGCCCTAGGCTTTAGGACTGTAACAGTGCACAAAATGGACACAAATCCAGCAACTCACAGATCCCCCACCCTACAATTCCCTGTGCCCCTAAACTGCTCACATCACTCACTACTCTGGCTGCAGGGAGTCACAGGATGCCCATGGCCTGATCTCCATGATGAACTTATGCTTGAACCGATGGCTATCATTTTTAAATGGTAGATCTCACATACATGCCTGCCATCTCAGCTTCGCCCATATGATTTTGCAGCACTGGAGCAAGAATGTTGCCTATGGCCTGGCCAACAACAGAGAGGCAACTGTCCTTTCAGAGAACATGCTTCTCTGGATGTCTGTAGACCCTGCCCTCCAGGGTATTTCCCACGCAGCCAACTCCTTCACTGTGGTCTTCTCTCACCCGCTCCTGGAGTTAGAGATCCCTAAATGAAAGGCTACACAGCAAGCCTGGCATTGGAGAAGGGAGGGAATCCCACCTTCCCATTCTACATACTGTGATTTGCCATCGGCAGCAAACACCTGCCAAGAGAGCTATTCAGCCATGCACTTGCCCCTCCCTAAGTCTAAGACTGCCAGTTTGAGAAAACATTCTCAATTCTGCACAGGAAAGTTATAGCTCCTGTGTTTGTCATTTATGATGGCTAACTGGCTCTAAAGTGTCAAACTGGGAGTTCTTTAGAGGAGCTCATTGGATATATTTTTCTCCAAATAATGGTAATGGCTTTGCAATTATCAACCTGCATTGTTTTGCCAAGTTTCCCTCATGTACTCATTTTCTGTAGATGTATAACAAATTCCCACAAATATAGTGATTTAACATGTATTTATGAATTCTTCCTTCTGTAAATCTGAGGACTAGATACTGCTGCTGGTTCTCTGTTCAGCACCTGTTTATCAAGGCTGAAATCTTGGTGTCCCGAAGTGTCTTTCCTTACTGGAAGCTCTCAGGAGTGAACCTTTTTGAGTTCAGTCCAGATGTTGGCCAAATTCACTCATGGTTATTCAAATGAGGACTCATTTCCCTACTGGTTGTGACCAGGCAGCTACTCTCAGCTAGTAGGGCCCACGTGCCATTCTTGGTCATATAGGCTCCACTGTCTCTACAGCAAACCAGGGAGAATCTCCCTTACAAGGAATTTCTTTCTTCTTGTGTCTCTCTTCAGTTCCTTCTAGGGTCCAACTGCTGTGGAACATAACCTGACCCCAGTGATGACATAGTCGTAGCCCTTGGGCTTATACAGGATGTGCATACCAGGGCCAGAAGTCTTGGAGGCATCATATTTTAGCAATTTCCCTGTTCATCTCTAGATTCATATGCTCCACTTTAAATTCTAATCTAAATTCTAAACCTACACAGAAAGTTGCTCTTCTTTGTCTTAAATCAAGCCTTATGAAGCTACAGGTCTACATCACTGAAAGTCTTTTATTTATTTATTTATTTATTTATTTATTTATTTATCTATTGGTACTGGGAATCGAACTCAGCACCTTCCACTTGCTGGCAGGAGCTTGTACCACTGAGCTATATCCCAGCCCACTGATAGTCTTTAAAATAAAAACATATATGTAGTATCTAGAAGGACAAAAAATTCTGTGGGTCTTATTTTTTATGTTTTTTTTACAACAGAGGGTCCAAATAGCATTGCGGGCTGCATTTTTTATTTGAACTTGTTTATATTTTCTGCCTGGCATGAACCTTAACTGCTTCTTTCACTCAGCTGACTTGGTTATTCAGAAGTTGCACAGAGGGAACATACACACACTCACACTGACATGTGAAGAATAAAGAAAATTAAAAGTATGCTTGAAATGCGCAGGAGCACACGGCATGTTAAGTTTATTTTCAGGAAAAAAAAATGAGACTCTTCAAGAAATGTCTCCTCAAAGACATGTTTGATTAGAGAGCACAACCCTTCATCAGGTCCTGAAGAAGCAAGTCAGTAATACTAGTAATCACTGATTAGGGAGAAGTTACTATGTCCAGGTACTGCTCCCAGCATTTCACGTACATACACTCATTATGTCTCACCAAATCTTTTTTAGCTGAGGAGACTGAGGCACAGAATGGCCCCATCACTTACCCACTCAAGTGGCACTTAGAGTAAGAAAAGGACCATGAATTCCAACCCTGACCAACAGCTCTTAAGAACAGTAATTTCCTGTGTGCCTACTCATGCTGCCATGATGCAAAATGGGGGTGATTTCTGCAGCTGTTATGTGGCACAAGGGTGGCCAAGCGCCTATAGGTTGCACTCCAGCAGATGTAGCTCCTGAGCACAGGTGAGGGTGAGTGGGAACTGCAGCCCACACCCTGGGGTTTGTGTAGGATAATTCACATGCAATTACACTATATAGCAGCGGCAGACTTGCTCAAGGTCACCTTTGAAATCCTCAGCAACAACAAGGAAGACAATAATATCAGCCTTCTTCTAACCCTCATATCTTCTTTTGGGAAAAAGAAGAGGAAAAACATAAACCTTTTCCCATCATGCTTCATTTTGAAATTGACAGATTATGAAAAAAAGTAGGACATAACAAAAACTCATATCAGAAGTAAAGAAAAAGTCACTTCATCGCTTTCCTATTGTAGAGAAGAAAGTGGGCCCCCTCTAGGTCATGAAAAAGGAAAGACCCTGGAAACTCTTCCATTCACTGCAACCAGTCACAGCAGGGAAAGCATAACCCCAAGTGCCACCAGCCCAGACACGACAGACCCCCAGAAACCATGCTTAGCAGCTATAGTAATGAGTCACTGGAGGTGGAGTGGCGGTAAGGAGAACAATATTAAATCCTGACATTAAAAGCAGACTTGCTTCCAATGACTCATTGTCACAACTGGGTTGGACAAGAGTACGTGTCAGATGACATTTTCTCCATGATCTCTCTTGGTTCTAGAAAGGTACTAACCAGCAGGGACTGTTAGCATGCCAGGGCCATCTGCCTAAGGTGAGAGAGAAGAACAAAACTTTAATCAATCCTCACTTTTTCTCCTAGATTCAACCTCATCTCCAATGATCACTCAGTAAGGATCAAAGAAAGGTAAAGTTATTTTGTCACAGAAAGCTTTTTTAGTCTGATGTTTTTGTGGTGTCGCTTGTTTTGGGTCTTGGTTTATTCAAGGTTTTATTTGCTAAAACATCTCATGCTAAATCATTTGACTTGAGACAGTCATGCCTTGCAGCCAAGACTCTATGCGTGAGATAACACGCAAACCTGGGCTGCTTGTGGTTGTCAAAGATCCCTCAGAATGTTCAAACCTCAGTTTCAGAAACCTGGATATATGCCAGCCCAGGTAATTACTCTCTGCCTACCTAATTTCCCCAGGCAATTTTAATTGAAAATAGTATTATCCTGTACCCCAGCTCTAATCCGCTCTGCAGCGTCCTGTGTCCTGCTTCTTGCCTCCATCATAAGCTCACTGAGCTGGTTTCTTTTTGAAGCTTAAGTTGGAAAGAAATAAAGTTTCTGAAGCTCCCAAAGGGGAAAATATCAGATAAATAGGAGCCATTTAATTAGTCTCAAACCAGTGTACTCAATACCACTGGCAGTGGTTGCAAAATATCCCTCCTCACTGTCTAACCTTATGAAAAGTTTCTTTTGTGGACGAAAATACAAAGGTTTTCTTACTGAAAGACTCACACATCACACATACACACACACACACACACACAGCGGCAGGAGAAGGGAAAGGGAGGGACACCAACAGTGTTACTCTCCTGAAAAGATTTTTTTAAAAGGCACTGTCCCCTTGTTCATTCCCAAACAATCTGATTTAAGTTTGAGGAACAAAATGTTCCACCTAACATAGGATTATCTAAAGTTCATAGAAAAATGCAAAAGAAATAAGTTTTTGATGACATCCAAAAAACATGCTCAGAAATCAATGTTGCCTGGTAGGCACAATGAAAGTCACAAAGGCAAGTTATATATATGATGCTGGATTTTATAATAGTGCCATTAGGAAAGTAAAAAGAAACAATATCATCAACAATACAAGGGAAGGAACTATTGGTACCACAGCAACCTAGATGACTGTTAAAGACATTTTGCTTAGTGACAAATTACTCTCAAAAAGATACATACTATATGATTCCATTTATATGACCTGGGTAAAGTGACAAAATCCAGGCAGAGCAGAGATTAGTGATTTCTAGGGTTTAGGAAGAAAAGAGGAAGGAAGATGTTTAGGGCTGTAGGAAAGTAACACAGGAGACCCTTGTGAGATAAGAAAAATACCATTCTCAATTTGCAACTGCTTGTAATACTTGCAATGGAAGTTTTTTTATCTTATCTGTGGTAGTGCGACATGAATTTACATAGGTGTTTAAATTACACAAAACACACACACATACACACATATAAATGAGTGTATGTAAAACTGAAAAGTATAGATAAGGTCAATTAATTATGTCAAAGTCAATTTCATGGTCATACTATTATACTATTGTTTTGTGAGACATTAGCAGGAGGGAGATCTAGTAAAACATCTGTCAGATCTCTTGCATTATATTCTACAAGCACATGTGAATCTGTAATAAAAGATAAATATAAAATAAGATCTATATAAAATAAGCTCAAAAGCTTAAAAAGGTGAATTTAATCTTAACAATTTATCCCAGTATCTACAGAAGGCTTTCATATAATCAGCGTGCATGTAACTGTTACAAAAGTTATTGAAATATTTTACGCGTTTTTCATTCTTTGGAATTAGGCATATAGCTTACATCTCATTTCATATTGGTCATATTTCAAGAATTCCCTGGTCATATAGTGGTCACATGAGGCTGGGTTCCCAGTATTAGACAGACAAGGTATGTTAAGCACAAGCATCTACTCTCCAAGCTGCTGCAGTGGCACATTATTTCTAACGTGACACCACCTTCTCAAAGTCCCTTACAGAACTAGTTCATAATGAAAGCCTCAGAGCTTGGACGGGCAGCAGAAAATATGACCTGGCTTCAGGAGCGTTTCACCAGCAGTATCAGTGTTAACCTGCTTTGGACTACAGTTTCAGCAATTAAAAAAAAAAAGAAAGAAAAAACAGAACTCCAGTGTCTTTTAAGAAATAACAGTTGGGTAGAATTTCAGCAAATACAGTACATAAACTGGGTTCAAGGCGTAAGGTCTTAACTGTTTTTGAACCTTTGTAATTTTTCTGAGATCTCTATTCTTTGATTTCCTAGTTCCCTACGGTGATTAGAAGGAGAATTATTAAAATAAAATAGACTTGTGGGTTTGCTGTTCAGAGTTGGGGAATGGAAAGAGACAATCTGCCTCTCCGGGCAGTCATGGGGGAGAAAGAAACAAGTGATCACGTATGTGATCGCAGCTTTGAAAAAGATATAGAATTAGGCCAAATCTCTCGTGACTCTGAAAAGTAAAACAGGGAGCAACCAGGTCTGAGAAGAAGCTGCAGGGCTCAATCTCAAAAGACCAGTGCAATCTCCAGCCCCCACTGCAAGTAAAAAGAGATGAGAAAAGAATGAGATGAGAAAACACTATTCCCACATGGAGCTTTGGGGAGGATAAAGAGAGTGGGTTTGGGAGCGAGAGAGACCTATCTCTGAGAATACAAGTCAATTAACCTCTCCTGGACCTACTTTCCTTGTTTGCAAAGCAGCAAAAATTGTCTACCTCACTCACTGTTGTGGAGTTAAACAGAATAATACACAAAAGTGCCTATTGCACTCCTGCAACCCAGAGTGTGTGTTTAATTACAGTCCTCTGCCACGCCTTTATTTCTGCACTCATGTCACTATACATATAGAGAAAATGACCTGTGCAAATTAAACTAAGAATAGTAACAGGGGACACGCAAGAGCTGTTGCTCTAGAAAAGTGATGGTGAACATTTCAGAGTTTGCAATGATAGAAAGAGCTCACTGGGGCACACGTGCCATAGGTTTGCCACAATTGCTCTAGAATAATGCTGCAAGAAAAATATTTCATTTTAATCTGTCATGATTCACTTCTAATCTGCTGGTAGAAAGCTGGTTTCATGATCAATCTAGGTGCAGCATCTCAAGGCAGCTAGAAAGAGGAGTCAGAGTGCTACACCTGAGGCAGAGGACACAAAACAGTGTTGGAAAAAGAAAAGAAACAGGGTTGATTTCATCAGGGAATTGTAGACTCAAGAAATTTTACATATTTACATTCTTCATGAACATAGAATGTATCTTCCTACCGGCAAAGGAAAATAGAAAAAAGCATGACACAAGGACTTCTCCATGGCTAAAGTTTTCTTGCTATGAATTATTTAAATTTGGATTTGTAGTCATGTTTATTAAGTTTTTTGATTGTTTTGGTGCTTTTGCACCACAGACAACTGGTCAACCATCAGTTCTACTTCACATCATGAGCTGGTTTCGTGGGCCCCAGAACACTAGGGTGCAGTGAAAACCTGGTTTTTCTTGATGGAATTGAACTCTGCAAATCCTTCAAGGCCCAGGACACATGTACTGAGGCCACAGCCTTGAGACAGATATCCTACTGAGCAGAAGCACTCTAAAATCACAGTCAAGGGTGATTTGCCCAGACAACAATCTGCTCTGATTGGGTTTCTTGTTCACCTATACTTGGTTTTATAAAAGAATTTAAGCAGGAGATTTATCTATGATTCAAACATAAAGACAAATCCCCAGTCTTTATCAACATCACTACCACCGAACAGGGCTGCTGAGCTGGGAAGGTCCTTCTGAGGTTATGAAACAGCTTAGGAGAGGACATGGGGAGGATCTCTGTCATTTTTGCTTCTGCCACCATGTTACAAAGTAATACCCGCAGGAGGACAAAGTCACACAGGAAACCATAGCAACTGAAGCAAAATGGAATGGAGAATTTGAAGGGATGTGCTTAACCACCTGGGACACTTCCTCACCAGTGCCTGGGTTCAGAAGCATAGGTAGTCATAACGATTAAGAAAACTGGTTACTGTTAGGGTTTGGATCTGGGATGTTTCCCCAAATTCTCAAGTGTGTGGAAGGTGACTGGATTGTGAAGCTGCTATGCTCATCAGTGGACTCATCCATTAATGAGTTCAGTAGTTAAATGTGCAGCTAGAAGGTGGACCTGGTTGGAGGTGGTAGTCCACTGGGGCATGACCTGGAAGTGTGTATTCTTGTCCCCAACTCTGCCCTGCTCTCTCTGCTTCTGTGCTGCCAAGGTTTCAGCACCTTTTCTTCCAGCTAAATCATGGCATTTCTATCTTAGAGCTAACAGAGTATGGACCAACCCAGGAGCCAAAAACAAGCCTCTCTTTTAAGATGTGGATGCTTGGTATTGTGTCCCAGCAATCGGAAAGTGATGAAGACATTAATTATCTGTAACCCACAAAGAAGGATTGATCAAAAAATATGGTATATACTTAAATTTTTAAAATTTATTATAGTAAAAGACACATTAACAATAATCCCCCTCAAAATACTCCCCCTTGCTAGGAACACATTTGTCCCATATCCCTTGCCACTTTCTGTAGCAGTTCTGGAAGACCTTTTTCATGAATATCCTTATGAGGTATGAGATATGGTGAATGCCACTGTTGAATGCCATCCAATGGAAAACAAGACTTGTAAAATTACCATAGTGTGTCTTTGTCTACTTTATTCACCAGACCTGGCACTCTGTGACTGCTGCCTCATTCTCAAAGTCAAAATGAAGGTAAACCTTTTGAGTCAATTCAGGAATCTCAAAGCAGCCACAATAGTATCAGTAAAGACCCAAAAGAAGACTTCCAGGAACTGCTTCAGAAAAATGACAAGAACAGGAGAATAAGTGTGCTTAAAGGGAGAGGGAGTATTTTGAAAGAGATTAATAGCAATGTGAATTTTACTGTAATTTTTAAAGATTTAAATGTTCAAAGTAATTTTGACCACACCATGTATAATAAAACTTACTATTTCTGGTGTAGTTCTGCTTTGGAAAATCGCATGGTTGTCTCATCACCACACAATCAAGACATAAAACAGTTCTGTTGCCCCCAAATCCCCTTTTGCTACCTCATTATACTCATACCCTTCTCCCATTCTTCACATATCCAATGATCTGTATTTTCTCTTCATGATGTTGCTCTTACTGTGTGAAATCATTACCCTTTCAAGTTTAACACTGGCTTTGCTCGGTATTATGTTGACAGATGCACCAATAGTCCACTCCTTCTCAGTGCTGAGAAGTATTTAGGTAAATAGGTAAACCACCTTTTTTCATTCTTAGTTGAAAGACATTTAGTTTTAACTTCCTGATAATTATAAAAATAATTTTTATAGATATTAGTGTACAGGTTTTTGCTCATATAAGTTGCTATTTCACTTAAAAGATCCCAACTGGTTCTTCAGGGTTATATGTAAGTTTATGTGTAACACCATAAGAAACCACCCAACTGTCTTCCAAAGTCATAGCACTATTTTGCATTCCTACCAGCAATATATGAGAATCGCAGTTGTTCTACAACTTCACTTTCTTGGTACTGCTTGGTTTTTTCCTTCTTATTTTTAGTAACACTCACAAATGTAATGGCATCTCATGGTAATTTTAAAATTATAAATGTTTAAGATCTTTCCTATTTCAGAGTACTATATTACTTCCACTATGAAATTAGTAATATTTTACCATTTCCTTTTTGGAGATAAGACAACAAATCCAGATAGGAATTATAATCAAAAGATAGATACACTGAGTGCTTAAATATATATAAAAACTTTATTGCAACAAAAGATTCAATGTCGTTAATCCTCCACAAAATACTCCTTGCATCAAACACTTACCCCATCATTCCAGTCACTTTTTGAAGCAGTTCTGCAAGCCCTCTTTCACGAGCGTCTTTAGTTGCACTATAATGGTTGCCTGAGTGTCCTGAATAGATTCAAAATGTTTACCTTTGTGGTCATTTTGACTTTGAGGAAGAGATGGAAGTCATAAGGTACCAGACTGGTGTGAATAAGGTAAACAAGGACTAAACATAATGTTTTTAACAGAAGTTGCAGTAAACATTTCAGGTGGATTCAGGACACCGAGGCACCCAGAAAGAGATATGCACAGAACAGGATTCCCAGAACTGCTTCAGAAAGTGGCAAGACCAATGGAATAAGTGTGTTCAACGTGAAGAAGAGTAGTTTCAGGAGGATTAATGACAATGTGTCTTTTATCATGATGAGTTCTTTTTAATTTAAATATTTGACATATCTTTGGATCATACCTTACAGCATATATATAGTTTCAACTTTCTGGTAATTATAAAAAGAACTTCTATAAATATTAGTATCTATACTAATCTTAATATTAATATACTAAGGGGGCTGGGGATTTAGCTCAGCGGCAAAGTGCCTGCCTGGCAAGCGCAAGGTTGTGAGTTTGGTTCCCGGTACCAGAGAAAAAGCAAAAACCAAAAACCAAAAAAAATATATATATATATATATATATAAAATTAATATACTAACTTCTATAAATATTAGTATATATAACAAATATATGTTTTATATATATAATTAAAGGCAGTTAGACAAGTATATTGAGAACTTAAATTTTATCACAAAGGAAGGATCATTTAGAATTCTATTAAAAGACTATTCTTCTAGCCTCATATTTATATAAATTAATGATTTGATTATCAATATGAGCTGTTCCAAGGAAGATCTCCAATTTTCAAAACCTTACTGACATTTTGTCTGTTATTGTTTGTACTTTCAATTAAGAAAACCAAATGTGCAGCTTGGAACTTTTACCATGTCTGATTTCTCAACATTTTGTTGTCATATTCACCTACTTTCTGCTGCTGGGATCATTTTAAGCATTTCTTATCTATTTCCATAGATGGAACAGGAAATTAAATGCCTTGTCATGAAAAATAGCTATTTTGCTCATCCAACAAATATTTATTGCATTTCAAGCAGGCTGGGGAATTTGGGTGGTGGCTACTATTTTAGACCGGGGCTTCAGGAAGGTTGTCACTAATACGATGACCTAAGAACAAAGACCCAAGAGAAGTGAGGAGCAACCCTCACGGAACTCCAAAAGAAAGGGCTTCCGGGAAGAAACAGTGGCATATGTAAAGTCCTAAGGGGATGGATGTTTTGTTACACTGACAAGACAAATGTACCTGGGACACAGCAGAGTAAACAAAGGGAACATGGGAGATGAAAGCAGAAAGGTGAAAGGAAGCCAGATCATGCAAGCACATTGATTAGATCTGACTTTCAGTTAAATGGGAAGCAATTAGAATGTCATCCACAGGACAGCTGCATGGTCTGACCTAAGTTTTACAGGAATATTTTGTCTGCTCTTTGAGAACTGACTGTTTGATACGAAAAACAAAGCAGAGAAACCAATTAGCAGACTACTACCAGAGTCCAGATGAGTGATGACAGTGAATCAGTCGATGCCGGTCACAGTTCACATTGTAAAAAGCTGACAGATTCAGCACACATCGTCAACACTGAGACAACAGGTTTGGCTCACAGATTGTCTTCAGAGCATAGGAAAGAGAACTGACCTCCGCTGAAAATTTACATCAAAAAGGTTCAAGAAATAACAGTCTCAAAAACAATAAGTAGTTTATTTTATCAGAGGTCTTTAAGACGCTGAAACACAATGTCTGCCTTAACTATGTGGTATCCAAATTTTGTGAATCAAAACTGAAGACAGAAACTGAGACTGCAGTTTTCATAATGAACTTCACACATCTCCCATAATGAATTTCGAACTTTGGAACATTTGTAGCCATTATGGAAGTAGAGTCATTGAGAATTCTGAATAAAGATCCAAATCAGAGCACCATTCTTTCTCCTGCCCTTAATGACTTTTATGTAATATATTCCCTATCTGCTACTGTCATCCAGATGAATGGATTAACAACAGATAAACAGGCTGATTGAAATGTAAATAGATGAAGATTAATGAAGTGAGGTGCAGGAACCACCATGCAGGAAGAGATAAGATTCAAAAGAAGTAAATTACAATTTCAAAAGTTTTGTACACTTTATCAATTGTCTGAAGTAACCAAAATCTGGAAGACCTGGAGCTCAGAATACAGACTTTTTTGTTCATTTCTCTCACAGAGTTAAGGATGCTGTCAAGATCAAAACTACTTATTATGAAGATAACCTAGTTTTTCAAGATAGTGAATAATGATTTCCAAGAAATTCAAGATCACTTCAAAGGACCAGAGAGACAGGAATCATAAATGGTGCTGGACAACTTTCTTCTGGATTCCTGTACCCCCACCATCTGAGGTCCAAAGGTGAAAGAGACCATCAGTGTTCTGCTAACCTGGTTTTCAGGATTCCATGAGAGATGGAGACACTGAAAAAAGCCAATTTGTAATCTTACACTCAATATACTGTCCTCAGGCTTATTCCTAAAGTGCACCTTCAGTGTTCAGTAGATACTTAATGAATGGATGAATGAAACTTCACTACAATTAAGACTGGGGAGAGTATGAAGGCAAACACACCTCCAGCTTTACATCTTCTTTTCCCAAGGCAAGCCTGAGGTACTTCGCTAGTTAGGGCTCTCGGAGCGTGTCAAAGTTAGTGTTATACTTCTGAAAACTGTATTTTTAAGAATCAATCAAATAAATTAAAAAAGCATAAGCCATTTTGAGATTTAAAAAAGCTAAAGTACTTAAACATGAGGTACATTTATCAACAGAATCCCATTCCGCTCTATTTCCTTGCCCCTACACCATATTAAGAATACAGACCAACAGTGCCTAAGCATCTTTGAAGTCCTAAAGCTTTTCCACGAAATCATAGACCACGGGATCTCAATTTAGGGGATTCACAAAAGGCTGAATGGATTTCAAAATTGCCCTCTACAGTTTTCACAGACTGCCTTCAAGAAATAGAAATACAGTGTTAAATCAAAATTTGGAAACACAGGGATATAGTGGTGGAAACATTCATAGCCTGTTCTTCAGTTTCAATTTATTGACATGAGGGGCCCTTTATTTCTCATTATTAGACTACAGTGTTAATCATTCTCATCTCTAGAACTGAGATAATTTAAAGACAAATGAGTGACCAAAAATATCTCATTAATATGACCACTCAGCCACATCACAGTATTCATTCCGAATTGAAAACCATAACTCCACTTAATAACACAAAGCACTACATTTATTTGCATCTTACAAATGATCATTCAGGAGACTGATGCAGCTGGCTAAATCATCTTGACCTTATTTAATTTACCATTTTCCTTTCACATTAGTTCTGCTGCAGAAACAGGACTACAGTTCCCTTTCAATAATTCCCTGAAAACTCAGAACCAGAAAAAGTAAATTGACTTTCTTGATTCCCGATATTCCACAAAGAAAGAGGATCAGTAATTTTAATACCATTTAATTGATGTTACTGCCGGGCGTGGTGGCACACGCCTGTAATCCCAGCACTCAGGAAGCTGAGGCAGGAGGATCGTTGCGAGTTTGAGACCAGCCTGGGCTACAAAGTGCGCTCAAGGCCAGCCTGAACTGCATAGCAAGACTCTGTCTCAAAAAGACTAAAAAAAAAAAAAAAAGAATTGATGTAACCTTCCTTTCTTTTATTTTTACAGCAAGGCCAATGTTGAGGAAAGGTGCACTCTGTGGTTTTTCTTTTGTTTCAATGTTCTTTTTATTATGTTTGTTTTAAGAGCAAGGATTGCAGTTCAGAGACAGACACTCCTCAGATGAAACATTGCTCTTTAGATAACAGTCCACAGGTGCTGATTCAAAGCAAAGTTAAGAGAAAGCTGAGCATAAATGATACAAAAACTTCATCTTAGTTATGACTCCAAAACTGTACCTGGAGAGACCCGTTTGCAAAATTCTTCTGCTGAGAAAGGACAAACCATCTCAAATCAGCTCACACCCTGAAGCCAGTACAGTACAAGGTTTTGTTTTCTGCCTGGCGACAGGGAAGTTTGATGATTTAAATCTCTCTGGGTAATTGCTACGGAGATCCCAGGATGGTATAGATAGACGGGTGCTGTTCAATAGAAACAGAACGTGAACCACGAAAGTGTACAACTTTAAATACTGTAGTTGCCACATTAGAAAAAGGGAAAAGAAATAAATCAGTTTTTGGTATTTTCCATTAACCCAGTGTATTCAAAGTATTATTGCAGCAAACCTTCCACAGAAAGACTTACTGAGCCATTATTTTACTCTTTTTTTTTTTTTTCATATCAAGTCTTTGAAATTTGGTGTGTTCCTTACACTAGCAGGCACATCTCAGTATGCACAGGCCACATGGTGAATGTGGAACAGGTACACGTAGCACATGGCTGCAGTACTGCACAGCACAGATGATCCTGGTACAGGCCCTAGAGACAACCTGTGGAAGTAATTAATGGGCAGTCCATGAACTGTGAGTTTTTATAGCAAAGTCTCTGTGTTATCAGGTGATTGAAAGACAGTGAATTGCAGAGACCCACATAGTCCTTGGCTTGGATACAAGCAGGAATTCTGTTAAGTCCCATCCCTTCAATGTGCAGAGAGCTCCATAAATGAAAGTGGGAAATATTAACCTACCAGTTTTATTACTGTGCATCTTCCTTTCTTAGCATGTTGTATTCTGTCCAACCCCAGTGCTTTGTTGCCACATGAAACTGATGAAATTCAAGTTAAAATTCAATTCACAACTGTAGCTCTCATCTTGAAATCTAACCATGAACAACATCTCAAGATCTCTTTTCAAATGGCACCTCCACTTATTATAGGCAGCTAACTTGGATAGAAATTAATATGCAGTCTGAGAGGGCCTGGGCCCTCAAGGAAGTCAGTACTAAATAAATAAATAAATTAATTAATTAATTAAAATTGTGGGTAGAGTCAAATCTGAAGAGAGTCAGGCCTCACAATCAAAAAGCAATATCCAGGCCTGCATGTTTCCCTGGAGACAAACACCAAATTCAGATTACACTATAATTAGCATCACCTGGTCCAGGGGACCCAGATAAGCATCAGAATCACAGGTGGGTGACCACCACATTCAGACCAAAAATGCCTTTATTTTTTCCATGTACCCTTGCTACAGGACTCATTTCCCTACTGGATCAATACTAGCTAAGTGGCTGTAATCCTACTCCTGTAGGTTGATTGTAGTCTGACACACATTATAGCCACGTTGTAACTTTGCTGTATAAATCACCCTGATGAAGAATCACCCATTTTGGACCCCTCCTGGAAATCCAGAAGTTATTCTTTTTCCCCTTATTTCCAATAAAACTCTCCTTAACTTCCTCCTTTGGTTCAAAACTTTTCTCCAGATTGTGACCACAAACTGAGCACATTTGAGTTACATTTTTCCTATATCACACTTACTGAGAATGTATGTACTAAACATTCCACTAGACACTTCAAGAATTACAGATCCACCAGAGGAAGGCACTATCTCCCTCACTACAGCATGATGCACCTAACTGAGAAATGAACATTAATGAATAGTGTGTCCTCTTATTCCTACACCGCCATCTGAAAGACAGCATTTTTGCATAGGTTCAGTCTGAATACCAATTGTTATTTTATTCCTCTGGAAACAAACACTAACAAAAAAGCAACAACCATCTGGCAGTACAGAGCCTGTAAAGAGCAGAAGAAAACGTTTTCTCCACCCAAAGTCCAAGATAAAGACTTTCACTGAGTACCACCCACATTATACAATCCCCCCTGCAGGTGTCCATTTACATAGCCAACAGTCATTTTAATTGCAAATTAGAGGTCACTCCTGATAATACTGGCCCTCCTATCCCATTCAGGGGGCACACTGGCCCCCAAAGTCATTAGTGCAAAGTTGTTTCAATTGCTTTTTGACTCTGCCTACACACAGATTTCTCTGCAGGGACCTCTGCTATTCCAGGCTTGCGCGCCTTTCATCCAGGCTGTTGCGAAGGAGGAAAGAACTCTGCCTGCCTTGGTAATTTCTACCAGTCTCTTCATGAACACCAAGGTGCTGCTTGCTCATCAAAGTTGTACCCTCTGTTCTTTTCACCCATGAGCCTGGCCTTCCATTTGAAATCAGAAACAAGGGGTGGCCTCTCTTACAACTTAAAATTCAGGTTTTTCAGGAGCCTCCAGGCTTAGAGGAAACTCTCCCTGAATGAATGTGGGTTTGGAAAAAGAGGCAGCAGGTTAGGTATCCTCAAGTTAGAACATCCCCAGAACTCTCACAGGATTCTAAGAAAATAGCCCCCGAGTACTTGGATCAGTATGAAAATGGCTATCTGCACCAGAAAAGGGTTCAGGTTCACTTCACCTACAGAAATCTTATTGGTTTACAAAGCAGTTGATCCCTCTTCCAAGATAGTTTTGTATCTATAATCAAACAGGATGGGTGTTAAAGTAAGTTGAAGATTGTGATTAGTCGGGGTTCTCCAGAGAAACTGCACCAATGGGACATACACAGGTAAGCATAAAGGGATTTTCATTGTAAGAATTGTTTTACGTGGTTATGGAGGCCGTGATGTCTCAAAGGTCTGACAAGTAAGGGGCAGGAAGGTATAAACCCCACTCTGAATTAGAAAGGCTAAGGGCAGAAGATGATGTCTTAGCTCAAGCTGAGAGCTAATTCACCCTTCCTCCACCTTTCTCTTCTTTTCAGGTCCTCAAAGGATTGGTGATCACACCTGCCTGCACTGGTAAGGGCCTTGAAGGTGGGACTGAATCTACCAACACACATACTAATCTCCTCCAGAAACACTGTCACAGGCACACCAGAAATGGTATTTTACCAGCTTAGCCCACTCAGGTTCCATCATCACAAAGACCTTGCTCCTCAAGAGGAGAAGTGGATCCATGGACCCATAGCATGGACATTATGTGGAATGCAGAATCTGAACTGAACAGTGTATGCAGGGGACTCACAGACACACTGAAGCGCTACAAGCCCCACTGCAAGATGCTGGAAAGAATCTAACAGAATCTAAAGAAAAAAGCAGGTAGTCAGTGCAAACTGCAATTTTTCATTGAACTCATTATGCTTGGAATTGTTGAGTTTTATTTTGATGTCTATTTTTATAGCCTAAAACTAGACAAAAAGCAACCTATTTTCTAGAGAAAATCAAGCTCTCTTAGTGAGGCCCCAGAAGCCTGCCATCTCTTCATTCAGTGATATACAAGTTTACACTCCATGACCCTTTGCAAATGTGTGAAAAGAGGGAAGAGGAGAGAGGGAGGAAGAGAGAGACAGAGAGGTAGGGAGAGAAAGAATTCTAAATGGCTTTGCAGAGGAGGACGAAGCCATGTGGGAGACAACCACCCAAGAAGAAAGCAAGCAAACATCTCATAATTAATAAGCTCTATGTATTTTCCTTTTATGATCACTGCAAATGCTATTAGAATAATGTATGAGAGGTACAGTTTTATTAAATAACTGCATCAACTTGAGTTAAAGTAAGGGAGTAAGAAAATGGCTTGATTTTAAAGCTTTCTGAAACCATGTTTTATAGAAAAATGTAGGTAAGGTTTCCTGAATTCACCCTTCAGCAGTTTTTTGCTAGAAAATGTATTTTTGAGATACAAACATTTTAGTAGCAATGTCTATATATTGATTAGGTAAGTGAGTCATTCTGGCCTTATTTTACCATAAACAACATTCTTCATGTTGCTGTCCCAACAAGTGAGAATCATAGTTTTTCTAATGTGAAAATCTCTACATTATTTCACAGTCCTACTCAAGGCAACTACTTATTTTATTTATTCAGTTATTTAAGAGCATGAAGAAAGGCCAAGTTCACGGCAAACATACATAAAGAGCATAACAGAAGGCTGGGGGCATTGCTCAATGGTAGAAAGGCTTGTTCAGCATGCAAGAGATCCTGGTTTTGATACTCAGTACCACGAAAAGAACAATAAAGAGCAATAGAGATCTTGCCCCATTTAGAAAAGAAGTTCATGATTGAAGACACTATTTTCCACCTTTCAAAACAAAAACAATGACTTTACTTTTGAAAATTTTAATGTTCTGAGTAGTAAAGGTCTATGACTGAAGAAACTTGGAATTCAATAAAAGGGTGTCACAGCACTCAAAGACATTGTCAAAAGCACCAGCTACCGAATGACCAAATACTATCTCTAAATTACAATATTTTCCAAAATATAAATGGCATTTCCAAAGATTGTAAGGTATCTCCATTGATTGTCTCAAATACTCTCTATATAATTTCAGAATTGTTTGTCTTGAATGATCCTATCCACTCTTAAGTCTGCCTTGGCATCTGCTTCACTGGAACCCAAATTAAAATGCTGCCTCCCTCAGCTCCTTGCACACTACCCAGCACACAGTAAGTGGTCAATAAAAATTTGTGGAAAGAATAAAGGAAAACTCCAAGGTAATTTTTACTGCAGCAATGCTGCACATAAACAGCTGCTTGTTCTCACCTGAAAGCCTGTTTTATATGGAGATGAGTAGCCCTTGTCTCCAGCAAGAACACAGATTCTGAGAGAAACCTGGGATCTGGACAGGCTCCTTTGGGGCAAGAGTGTTAGTCAGTTATCAGTCATTCATCTATTGATACCCAAGTGTGGGTCTTCCACCAAGAAATACATTCCATCACGTTAGTCAATAAGCACAGTTCTAACCATAAATTAGAGCCTATCATTAAAAGTTACTCCTAAATAACCTTCAGATGCAAAATCTTTGCACCTTTATAGCTTCCCCAAGACACTCTGAAGTTTTGGGAACAGCAGCTATGGTGGGGACCAGCTAATTTCCAGGATCCAATGACAAAGGAAAATACAGAGCACCTTGTTATTGAGAATTTCAATATGGTGACAGCAAAGCATTGAATCAAACACAGGTCCATACCTATCAAGCTGGTCATTCTAAGAAGTCATTGAGGACAAACTGCCAAATACCTCCTTACATGCCTTCCTTGCACTGATCATTTTCAGAGAAAAAGAGACATGGTAGTGTTCTGCTTTCTTTTAGGTTAAACCACCATGAGATCATACAAAGTTCAAGAGCTGAGAGGCCTGAGGCGGCTCTTCAGAGTCGCTTAGCTGAAATCCCCTCAGATTTCTAATCGCCCACACAATCAATCATGGCAAGGGCTCCTCATGGCCCCCTTACTCTGCTCACAACTTCGTGACTAAGATTACTTTATTGGGTCCACAGGTTAAACACACAATTATAAAACCAGAAGAGACAGCGAATGTGCTTTTAGGTACCACAGGATGTGAAAGGTCTCAGGATCTATTTCAAGAAAATCCATTCAGGTTAATTGTTCAGGGGTCTGGTGAAGGCATAGCTAAAAAATCAGAAGACTCTGGAAAGAGGAAGAAAATGCCCCACTAGTGCACAAACACACAGATAGAAATCATGCCTCCCCTAAGCTCTGACCACAACAGACTCATAGAAAAATGTCCAAGTTAAGAGAATGGTTTAGTGCTACCTGTGCCTGTGAGATGCTTAATCCATTCTAGGGGAGGATGTCTTATGTATTTCCTCATTGTGGAGATTAAATACCCAAGAGCAACAAGTGAAAGAAAGAGGTGTTCATTTTAGTTTACAGTTCGTAGAAATCTCAGTCCCTAGTCAGCTGGTTGTAAGGCAGGGCAGTTTGGCAGAGGAGAGACAGTCCATGGCAGGACAGGCAGGAGGCAGCAAGCTACAGCAGCAGCAGCAGGCCTCCTTTATATTCCATCCAGGCTACAAGCTGGTTAGTGCCATCTACACCCAAGGTGGGGCTTTTGTCTTTAGTAAGTCCATTCAGTCACATCCGGAACTATGCTAATGCAACTAGTGTGCCTATCCAGTTTTCACACACCCTTAATCCAGTATTACACAGTCATGATTCAGCTACGTCCCCAAAGCCCACCTACCTATGAGTGCATGAGGCTTTGCAGAGGTGGGGAGGCATCTAGATACAAGCCATAACAGAGGAGATGAAAGAGTTTGCAAATAGGTTTTATAGATCCCCAAGAAAGGGACCCAGCATGGGTTTCCAAAGAAAATTGACAAAACAAGCACTGATTTTCCAGGCAACTAGATTTCATCAGGACAGGGTTTGAGAAGTACCAACTCAGAGCTCAACTAAATTCCAGCTAAACATGGATCCTATTTACTGATTGTCTTTATTTGTGCTGCTACAACAAAATACCACCAACTGGGTAATTTATAAGTAACAGAAGATTATTTCTCACCATTCTGGAGGCTGGAAAATCCAACATCAAGATGCCAGCAAGTCTGGTGTCTAGCAAAGGATCAGTCTCTGCTTCCAAATGGCCCCTTGAATAAGGTGTGCACACATGGCAGAGGGCCAAAGGAGGTTAGCCAGTTCCCTGTAATCCTTTTATAAGGTCCCTAGTTCCAGAGCCTCCAGGACTTGATCAGCTCCTAAAGGCCTCATCTCCTTATACTAATGATACATTGGAGTTCAAGTTCCAACATATGAATTTGGGAGGGATAAGTACCCCATAGCACTGATATTCCAGGTGGTTTGGTTTACAGAATCCTTGCAAAGGCTTATGCTTCTTTCCAATGCTGCTATTAAGTGCAAGAGAAATTACTATCTCCATCTGAACTATTAGTAATTGGCAGAATTGCATTTCATGAAAACTTACAGTAACACCTTGATTTGTGAGCATAATTTGCTCCAGAAATACGCCTGCAATCCAAAGCACCTGTATCTCAAAACAAATTTCAGAAATAATGGAAACTCAGTTGATTCATTCCACAACCTAAAAATATTCATATAAAATAATTACAATACTGTAATATAATTCACAATGATAAAGAAAGTACAAAATATAAAGAAAAATAAATTAACCTGCACTTGTCTTTGAAAACCTCCATGACTAGGGTGAGGGAAATGAGAAAGAGGAGGGTTGTTGTATAGGTGGAGTTTTACTATCACTGCTAGAATCACTGTTATTTATTGGCTCAATACAATCTTTCCTTTACATGCAACTTTAACAAGGAACCCATCCAATCACACTTGCTTTTACCCTCTTTTGAGAATTTTGTGGAAAAGTGACATTGCATTAGCTTTAAACATATTCAGTGCTCACACTGCCGCAGCCTTATTCAGGGGGTACTTTTCTACAAAATTTTGCACTGTTGCCAACACTTAATACATCTCCCTAATCTCATTTGAAAGTAGGGATTCCTTTGTCTTTTTCCTCGCCTCCTCTGTAGATGAGATCTCCTCCATAACCTCTTGCTCTTGGGAGATGATCACCCAGAATCCTACATGAAAGAGAACCACTGGCTCAGTTCTGTTCATGTGCCATTGGTCATTATATCCTACATGTATTGCAAGTCGTCACTCATTTATCATGTTAAATTTTACTGGAAATGTTTGCTTGTCTTGCAAAGCAAGTTACTCAAAATCCAAGGTCTTACTGTACTATAAATTAAAATCTGCAAGGTATAAAATACTACACTATCCTACCCTGTTGTGGGCTTCCAGAACCCTCTAAAATCACTTTGAAGTGTACCAAGAAGCCATTATCAGCAGTCATATGTTTCTAGACTAATACTCTGTTCTGTTCTTCATCGGCTGTATGACTTTGGATAATTAACTAACTTCCATGAGCTTCTGTGCGTGTTACTGTAGAAGAAAACAGAACTGTCCCTCAGGATAACTTTGAGGGAGAAAAGAGCACAGTCACCATTCTCAAACACAACATATTCAACCCAAACTCGATAACCCAAACCTGTGCCTCTCCTGAATCTTCCTTGCTCAAACCCTTTGTTGCTATTTTTGACTCCTCTTTTATATCAGATATCTAGTTTGTCAGCAAATCCCAGTGGCTTCAAAATAAATCCCAAATCTAATCACTCACCAACCTGAGTCTGTTCTTAGGCACCTGGACTTTTGCTAATGATCTCCCTTGTTCCTGCCTTCAACCCCTTCAATTTCAATTTATCCTCAACATAGCAGCCAGAGAACCCTTGTTAAAATGAAAAAAATCACTCCAAGTAACGAAGTCATTACTTTGATCTAACTCACTGCTTTTCAACCTAGAGTAATTTTGTACCTCAGCTGGCATCTGGTAATGTGTGGAGAAATTTGTAGTCATCACATCTGGAGAAGGAGGAGGGGCTAGGTGTGTGCCATGGTTTGAATGTTTGTGTTCCCTCAATAGCTCATGTTAAAATTTAATCCCACTGAAAGAGGCCACTGGGAGGTAAGTAGACTATGAGGGTTCTGCCTTCAGGGATGGGTTAAGAGCTTTGTAGAAGTGCCTAGTCCCTTTTGCAGTTCCATCCCTGTTGTGGTTTGGACATGCTTTGAGTGTGTTATCCAAGGATTCAGGCACTGAAATTGAATCTCTCCTATGAGGTATTAAGAAAGCAAAAACTGCATTCAGCTATGGTGTTTACAGTTGGAGCCTTTGGGAGGTTATTATGATAAGGGCATTAGAGTGGACCCTGAAGACTGTGGGCCAAAATAAATTCTGTGTCTTTTCCAATTTGTGATATTGTATTATAAACCACAAAAAGCAGACTATTACAATTTCATCTGCCCTATACCTTCTGCCATAAGAGAATGCAGTAACCAGGTGCAATCTTGGAAGTGGAGAGCCTTCATCAGACACTGAATGGGCAGCCTGCCTTGATCTTAGACTCTCTAGCCTCCTGAATTATGGGAGATTCATCTCTGTTCTTTATAAATTACCTTGCCCACGGTATGTTGTTATATAGTAGCATGAATGCACACACTATGCTACCTGCATATAATGGGTAGAGTCCAGGGATGCTCCTACACATGGTCAGACACCCACCACAAACAGTTACCCAGGCCCGCATGTCAGTGGGAGTCAAGAAAGTGAAGGCCGGGACCTCTCTGAACTCAAGCCCTACTTTCCAACTCTCTCCAGGATATAAAGAGGCTCCTCACAGCGACAGGCTACTCCTACGCAGGGATATATATAAACAATTCCCTGTGACTACAAAGTTCTTCCCCTTAGGTATCTGCATGGTTCATTATTTCACTGCCGTCAGACCTCTGCTAATCACCTTATTGTAAATTCCAATTCCCCTCTCTCCTGCGCCCAACAATTTCTGTCTCCCATCTCCTGATTAAGGTTTCCCTGTCACAATGATCATTATCTGGCACACTTGTGCTTTGCTTTGTTTTTCACCCATCTCCACCCCTGGAATGTAAGCTCCATGACAGTGGAGAACTTTTTCCATTTTGTATTACTAGAGACTGATCTTAGGGTCTTCATACTGAGCTACATCCCCATCCTTTTTATATATATATTTTTTTATTACGGGACAGGATCTCACCAAATTGCTAAGGGGCCCAGGTTGAGCTCAAATTTGCAATCCTCTTTGCCTCCTCTTCCCAGAGCCTTGGGATTATAGATGTATGGTGCTACATGGGGCTCAAAGGTTGGAGCTTTTATCTGATCCATTCATATCACACACCTGGCACATTACCGGCAGTCTATAAATATTTACTAAAATGAAGGCATAAATATATGGATATTATCTTCTAGATGTACCTCAATTGTGTCTGACAGAAAGTTTCTAGGTAGAGTGTGAAAAAGTCTGTATTGTATACAGACTTACTACTAGGCATGTAGCTATAACATACTTTGCATCAAAACGGAATGATGAGAGAGTAACTCCTAAATGAACCCTTGATGCTACCATGAAAAACACAGGAGCATCTGAAGAGAACCCTTAAGGTACATCACCCTTGTGTCACCACTTAAAATGTCTTTCAATCCAAAGTCCTGCAGGAGGAAAGTTAAGTTACTGGATCATAACTGTCTACGATAACGACATGTTTCAAATTAAAACCCACTGTGTATTGTTGAAAAGAATACAAGTATAATTTTCAGAAGAGACAGGGGCAAAAAAATTTCAAAATCAGGACCATTCTAAAAACTCAGGGCTCTGCAGCTCTTTTATTTTGATGTCCCCTCCACCCAGCAGCATTATATGGGTCTATGAAATGCACCAAACTGATATCGACTACTGGTTTACACACTGGGTCAGATACGATAGAAGACATGCATGCTGGCTTCCAGAGGGTTAACAGTCTAGCATGGAGGTTAAGACAGTTGTAGTATTAACCTGATCAGAAGGCAAATGCGTTTCAGTGTTAAAGGAGGAACACAGAAGTTATAACTGGAGTCCTCAGCAGAAAGCTGGAGGAGTTTTGAAGTCGGAAGTAACTTCCATTTCTTGAACAGGGAACATGGGAAGAGGGCTGGCTGTGTTTTGGAAGGGGCTAGTCTGCTAACTGGCTGTAACATGGGCCAAGTAGGGAAATGGCAAGAGGTGTGTAACAGGGTCCTTGGCCAGGGCCTAAGGGTCTGAGTGTCAGACTCTCAGAAGATAGAGCATGCAGGTCAGAGGCAGGCAACAGTGATGGCTGGTGTTGTGGCTTGTATGTAGGTGTCCCCCTAAAGCCCCATGTAGTTATTGGTGAGGCTTTTTGGAGGTGGCTAGATATAGGGTATGTGCTGCTGGAACTAAGGACGTGAGGCTGTGATTGATTCACAGTGCAATCCTAGGATTAAAGAGGGTGAGGCACTACTTGCCCTAGCCTGGATAAGATATAAGGCACAAAAAGAGCTGCTGTGGTGGTTGATTGTCACTTGTCACTTGTCACTTGTTGCTTGCTGCCTTTCTACCTTATGCCTGCTATGAATTGTTTCTCCTCTGTGATGCCCCTCTGCCATGCCCCTCTGCCTTTGGGGACTGAGTCAAATAAACCTTTCCTTTCTTAACTTTGGGCGTTGGGTATTTTGTCTCAGCAATGAAAAAAGTAACTAAGACAGATGGATTTTTCTGGGTCTTCCTACACCTTTCTAGAAAGTGTGGCTGAAAGAACTGATTTAGGTAAGCAGGATGGGAAGAGAAGCATAAGGTAATCACATAATTCAAACTAGAGGTAGAAGGAATCTGGCCAAGACACAACAGGGGCCCATCTGCAAAGAGGGCCAGGACTGTCTCAGGGGAAACAGGAGAGAGATGGTGGCACAGCTGGCACAGTGCAAACTACCTGACTTTTCCAACACCCAGAAGGCACAAAAACAGCCAGACAGGAAGCCCAGAAAAGTGAGTTCCCAGAATGCCATGATCCCTGGGACTACTTCAACTACTCCAAAAACACTATAGTGCCTAACATTTTCATTTGGTTTATCAGTTGGTGTCAGAGAAGTGGAATCAAAGGCACACAATTATTTTTCCAAAAACACTAAGGTGCACCATTATATTTCCACAAATACTAGAGTGGTCCTTTCCTGACAAAGAGCCTCACCCCAATTAAAACTCTTTAAAAATCAGATGGAAGTTTCTGGAATGGGTTGGCAGAGGCTAATCTGTCATTAACAGAAAAGAACGATAAATGAGTTATGATGAATAGTATTTTTTTAAACTTCCTTTTGACTCATAAGAGGACATTTGAAATATGAAAACTAAACCATATGTTGTGCAATGGCTTTAAGAATCATTATTTGGTCCCTGTGGTGAAAGGATGATAAGGGTCCACCCATCACCCTTCCATGAGCAGTCATTTCCTCAGCAAATATTTATTGAGTTCCTAGGGAGCACTATTCTAGGAGCTCGGAACACCTCAGGAAAAGCAAAACAAACCTGCCACTGCGTCATCACACTGTGCTAACATTCTAGAGTGGGGTGAGAGAGAGAAACCCCTAAACACAATAACTATTGCATACTAAATTGAAAGGTAGGCAGTGCTATGGAAAAAAATTTAAAAATAGAGGACAGGGCAGGTGGACTATAAAAAGGTGAGATTTATAAATAAGCAAAGACTTAGGAGGTAAAATGAGCCGTGTTGGTAAGTGAGAGGAGAAAGAGAATGTTCCAGGGAGAGGAAGAGCCAGGGATGATAGGAAGGAAGTTGGCATGACAGGAAGTGGCAGAGTGAGGCCAAGATGAGGTCAAGGAGGCAAGGAAGAGTCTGATCAGGCAGGGCCAGGCCAGGGCACAGACTCTGGCTTTCACTCGAAGATGGGGACCCACTAGAATGCTTGGGACAGGGAGGCACTTTTGCTTGGCAGGTCACCATGGGTAAGAGAGCAGTCCAGGGTATGCTGGAGGGTTCCTGGGAGAAAAGAGACCCTAATCCAGGTGAAGGAGAATGTGGCTAGGACCAGGGTGGCAGCAAAAGAAGATGGGCACATTTTGAAGGCAGAGCAGGCAGGATTTGCCAGCATGCCATGTGTGGGTATGAAAGACAGGAGCCAAGAAAGATTCTAAGGAGGAGACTGAATAATATGTATGCATTTGCTAAATTTCTGAATAAATGCAAAAAGTTATAGATAATATTATAATGTTATCACTTCATAGAGGAGTTTAATAGAGGAGTCTCTACAAAAACTGTCAACTGATCATAGTTAGCAAGTTTCACCCAAATGTGGTTGTGTCCCCCTAGAAAAACTAGAGTGCACTGTAGCAGGGTGAGTATCACAGAAACTCACACGAGCAACTACCAAGGTACTGTTTTTGCTAATGAAAACTAGGCCTAAACTTGTGTTACACATATACAACAAACACAGGAGATCATCTGACAGCCCATAAATCAGATGATGGCGGCAACGTTTATTCCCAAGTAATGAGTTGCATAAAGCAGTGTCTCCTAATTATAAGACAATCACGGGGTTTTTTTCTTCTTTGGTTTTTATCTTTACGGTTTTTCCTTGGCAGAATGCTAGATCTTGACCCTCAGATACTTTCCTTTGTTACACATGTAAATTTCAAAACATACTATGAAACCCATGGACATAGTAATGTCATTGAAATCATTGCTGGCTTCCCCAATGGCGCCTTCACTGACGTCACGCTCTCTGTCTGCCACACTGAGAGCATTTCTCTTACAATTTAAAAAGAACTGTTTGGAAGAAAACAGCTCCCTAAAACCCACCTTGAGTCAGGGTGAGCAACAGAAAGCAAGCTACTCCAATGAAATAGGAAAACTCAACTGCAATAAAACTCCCAAAGAACATCCTTTTCAATTTCTTCCCATCATCTTGGCACTGTCTTGGACAAATGACTTTTCCAAACCACTACTGAAAGTACTGGGAGTTTAGGAGTCGCTACAGGAAATAGGATGTCTCCTTACCT
Source organism: Chinchilla lanigera (assembly GCF_000276665.1). Classification (NCBI taxonomy): domain Eukaryota; kingdom Metazoa; phylum Chordata; class Mammalia; order Rodentia; family Chinchillidae; genus Chinchilla; species Chinchilla lanigera. Next base: position 19,193,227 of record NW_004955415.1, on the reverse strand, counting down.
TCAATTACATCACTTCCTCAAAATTTCCCATATTCTGATGATTTTCAGTGGTTTTTCATTCTTTTTTCTGTGTTTGGTTTGTTTGTTTGTATGGGGTTTTGGTTTTCTGAGATAGGTTTTTACTGTGTATTCCAGGTTGGTCTTGAAATCACTATGGAGCCCAAGTTGGCCTCAAACTCTTAGTAATCCGCCTTCCTCAGCCACCTTAGCGTTTGGATTATAGGCATGTGCCACCATGCTCAGCTGCTTTAAATGTTTTTTAAAATCAATTTTACCTATTCTAAAGGAAACACAGGAATAGAAAGTTCTGAATTTCCAAAAGTGCCAGAAAAGAAAATGGTAGTTCACGTGGAAGCAGATTCTTCAGTCTACAAATACATTTACAACAGACTTGGGTGTGATTATTATTTTATTGGTTATTATTTTTAACAGGTTCATAGTCTCTTGTTGGCAAGGCAAAGGGTATAAATATATTACAGTGAGCCATAAAATTAATATCCAGTCATTTTGACCTGAAAAAAATAGAAATTTCATATGGTTGTATCTAAGACTTACCAGTAATGTATCAGAGTATCTAATTGAAATGACGATAATGTTTTTTAATAACACACATTAAAAGGAAAATGAGATTCCACTTTTCCTAATTCAATTTGCCTACAACTTTAAACATCTATATACAACATTCCAAAAACCATTAAAAAACACTTAAAACATTACTCATCATTTTCTAAGTGCAATTACAAACAAGAGAAGTTAAAAATAATGATAAATTCAATTAGACCAGCACTTGTATCTAGATAGGTATCTCTAACTTGGTAGTCCTTTTTGATACTACTCCAGAACTTAATTTTAACACGTTCCTGCTGGCCTGAACCACCCGTGATGCATGTATGACTTTCCATCAGCAGCTGGTAGCCTGCTGGTACAAATGTATCTGATCGTTTTTACTGATCTTTTCAGCTAAGAAAATTAATAAAAAGCTACCCAGTGGAACAGTTATGTACCACTGGTTGGCTCAAGCCACTCAGCACCAAATGTACGTATTTTGGTCCTGTGGTGAATGTGTCAAGAATCTTTTTTCTCTCTTATCTATAGTCCCAGGAAAGACATTCTGTCTCTATCTTTACCACTGTCAGAGGCATCTGGTCACTAGAGAAGCCAGTAAACTGCCCCTTCAGCACCCAGTGAGTCCCGCACATACATAGTTTGAAATAGTCCATGGATGCCCAGGTTTCTGCAGCTTGGGTTAGGCCTGGGGATGACTGTGCAATTGGTACAGCCTTCATTTGCAGACAAGCAAAAGAAATAAGCCTAACCCTAGGCACTTCAGCCTGGAATAATGGGTGGTTTCCAGGCCAACCAGCATTAAAGACTTATTTTAATTGTAAGAGTCCCAAATGCAGGCAACTGACGTCCTAAAGAAGAAAAAGAACTCAAAACCCATTGTATATGTTAAATGGGTAAAGCAAGAGCTTGTGGCCAGCTACAGGCACAGAGCCCAAAGCTGAATAACTTTTCAAGACAAAGAAGAACCAACTCTTCAACGAGGCAATTTTTATTGCTGTAAAACTACTCCAGCTAACGGTCAATAAATTTATTCAGAACTCAATTTCTGAACACCTTGCATGGGCTAGGCTTCAGGTGAAATAATGTGGGAAAATTTCATCCAGAAAACTGACAAGGTCACTCCCACTGCTGTGCTCAGCACTGTCCTTAAAATCTGTTACTCAGTCTGCCCTTTCTTTCCCAAAATCATTTCAGGAAGTTAGCCAAAGATCTGAAAGTAATTCTCAACACCTCGTAATACTGATCTGCTTTCTAGAAAGAGACAGCAAGAAAGAAAAGAAAAAAGAAGGAAGGCTGGGCGTGGTGGCATATGCCTATAATCCCAGCACTCTGGAGGCTGATGCAGGAGGATCACTGCAAGTTTGAGACCAGCCTGGGCTACAAAGTGAGCTCAGTGTCAACCTGAACTGCATAGAGAGACCCTGTGTCAAAAAGACAAGAAAAAAAAGGAAAAAGAAGGAAAGAGAAAGAAAAAGAAAGAAAGAGAGAGAGAGAGAGAGAGAGAAAGAAAGGAAAGAGGAGGGAGGGAGAAGGAGGGGGAAGGGGGAGAGAAGGAAGGAAGACAAGAAGAAAGGGAAAGAAGGAAAGAAAGAAAAAGAACAGGTATTCTCTGTGATACAATATTGGCACTATTCTAAAGAACTCTACAGAATGATTATTATTTATCTTGTTTTGTTGTTCAAGGGATACTGCTATGAGTTAACTGTTTGTGTTCCTTGAAAATTCTTATGTTGAAGCCCCAATCCACAATGTGATGGTATTAGAGAGTTAATTAGGGTTAGACTGGGAAACGAGGGTGGGGCATTAAGATGACATTAATGGTCTTTGAAAAAAGAAAGGTGAAAGAACAAACACATCTCCATCACCACACACTCTAGTAGCAAGAAGATATCTCTCTGCAAACCTAGAGAAAGCCCTCACCATACACCAAATCTGCAGCCACCTTGACCTCCGGAACTATGAGAAATGAAGGCACGTGGTTTAAGTCACCCAGTATACAGTATTTGCAATAGTA
>NW_004955415.1:19143146-19185646 GCF_000276665.1 Chinchilla lanigera | reverse complement strand
TAAAAAAAAAAAAAAGGGTAAACAACTCAAATGCCCATGAACTGAGGAATAGATAAAAAAAAGTGGTAATTTTATACAATTGAATATTACTCAGCTATCAGGAAAGATACACTAGAGGCTTTTATAGGTAAATGGATGCAGCTAGTGATTATACTTACAAGTAACATAAATCAGACCCACATGTGTAAACATCATATTGTCTTCCTAGTGTAAGAAACTGAAAGAGTAAATAAAATCCAAAAGGTACAGTAGATATTGGGAAAGGGAAAGAAACTGCTAAGGAAAGGAGAAAAGAAAGAAGGAAAAAATTTTATATATATCTATATATATTAGCTAAGCTAATTGTGCTACTAATTTCTGTTGGTTTATTGAAAGAAACAGTTAACGCTTAATGTTTTTGACCAATTTTAAATGCTTATATCTGGTAATCTGAACTACTTTGAAGGTAAGAATATGCAATATAACAACCATTATTGATTTCCTATCATCTTGTTTTAAAATTGTGTATTCTTTTTAATGTTCTTTTCTTATTTTTTATTCTCTTTAGAATAAAAAAAGAAAAAAGGGTAAAATCAGTTTCAGTTGTTTTACACTACAGAGCTCAGGCGTCAGAAGGAATCATATATTTTACTGGAGGTGAGGACAGGAGGCAGATTTGGAGTGTGGTGGACATACGTCCCTCTGCCCCTCAGATATCCATAATCTAATCCCTGGAACCTGTGAGTAGGTTACTTACACAGCAAAAGGAACTTGGCAGACATGATTAAATTAAGGGTCTTCTGACAGGAAGCTAGCCCTGGATTCCCTAGGCAGGCCTGATGTAATCAAAAAGATCCTGGAAAAAATGATAAAAAGGGAGGTTCAAAGAAGATGTGACCATGGAAACAGAAGTGAGAGTGAAGCAGCCCTGAGCTGCAGGCTGTGAGTGGCTTCCAGATCTGGGTAGGGAAGGAACAGAATCTCTGGTAGAATGTTCAGAAAAGGACACAGTCCTGGAAGCCTTCTTTCAGACTACCAACTCCAGAAATGTAATATAATAAATTTATGTTGTTTTAAGTGACTATGTTTATGGCAATTTGTTACAAGAGTAACCAGAGCCTAATAGAAGGGTCTTGAAAATGCTGGATTGAACAGGAATCATGAGCCTCCTCTAGAGGGAGGATCTCTGATTTGTCAGGAGATAAGAGAAATCTACTTGGATAAAGTAGATACCTAGTAACACTGTGCAGGACTAACAAAATATAGCCACAACACTGACTGCTTCTCTTTATTTGCTTTATTAGGTAGTTCCAATCATATGACTCATGCAGAGGAAGGGACAAAAGATAGATAAATCAATGGAATGGCTTTCTCTGGCTGAGGATCCCACCCCAGACCATTGGTCACATCAAACTTTCAAAGCCAAGAGCTCAGCTGTTGACAGAGCTTTTATATTTCCAGCCAGAATGCATTCAAGTAAGTATGGCCCATCATCTGTTCCCAAGTAATTTGGAAGCTGAGCTTCACACATTACATTCTGCTTATGCTCTAGAGCATCAGTGAGGCCAATCTGCTTTACACAGTCGTTCTGGAAAATGAAATTATTTAGAAAAACAATTTTCTCTTTGCAGATGAAAGGAATTATTAAAGTGCTTAATGTTAAGACTATTATTAAAATATGGCCAGACACATGGAAATAACTTTTAAAAAACAAAGACAAAAGAAACAAAAATTTCCATTTTTTTCCCCTAATATGATCCTTCTGTTAATTCTATTCTTAGCTTAAGTTGATAGAAAAAGGGGAAAATCAGGTTTAGCATATTCGCAGAGATAAATGGCCTCTCTTGATATTAAGGCAATTGGCCAATGATTTTTATTAGCCTCTAAAAAAAGTAACCAAAAAAAAATTAGGAAATGAGGAAAAAGCAGAAGATAGGGTTCTTTGAGAGATGATTTTATAATGTCCCTGAGATGACACGGGAAGGCTAATATATAAAATAATTAAAGAGTGATCAACAGTCATTATCTGCAGTGAAAATGATACTTAAAGGTATATAAGCAACAGGGTACCTAGAGAGACCAACAGGGATTTGCTGTAGAGCAATCAGGAAAGCTTCAGGGAGTTTAGGTTTTACATAGGACCTTCAAAGACAAGGAGGATGTACCCAGAAAAAAGAGGTATATTTGACAGACACTTGGCTTAGTGACATTTATCCAGCTCTAGAATTTTAAATTTTCAGTTGAGGCTGAAAATATGATGAGGGCAGGGGATACAGCTCAATGGCACAACACCTGCCTGGCAAGTGGGAGGTCATGAGTTCTATTTCCGATACCAAAAAAAAAAAAAAAGAAAGAAAAGAAAAAAAATGATGACACAGGTAAATGGTAGCCTTGTATTACAGGATGACTTTATCAACTATGTAAGCACATCACAAGGTATTGGAGAAGGTTAATTAGCACTTTTTTTCTATTTCATTGGGACTAGAAATCAAGAGAGGTGGGAATTACCATTTCCCATAGCACTGTACTTCATGTGATAAAATACACGACTGTATGTATCTGAATACAGATATATACCCCCAATGACATCATTAGATGAACTATTTAAATAAACAGAAGCCTCAGATACTGTTGTAACACAGCAGCAAAGTTAGACCTATCACCCAAATATGTTTTTCTTAAAACATGGTTTTCTGTGTCATTTTTTCAGCAAGGAATAGTAACAATTGCTCTATCCTTTCCTCTCAGAAAAAGCAACCATAAATTAAGTGGCCTGGAAAACTAGAATAACCATGCATGTAGAGATTTCTTTTCCTTGTCTACAGGTAGTTAACTATACATTAGGTCTAGCAAAATATAGTCAGTCTCTGATTTTAAAGGCATTTTTAAAGATAGACAACTGTTGGCTATTTGTTCAGTTTGGCTCTAGGAACTTCATAGTCTGCTTTTCAAAAAGGTAGGTTATTTGCTTGTGTTCCCAAGCAAGAAAATATAAACTTTCTAGGAAATGATATACCTTTGAAAGTCACTATAAATTTCGGTTATATTCCAAAGGAAGGCTGTAAAAGAACCTTCTGAACGCTGAACATGTAATCTCTGTCACTATCATGGAGCTTTCTCACGGAAATAAACTGTTTATAAGTCAGTATTCACTAGCAAAGCAGAAAAAGTCTCTGGAAATTTCAGTTAGATTCCAGTTTAGTTTGAAGGTGAGACTCTTATTCCATTAAAGTTAAGGTCACTTGTGAACAGAAGCAAACTCAAAAGTGGATGTTATAGCACTTGTGGAGAACTTAATTTAAACACTTGATAGCCCACAGACAACTTTACAGTGCTAGTAAAACATCCATTTTGACCACATCCTTAGACACAGTGCTAGATATTCAAACACTGCTTCTTTGTGACCACGGACACTGCGGGGCTTCTAGCTTTGTAACCGCAGGTCATTCTGAGAGACTGGCATTTCTAGCACGTTCCTTTCTGGCCGGTCAGGGTTGCATAGGGCTTCGTACGTCCACAGCAGAGTGGGTCTAAATCACTCTGCCAGGCACCTGAAGGCGAAGTTCACAGAAAGCACGATCCACAAACATGGGATGGCATGAGTTCAGATTGTCACAGGAATGGAGCCTTCTGTTTCTGAAAAAAGCAGTGTGATCCAACTTACACTGTTGACTAGATACATAGTCAAGGTAGCTTTTAATACAACCTTCTCAAGAAAGAGCTGAGTCGGAGTGATTTTTCTCGGTATCTAAAGAAACCAAGTGCCAACCCAAAAGACTGCATAAGAGAACATGGTTCCCCCCAGATCTCCACACTGCTCTTCATATTACTACCTTGCCACCCACTCTGTATAATGCTATGAGAATCAATAAGACCACTGCTAAGTATGTGTCCCAAGTTAAAACAAACAAAAACAAAAAAACCCCACAGAAACAAAGCTACTCTTAAGATCTTAATATTGGCAGAAATAAGAATACTTCAGATTAGCCCCAACTAAATATTAAGGTGTTAGGAGTTGTGTGATATGTATTCCCAAGCATGTTATGCAAATAACTTGCATAAAATAAAAGTGATCAAACCATCAATCCTGAAGAAATAAAATGGTTACAAGTCACTAACTGTGATCATTTAGTCATTTTTTTTGGAGGGACAGACTCACAGAAGAACCTGAGGGTCTGACAGGGATTTGGGGCTTTTCTCTGTGATAGCAATGGTCTGCATCTTGCCAGGGTCTGACACGCACAGTTGCACGAGGTTGCCACAGTCCAACTTCTGTACAGAGAAAGTTTACACCGAAACTGTTACCAAAGACAAGTCTAACCAGTAATGATCATGCTGAATGCAAACTAGTTCTTGAAGTTTGTTTTTTAAAGACATCAAAAATAAGATGTAATAGATGAAAACAGGCTAAGCTGTTGGATAAGAAAACAATAAAGGAAAATTCAAGTGCTCGTGGTAAACCCTATGTAGGGAAGGCACAGCTGTTCTCAGGGAAATCCCTTCAAATGATTGTGTGTTTGAAATTTTCATTGACAGTGCAGCGGGGGGACAGGAGAAAGGAGTTACTGGCGTGTGTGGAGTGTCACACCTCCCTCTGCTTCAAGAGTCCACTGCAATCTAGGACATGGCAGAGTATTCAAGTAGAAAACTGGAGCCACAGACCTAGCAAGCTGAGACTTGAAGGTTTGTATAGGTCAACTGCCCAAAACTGGTTGATTACATAGGAAAAGTGTGTGTTAAGCAGAAGTATGACCTCCTCACACTATGACCTCCCCTGTACTTAAATTTGCAGCAGGTGAAGCAGGGCACCTACAGGCCAGGTTGAGCAGAAGATGCCATAAAGAAGACTCAGGTGCAGAGCACACATCAAACCCGATACATGTAAAAGGCTCCCCACGGGGAGGACAGGATGGGAGGCGGAAGGAGTGGGTGAGTCCTTGGTGAAGACAAAGAGGGCCTTGTGGTGACAGTAAGAGGCAGAGCGCCAAGCACAAGACGGGGAAAGGCTGCTGGGAAAGCACATGGGAAGCTGCAGCAGGCACTCCTCACAGGGAAAGCAGTCGGGGCACCTCATCAGTGACACCCGTCTACCTACCACAATCACGTTCTCAGTCATTTGCTCACAAGCTGATTTCCTGATTTGGACCAGATATTTCATGGTGTATCTCCTCAGTGTTCATTGTGATCCCTGAGCTGGCAGCGGCGGCGGCCAGATGCTGTTAGAGATGCAGCACTTCGGGTCCCCATGCCTGTTATGTTAGGCAGGGAAGAGCATCAGAAACACTCCTGTGCATGCTGAGGTGTGAGGCACAGCACCCACAGATGCAGCATCAGTAACAGGGCTTCTATGAGGGCAGCATGATCTCCGGACAAAAGGCGCAGGTCCACAGGTAGGTGACGCGAAGCCCACCCCTCATGTCTCTCTGAGGAACTTGGCCCTGACAGTTGCTTGTCAGTCCTGGCCTCGACCTGTGTAAAGAGAACTCAGCCCAGAGTCCCTGGAGAAATCCATGAAAGTAAAACTTGGAAATTTTGGAAAGTTTCATATACTTGAATGTGTCTGGAAATGTTCCATGTGTCTCGGGAGAGTGGATCATAGTGCATGTAATGGTTCTTTAATATAAAAAGCGTATAAAATGTTTTCTCCAACAGGTAATTATCAAAGGAATTCTCAGAGGCCACGATCCCCATTTTAGCTTTAAAATTCTTCAGTCTCAGAAATAGCCTCAGAATGTTGCATTTTATTCATGTATGAATCTATCTAACATATATTTTAGTGACCATGTTTTGTTTGCATCAGTCATTATAATAGACTGTCTTATGCTCAGATTGCTGGCTAGTCATGGCTTATACAAAATTAAGGTTGTACTTTTTTTCATAAACATATATGTTGTTTAAAATGCCAAGATATTTTTAACTAAAAAAAGTCCACAAATGTAAATATTTTTCTAATATCATTTGACTTCAACTCCATAAAAACTACAAGTTTCATATTTCAGCATTACTTCTTTGTTCATGAATACGTACAATTTATATGAAAACAGATTTTCAAAACATGATTACAAATACACAAACCCAGGCCAGAGATATGGTTCAATGGCATAAGTGCCTCCCTGGCTAGTGCAAGGTCCTGAGTTCAATTCCCTGTACCAGAAAAAAAAAATACACAAACCAATTAAGTTATTAATTTCTACTCTGTATTTCAGGAAGGAATTTTATACAATGGCAAATAAACTCTCCAAGCCAATGCATAAATACATTGCTAAGTCAATAAGGACAAAATACGTTTTCAATCTTACTTCTTATTTAGTAAAAAGAGACTTTGAAATAATGTTTGCCTATCTTAATACAGCTGAACCAAAAAGTGATAATCAAAACAAATTACTGAAATCTGCCCAATATTTTCATTAGTAATTATGAAAAATAAACAAAAGTGAATAAGTTTTTGTAATAATTCATGCATGATACTAAAATATTTTAACATTGTCTGTGCTTTATTGCATCACCCAGTTTTTCACAGAATGCACCATAAAGAGACTGTTTAATTTTTTAATAGACTGTATTTCTTACAGCAGTTTTATACTCATAGCAAAATTAAACACATTGTACAGGTTTCTCATAGGCCCCCAACATGCAGTTAATATTTAATATATTGGAAGTGGTAAATGATACACAAAAGTCCTATCAGCCAGCCAAATTCGATCCATAAGTGCCTTATTGAAAAATCTATTTGAATTATGATTAGGTTTAGGGAAATGTTGCAACAAGAGATATTAAAATAAATCTATATTGAATTAATGCCAGAATCACCACAGAATGATAGTGTTTAATATACTTTGTTGGCATTTCTGGCAGATTTCTCTACTAGAAAATTCAAAGAAAAATAAGCAATCAATAAAGAAAATAATCTGCATGAAAAGTTCTGGTGATCCATGCAATTTAAAGCTAGAGGACTTTCTTTTCAATCACTGTATATACCTATACCTGCTTACCTTCAGGTACCACAAGAATAAAACTGTGATAGTTCTTATACAAGTTATTAAAAAAAATACAAACTTACCAAAATTGCTCCCCTTTGCAAATCTTAACTTCTATTCACAAAGTCGCTTTCAATATGCTTTCTTACCTGAGTAGGATTTAAGCTTCACCCGACAGTGATAGGTTTCTAAGAGCACACATGGGGCAGATGGAGCCCTTTCAGGGGCAGTCACAGCTCTGGGAGAGCTCACTCTCCTCAGAAAGGAAGGAGGGGGCGACAGGCAGAGGATGGACAAGCCCAGCAGCTAGTGACTGAACACTCCTGCTCTCAGGCAAAGTCCCACCCCTCTGCCACCAACTGAGAGGCTGGGCAAACAGTGCCACAACAAAATATCCAGACACGGTGGCCAAGAGAGACCATTTAACTCTTCTAAACAGAACAACAAATATCGCCAAGGCTTTTTGCAGGCATACCCTGAGTAACACTGCTCAGGAGGGAGTAAGAGACCCTAAACATAACAAGAAGTGGCCCTGATCAAAGGTTATAAGAAGAAAAGTAAAATTTTTGAAAGCTACTCCTGAATTGTCCCTCAAAAAAAATCTTTGTTTCTTTTTCATACTGAAGACTATAAATAAATTCAAGATCAACACTGCAAGGAAAATACAACTGATTGCCAACAATTCAGGAAGTGGAATAACTTGCTTCTAAACTGCTCACAGTCCTTACTTCATCCTCTCCAATCTGACCACCAATCTTTTGTCTTTTTTCCTCCTATAGATTACCTTCAGAGTTCAAGAAAGGAAAGCTTGAAAGTCTTCAACTTTTTAAACTTATAAATTACTAGTAGCACTAATAGAAAGAAAGTAAACACTGATACTTAAAGAAAGGTCTGGAAATTATCTCCTCCGGATGAATAGAAAAATGTTGAGACTTTTGTGCTATAAATATATCTCAAGAGAATTTTAATTCTACATCCAATTCACATGCTAACACACACACACATACTTATGCATAAGTCCTCAGATATACCCATCCACAACCGCTGGCATTACAATAAAAAATTCAACATTTCTCACATGTGCCAGGAGAATTAAAATGTTACACAAAACAAGGCTACAGGGTCAAATTTTAGAAGAGTCAACCTACACTAATGTAAACAGAATTCTACTGAGCAAAATTTCTCTAAGTTTTTAATATGCTCATGTTCATCATGAACCTATTAGAAAAATATCTTATGCTTTGTTTCCGAAATCTATTTAGTCATGGAACCTTTATGTGCATGGTATTCACAAAGAATTCTTTTGTTTCATGTGATCAAGTTGGAATATGATAATAATTCTAGATTTCATTTGCTAACTTTTATTTCACCAACCTGACATTGTGATAAATTTTCAGACTTCGAAAACTCACTAAATTATTAGGTTCCCCATCTGTCACAAGTTGCACTAGTATCTCTGAAATAACAGTGTGATCAATTTCTTGATTCCTCAATTTTATAATGTTAAACATGGGCTTTTCAAATAGAAGTGACTGGAATGGAAGTACAATATCCAGTAGTCAATGGGGATCTATGAGTCCCTGCCTTATGATATAAAATATGTGGGTCATTTTTAACAAGGAGGACTCGAAAGCAAGAAATTGAGTCATGATGCCTCCCAGAAACCACAGGTAAAACCTGACCTCAAATACTCTGCTTATCTCAAGCCCTCGTGTTGTACAGTTCTCAGGCATCCCAAGCAACCCTTGCACATCTGAGCAATCCCCTGACAGTTTATTGCTTTCACAGACATGAAGATGTCAGTTTTAAGAGTAGACTCACCAGAAGAGACTGGTGGTTCACAGTTGCTCTACTGAGATAAATAAGTTAACAGCCCTATTCATCCTCCTTAAGAACAAAATACTCCATGTGAGTTATTCCACCAAATCATAAAAAAAATAGTAAAAGATTGAAATCCCTCTAAGCTGAATTACACAAGTATATTTTTCTAATGAGTCAATTATAAAATATCTAATTTTAAAAGTATGCGTGCAATTCATAAATATAGATTCTAATAAATAAGTAATAAATAGTATCATAAATACAACATTCTACTTTATTTTTTTGGTACTGGCAATCAAACTCAGGACCTTGCGCTTGTCAGGCAGGTGCTTGTGCGATTGGGCTGTTTCCCTGGCTACATAAGTGCTTTTAAAATGGTTCAAAACATGTAAGAGGGTGTGATGTTGGACCAGCAGCTTAATTTCCTTGATCCTGTTTCTTCATCTGTAAAGCAGAAATAGCAACCACCTTCCTCACAAAGGTACATGAAAATTAAGAGAAAAATCCACACTCAAAGCTTGGGGAAGATGTAAGACACAAATCATTATCCTAGTGATATAATATCTTGAGAAGTCTTTTCAGTCACTATTTACTAAGGGTTCCCATTTAGCAAAAACAAAGTAAAAAACAAATGAACAAAACAGTCAAAATCACAGAGAACAAAGGTATAGCTGTGTCTCAGAATGAATGGATGTAGCCCTGGGGGTCCACCGTTAAAAGTAACCCAAGTTTATTGAAAAAGTTCAGACCACTAAAGATACATAGTTTACAGTGAAAATTTCCTTTGTCTTTCATATTATTTACAACCGCTGTTGAGTTTTACTTTCCTCTACCTGTAACTGCTTTGTTTCAGATGAGTCATTCAGTATAGTTTCCTTCTAATAAATGAGTTTATCCCACCTACGTTATGATTTCTAATAATCAAGTGGCTCTTCTAAATTCTGTTATTTTATTTTGTTATGTTTCCTGGTCTGGTACTTTCTTTTGTTTTGGTTTTTGCAACATCATTTATTTACCTATGAAAGAGAAGCCTACCATTTATAGTACACAGAATGTAATGAAAACATTATAAATATGAAAATGAGTACTGTAATCAAGAGACTGGAGAACATGCAAGTAGCGATGTATTATTCTTTTATTTTTCATATCTTAAAGTCTATAGATACCCTCTAAAGTTAATGAAATCTATAAAGAGCTTCATGATTGTTCCTATTTGTAGTAATTTGTTACTACAAAAAGTGAAAAAACACAATATAAACCTAAACTATAGGAAAAAAGAAAACAGGGAGGTTATTGCCTCATCTACAAAACAAACATCGAAGTAGAAGCTGGCAAGGTCTGCTTCTCTGGGCACTGACTCCACCTTCAAACTCTGTTCTAAACAAGGGCTTCAGACCTTGGCCTCCACCTTGCAAGAAGAGACACTGTGATTCTCCCCAAGTTTGCTGCAAATATCAACAAATTTGGCAATATTTTTCAGAAGTTTCATATTTGGGGTTTAGCCATTTTCTTCTGCATTTAGTGAAGATTTGTGTCCCACTTCTTGTTATCATCATTTCAGCAGTTTCAGGGAAGAGCAGACATTTCTACTCAAATTCCCTGAACAGAAATCCCTCCCCCAATCCTTTTGTTTTTATTATTTTTTACATTCTTTAGTTTTCCTTTCTCTTTGCTGCCTCCCCCTGGCACCCTCCCCCCCCCTTACAATCTCTTGGTGCTAAAATCAGTGAGATGACAGCTGCCAGTCCAACTTGCTCAGTCCACCAAAGACAACTGTGGGCCTCTTTCCACCTCCAGGTTCACGGAGGTCAAGACGGTGCTTAAAACTGGGCATGGTGGGACAATTTACACCACAGCAATTGGCAGGCAACATAAACCAGGCCTCTTCTCCTCATCCCCACCCCAGCTCTTAAACACTTAGCAGTACACATTGCAAAGGGCTTTGAATTAAAAAATAACAAAGAATGGCTTTTCAGAGATGTGCACAAAGTGAGGATATAATTTTTTTCACTGAGAATAAGAAAAGTCTTTTTAAAAACTCAGTAGATAGAGAAGGCTTCATTCAAAATGTGATAAAAAATGCAATGAATTTTTAAAAATTACTTTTAATGAATAATACAGTAGGAGACACATCATCAAGAATGATAGAATAATTGTGCTTACAGTGTGGGGGAGCATTTTTGGGTAGATTAATGCAACATGTCTTCTACTGTAATTCTTAAAATTTCAATATTACTTGATTTTTTAATTACACCACACATACTTGACCCTGCACATCTGTCAAATACACTGGTCTTCCTGTACTTAAATATTACAGAGCCAGTGAACGTGAATGAGGCTATTTCCAGAACAAATACAATCTTATTCTCAATACAATCTAATTCTCAATACATTCTTATGTCTTCTTTCCCCAATATCTCTAAGCAGTACATCCTATACGCTGATTCCTAGTAACAAGAAATTTAAGAATATTCACTTAAATTGATACAACAAACAAGGAAACTTTTGGGTGCAGTAAGATCTCTGCCTCTTTCTCTTCTCCTTCCTCTCCCCCAAATCCCAAAAAGGTACAAAAATTAATGTACTTTTTGCTCCCCTAGCTTCCAAACATCTATGGATTAAAGACCAATACAATTATTTAATAGTATCTTTGGTCCTTTCAACCTTGCAAAAGATAAAATTTAAAGCTAACTATACAGTATTTGCAGAGTAAAGTTAATTCATTGTTCCAGGGAACGAAACCAAAATTAGCAGAGAACATTATTTTAAAGCTGGAAATGGCTGTCTGATAAACTCAGTCACTTCAGCTTTAATACAGGACAAAAAAGAAAAGAACGCACCAAGGAATACACAATGAAATATATGACCAAATGCTCATCAATGTTCCTCTAATACTCCACGCTGACAGGATTGACTGTCCTTTACTTCATCACCTGACATCAGAGTGAATATATCCTACAACACTATCATTACTGTTGAATTAAATTTTATTTCTCATTATGAGTAAAAATGGAAAAGGGTAGTTATGGTATGTTTCAAGTTACAAGATAAGTCATAGAACCATAAAAATATTTCCTGAGTTCCTTCATCCAAATGTCTTCGTATACTCCAGGGAATGCACAAAGTCCAACATAAGCAATGCTGGGTACTGTTCAAAAGATATAACTTCATTTTTGTGTCTTCACTTTGAGTCAATGAAATAAAATTATTTCACAGAATACCATTTGTGAACTCCAATGCTGTGTGCTCTTTTTGTCCTTCCTATAGACCAGAGATGAGTAATTTACAGCTTCTGGCTTGAAATACAAGCCAGTAGCATTATGTTGTGGTGAAGTGTGTCAAACCAGATTCAGACAAAGCTGGGTTGGCATCAGAACTATTTGATTTTAGAGAAATCATTTAAGCTCCTACAGCTCAGTTGTCTTGTCTCTAAAATGGGTACAAAAGTAGCTACCTCATAGAGTTACTGAAAATATTAAGAAAATCTATGTAAGACTTTTAACAATATCATCTGTAATCTAGTAAGTACTCAACAAAGACACGTAGTAACTTATTGCCAGTGTGTTGTGTTATTGCTTTTGAGCTCTTTGTCACCTGCTCAGCTCAGACACTCAGTGGGCTCACTGGTAGTGTCTTGCAGTTACATTAGTTTAGGTCAAAGGGTTTAAACTTTATTCTGCACACAAACCACCTGGGGATATTGTTAAAACCTGCAGACTGCGACTCAGGCTTGCAATGAAGTCTGAAGATCTGAATTTCTAACATGTTTCCAACATGCTGCTGGACCGGGAATCATACTTTGAGCGCAAAGGATCTGGACCACCCAGGTTCTTCCAGAATGACCACTGTCTCTTGTGCCCACCCAAGCATACTAGACAAACTTGGAAACATTTAGTCCACAATCCAACATGACCTTCCCTGTAAAACTAAATCTCTTCCTTTAAAAAGTGTTAAAAACTATGATCTACTCAGGATAATTGCTAAACACAAAACATAATTATAAGAAAGGTGAGAACTTTAATCTGCGGAAAGAACTTGAATTTGGAATTAAGTAGACTTGTGTTCAAATCCTAGTTCCATAATGTACTAGTCATTTAGGTGGCTTTAGATTAATTACAAATCTTATAAACTTCAGTTTTCTTATTTGTAAAACGGGAACCATAGAATCTGCCTAAAACTTTAAGAGATCATAAATAACAGCTATCTCAAAAAATAATTAAGATTTTTATCCCAGGCCTGACACACAGTAGAGGGTGAGAAGGTGCCAGCCGCCTTTCTGTTTTGAATGCTCCTGTTTTAATTACTTGCTAATGGAAGCCTGACTAGCTGCTTTCCTTCAATTCAGAGGCACTTCTCTTGGCAAACTACACAAAGACCTGCCACTACTAAAAGATCTTTTCATGCTATTTCAAACTGCCAGCATTAGAGAAAGAACCTTATTTTCTAATATGATCCACTCCTCAAGACCCAAGGTCTGGAAGAAAGCTATGTGTTTTTCACATGGCTTCTCTCTACTCTAAACCCTTCCAGATCCTCCCTTTCTACCCAGATACAAAGAAAGGAACAGAAGTCATCTCCATCTCTGTCTCTTTTTAAAAGAGCCTGGAACTATCTTTTTCAATCAGGGAAGTTGCTATGATAAGAAACTAGCACTGACTCCAAGATAACTCTTTGTGTTCTTTCTTAGTTCTGAGAACTGAAATGGATTCTACTTCTTAAGGAAGCTATAATATGCCTGTTAACAAACACATACACACCCACACACACATACATAATTCAACACAGATTTTATTGTGGTTTCCTGCCGCAGAAAATGAGAAAAATGCCAAAAAACATCAGATGCCCAATTCATTCAACACATATTTTATGATTTAAATCTAAACTATCGCCCCAAATTCTCAAGCATGTTAAGGTGACTCGATGGCAGTAAACTCATCAGTGGGCTAGCCTCCTGGTGAATTCAGAGCTGGATGTGCTCTTAGGAGGTGGGGTCTGGTTGGAGGTAGTCACTGGAATCCTGGGGTACTGAGGTACAGCTCCTTTTCCAGTTCTTCCCTTCTCTCTGCTTCCTGGCTGCCAGAAGATAAGCAACTGTCTTCTGGCTAGGCCTTTCTACCATGTTTTTTCTGCCTTGGCGCCAGCCAGCCATGTACTGAAACCGTGAGTCAAAATCTCTGCTTTAAGTTGTGGGTGCTGGGTATTGCATGCAGCAACATGAAAAGGAACTGAGACAACATAGTTACTGAGTGTCCACCAGGCAGAAGTGTACACCAGGTGCCAGGTGTGTACTGATGAGTAAGCAACCAAGGACCAGGCCCTTGGTGATTTAGCTACCCTAACCACTTTTAACTTACCCTGTAAGGCAGGGTGCATTCTCAGCTAGTTCTGTTTTCCAATACCCACCCCAAGGCAGAGTAAGAGAACTGTAGGCTGACTCTGGTAAGCCACAGCAACACTGTTAGAGACCTAACCTAGCCACAGCTCTCCCCAGTGGCACCAGCAGATGAAAATGCAAACAATGTATTCTCCATCATGCCACCAAACAGTGGTGGCACCAGCTCACCATGCTTCTAGGCTGGAATGGAAAGGCGGCCTTTTCCATTCCTGTGAAGTGACAGCCTGTAGCAGCTTGGGCACACGGACACACTGAACTTCTCTTCCTGAATTATGCCCTAACCAGGGGCAACTCAGCAGGCCTAAGCCCTGTCCAAAGCTTTCTGAAGCTCACCAGTGCAAGGAACAATGGCAGTAGATGACAGATGATTTACCTGCCATCCATGCCACATCTAATGTCTTCCTGCTTATTTCCAGCTACAATATTAATGTTTAAGTACAATATTTAAAATTAAAATAGGGATATTGAGCAACAAAGTCAGTCTCATTCATTATTTTTAAGTCTGTTAAAATTTCATCAAGAGCCAGGTATGGTGAGCCACCCCTGTAAAACCCCAGCTATTCAGGAGGCTGAGGCAGGAGAATCACAAGTTCAGTGCCAGCTTGGGAAATTTAGCAAGACTCTTCCTCAAAAAAAATATCAAGCTGAGCTCTCTTCATTCTTGGGCTCACTGTGAGTACAGCAGCCAGTGTTCAGTAGATCATCTGAGTGTGAATTCATATGAATCACAAAAATCAAAGAATTCATACAGCATAAATGGCATCAGAAAATCAATCAGGACACTTGAATTATATGAGCTGATAATCAGCTAATTCTTCAGATGCAGATTAATTTATTGTTCACATTGAAGAGTCTTCATGTCCATGAACTGCTGTTACTAAAGCCTGAGAATGAAGAGGAACACCCCTGTCACCACCAAAATACACTCAATCTCATCACTTATTTTAAACTGGGAGATGGAAAGACATCTTTTATTTTTGCACTATAAACAATATATAATAATCATGTATTAGTCATAAATATCAGCGATGTACAGAGAATGTCATATTGGTAAAAGAGAAAGGAACCCCATTCCCAGCGATCTCTGACTTCTATATACTTGATAGTGCAGAAGGTGTTCATGGTTCTAAGGACACATATGAGTAGATGGCAACATTCTCATACTTTGGACAAGTGATTTCCAAAGTATAGGAGCCACTGACACTGAGGAACTACAATATCATATTAGGGGGGTTCACAGATTCAGCACAGAATGACCTAGAAACACCTCAGTAAGGAAGCCAGACACCTCACTCTGACCATACTACATCATCCTCAAGTTGGTAAGAACATGTGTTTAACTGCTCTCTTTCCCTTGAGCCCCTCTGCCTTCCTCTCCCTCTCCCTCTCCTCTCTCTCTTCCTCTCCTTCTCCCTCTCTCTCTCTCTCTCTCTTTCTCTCCTTCTCCCCCTCTCTCCCCCTCCTTTCTTCTCTCTCTCCCAGACAGGCCTCTGACTCAGAGTTTTTGGCAGGCAGTGGCTTAAGTTAGTTTTCATTTTTAAATTTTTATTGGATATATACTATTTGTGGCCTGTAACAGTTTTCCATTTAAGATAACAAAGATGTAAGGTTTCCTTTTTAACTACATTTATTTGTAGTTTTAAAAAGTGAGAAACATGACAGGATGACAAAACTAGAATATAATCATGGCAAAAAGCACATGTGCATTATACCTGAATGGTCAACGTGTGGGAAACAGTCTTAAAAAACACTTGTAATTAATGATGAAAGTAGCCTGGGTCCAAATACCAGCTCTGAAAGTGCCTTGCCATGTGACTTCAGGCAAATTATTAGCGATGCCTGCCTTGGTTTCCTCATTTGTAAAACAGAGATAACACAATCCTTACTTCAAAGGGTTATTTCCAGGATTAGAATGCTAAAATAGTACCTAGCAGTCTGCAAGAATTCAGGATAATTATTACCAGTAAAATCACTAACGTTTTATAACGCATCTAGGCAAATAATTGTATTTTCAAACTCGACTCCCTATGAATCATAGAAGTCTTTTCTGTTTTATTTTGTTTGTTAAATTAAAATTCAATCAGTTGAGGAGTGTTTAAAACCCATGTGCCACCCCTCCAAGCAGAAAATCAATTGTACTACTTAGAAGTCCATATTATAATTTCTTCCCCTCCCTACTTTTAGGTTCCAATAGTTTCAATTACTAACATTTGAAAAGTGAAGCTGTCATTTCTGATCCACTTGACACCAACCAAAATGTATTTACAATCCAGCGCATAGTTCGTCCAGTATTTTAACATTCTGCCTAATTCAGGCAGCATCCTGAGAACTGTTGTTTTCTCAAATGTTTCCATAGTAAATGCTTTTCATGTGAAACACAGCCACCTCACATGCAATGACTTCTTTAAAATCCACTGGAATATAAAAGGTAGATGGCATCTCTTATTTATCTTTTCTTCAGATGATTTTTCTCCACCCTTGGCTTCCAAGAAAATTCCTCCACTTGTTCACTTAGCTTATAAGACCATCTTGAATGAATTCTAAACTACACCGGGGAAGTCACTTCAGATTAACATTGTATACTTTCTTCACTCCACTCCATTTGATGGGCACTTTGGACCAAAATGGGGAAGGACAGAAGGGCAATATTATGTGGTGACATGAACCAGTGACCTACAAGGTTCAGCCAACTTTCACATCCGCTCTCTGTGGGCTACTGTCACTTCCTGAACAATAAACCTGACTTGATCCATCTAGTCACCTTAGTTATCAACGTCATGGGAACCCAACTAGATCCCTCAAAAAAAGGCCAAAAAAAAAAAAAAGAATGAGAGAGAAGTAACCCTGAAACTAACCTGAAGGATAAGTTGACAATGAAATTAATGCTGATTGCAAATGTGACCTTCAAGGTGCCCGTAGTCCTGTAATCCCTCAAAGAACAGATAATACGATCTGATTGCTTTTGAATGTCAGATGGACCTGCAAGAAACATCTCTGCAAATTGCCACAGCAGGCTAGGTACTATAAGTCTGGAGTTAATTTCTAAAATCTAAGCCATCGTCCCTGCCCCCTTTCAGTTCTGTCAAAAGTAGGCCTTTGCTTCTCTTATGGTCCAGAAGACCGTGTGCTCACACCCAAGGGGCAGTTCTTCAGCACAGGCATGAGACAGGACCATAGAGCAGGCAGCCAGGTGCAGACCTCAGGTCTGTGCACCATTGGCCCCTCTCTTCATCTTTTCATGTCTGAGTTCCATCTTCTAAGAAGGAGACTGTTACAGCACCCGACTGGGAGGGCTGTTGAGAATTGCACCCAGCGCACAGTTGGTGCCATGCCAGTGTTAGATATCCTGGGTACTGGTCTTGTGTCCTTTGTATGGTTTCTTGAACACACTGCTAGGCATTTCTATGTGCCCATTTCAAGGAAGAGTAGACGGTATTTCTGAAAGTCATCCGATGCCAAAAATTACAGACCTACAGACTTTACTGACCAATTTGCAGTATTAGTTTTGCCCATCTGCAGTGCCTGCAATAAACTGGAGGCTAAGAACAAAAGTATGCATTACAGAAAACTGAAAATAGACCAAGGTCTCCCTAAGGACTATGACAACTGTTAAAAGTATTGATAAAGTTGTTCTGCTATTCCACTGTATGCATAAACCAACTAACTGAACAGACCAATGGAAACTAACATAACAGTCTCCATTTATGATGTTGGTTAGTGGTTAGGCTTATGGAAGTCTGCATCCAGGATTAGAATTAGAATCTGAGCTAGAATCCCCAGGGAAGTTAGGCAGTGATACTGCTGAGCCTTGGCCTCAAGGGGCCTCAAGTATTTCCTTTCTTTCTCTTGGACCATGTAACCACCACAAGAATCCCAGGCAGGCCTGCTCGTGCATGAGAAACCACAGAGACAAAGTTCCAGGGAGCCAACTGATATCTTCCTATACCAGCCAGCACCCAACTACATCCAAACAAGCAAGCGCACACAACCAAAATAAGCAAAGGCCCCTCACAACCCACCACTGATCACAGATGTGGTCAGAGTGGCCCCTGACAAGGCTAAAAACCCACCCAGACAACCCATGCATTTGTGTGAAGTACTAAAAGCATATAGTTTTCATACAATAATACATAACTCATATAGACATTTTCTCAGTCCCTTCTGATGAGCACCAGCAGGTTAACACCCACCGCAACAGACTGCTAAGACACCACACACAACTTTCTTGAAATGTTAGTAGGCTTTGGAGCTGGGCAAGATGATGCTCATCTACTCCCAGAACTTGCAAAGCTGGGACTATTCTTAATAATAATAGGCTTTACATGGGTAGAAGGAGAGGGCAGATCAAATAAACACAAGCAATGTTGCTCTCGCCTTTTGATTCTGCTAAGATCTGGCACAGTGCAAGGCACATGGTAGCTGATTAATATTTGCTGAGTGAGATGAAGAAAGTGAGCTTCTCTGAACACCATTCCTCCAGTTTCAAGGAGGCTGGAGTGAAGTTGGGCAAGCTTATCATGCACATTGGCTCACTGAAGACTCTGATAGTCTGATAATACATGCACAACACATAGCACCATACACAACACACAGTGTCACACACAACACATAGCATCATAATTCAGCTTTCCATGGTAACCCCAACATTTCTAAAACTCCAGTAGTGGCATCAGTATTACAATCCTAAAAGCAGCAGAAACTGCCACCCCGAATCCACTCCTCTCTCTATCTGTAAGAGAGCCTCAGTCTTATTCAAGAGTATTTGCTCCAGTAAAGACTCTAAAGACTGCATTTCCCAGGTTCTCTTGAAGCTTGGTCTGACCATGGGACCAAACACTGGCCAATGAATTCAAAATGGAATGCTGGTTGAAACTTGCAAGAAGAATAGAAGTGAAAGAGCTCCCTCACCTAAGAGGGCCCTTTTCCTCCATCTAATCCTTTCACTGCACACCTGCACTGTGGATATGATGGTCAAAACCGAACTGATCTGAGAGGTCAGTGGAAAATAAAACCACATGATCGGGACGGTGGATGGAAAGATGGGAACAACGCGGGCTCTGGATCCCACTGTGAAATCACAGACTGCCTCACCCTGAATTCCCTTACCATGCACTTCTCTCTTGTTTCAGTCATTATCATTTTACATTTTTTTCTATTATCAACAGCCCAGACTAGCCACACTTCAGGAAAGAACTAGGACTCCTTAGAACATACTTTAAAAAGTCAATCCATGCCTGACCTCACAGCTCCCTAGAATTCTCATCAAGATTGTTAGCTGCTTTTGAAAATGTATTTTTGCCTACATAAAAGGAGAGATATGACTTTTATTTAGATATAAAAAAACGTAACTAGCTTTGCTGTCTTTCAGAACCAGTAACGAACACCTACTTGCTCACCCACCCAGCTTGCTTGTGAGGCTTTAGCTGACTCTACCACTCTCTGCTGATCAAGCTCTGAGAACTGAAATGTTAAGAGGAGAAAACTCCAAGGGAATCCCATCTCTGTACCTCCTGCCCCTGGCTGTATCACCCACTGAACAGAAACATACCTGGCCTCTCATTCTGAGTCTTTCTCCTGGCTCCTCTTGAAACATCTCATTATAAAGAAATTTATGCGTTCCGATTATTTTTCCCCCTTGGAGAAATACAGAAATTAAATCACTTCACCAACAAGGCCAGGGAAACAAATCATTTGTGTTGTGGCTGAGCCATACGGCTCCCATCATAAACACAAGCAGAGCCTGAACAGCTTTGCTCTCACAAAGCCATTTGCGGGAAGATTTTTATGGCAACAGCTGAACTGTTTCTACCAAAACAACACCTACACTTTGCTAGAGTTATTTTCAGAGGAGAAGGTTTCCCCCACTGCCGTTTGAATCGTTCAAATGTGTAGTTAAAAGCACAGGCTTCCTGAAGCTGGCAGCCGCAAAGGGAAAACGTCTCTGTCACTGCTCGGCCTGGTGACCTGGAGCAGGTTACTTCACCTGACTGACCTCAGGCCTTATCATAGAACGGAAATAGCAGCACCTGCAAGAGCTACCCTGAGAAATGATGACGCTGTATGTGTATCACTGTGGTTACATGGCAGGATTTCCAAAAGCAGGGGCTGCGTTGATTTTTATCAAACTGATGCTAAATACCTTGAATACCTGAGGGAATAAAGCTCTAAGAACCTAAGGGTAGACCATGTTTAACCCACATTCACAGTAATATAAAAGTACAAATGTGCTCCACCACCCATGGCTAGAAGTCAAGGCCCTGTTTCTTGACGGATCACATACTCTGCTTTTCTTCCCATCTCTGGGACAGGGTTATAGAGACGAAGTCAGTAAAACCTCTCGGAGTAACTAAGCTAGACATCATAAAGAGCATTAACTGGAACATCGACATTTTATAAATTCTTGAGTGCTATGCTGTTGAGCACTCAACTGCCATTCCCCATTGGACACACCTCTCACAGACTAAGCTTTTCGCATTCACACTGCAACCTGGAGGTGCATTGGGACCACTGTGTTGTAATAGTCAAATCCCACTTCTGGAACTGAATAACTGGCTCCCCTGCTCCTGTGACCTATGCAGGTGCTCAGGCTACACTGTCAGCCCCTCTGGAAAGCAAG
The DNA here is from genome assembly GCF_000276665.1 of Chinchilla lanigera. Classification (NCBI taxonomy): domain Eukaryota; kingdom Metazoa; phylum Chordata; class Mammalia; order Rodentia; family Chinchillidae; genus Chinchilla; species Chinchilla lanigera. The sequence continues at coordinate 19,164,858 of NW_004955415.1, read as the reverse complement.
CTGCTCCCGCAAGGTCAAGCACCTCTGAAGGTCAGTACCTCCCTGGGACAGCTAAAGCACCTCACTGGGCTTCTCCTTCTGTCCAGTCCTGAGTCCCATCTTCCCTTCCACAGGGGTTGATCTTGGCAGTATCAGAATAAACCTCTGGAGGCTCATCTGCAATTTGGGGTCTGCTTCCCAGGAAACCCAGGTGCTACAATTTCTTTCTTTTTTTAGATGGAACAAGTAAGACTCAGAGAGACTTGGCCTCCGTTACCTAACCAGTGGGTGATGCAGCTAAGACTGGGACCCCACATTCTAAACCGCTCTGCTCTGCTCATCAGTGGCATTTCCACAGTTATGAGCAATAAACTATGTAACCTAGATGTCATCCTCATAGTGGCCTGCAAAGCACAAATGGAGACAGAGAAAAAGAGTTACAAGTCTGCTACCACCACAGTCAACCAGAAAAGAGAAACTACTCTAGGTTTCTCAAACCAAGGCCCGGTGACACGGGTAACAACTGGTGAGAGACAAAGAGAACGGAGATGCAACACAAAGGCCAGAAACTGCAGAGCTGCTAGTTTGCCTAATAGCAAGGGTGACAGAAGGATAAAGTGTTACCCAGGTCCAGAGGCTGAGTCAACTGATGGACCAGAGACACAATGCCCAGGCCACTGTGGAGAACAAGGGGAAGCCAAGGAAAAAGAACAGCTATTCCCAGGGATGCCCCAGAAAGCAGAGAGGGAGGGACACACATATTCAGCCCCACTCTCCAGCCATCCAGCAGTAATCAGCTGGCCAATCAGATGCCAGGGGACAAGGGAACCTGGGAAACTTAACGCCTTTTAATATGCGGTAGAGCAGGAGAAGATCATGGAATAGATCTAAGAACCAATCTGCATTTAAGCAGTCCAGAAATTGAGTAGCTGATAACTGACAATGAAGAAATACAGAAAAACACACTGAGAATAAAATACAAGAATTAAAAAAGCAGACCTAAAGCAATTTGGTTTAATGGCAAGTGGCCTTATGTACTCCAGCAGCCCAAAGCAAATAATAACAGGCATAACGCCGTACATTTGCACGCTCCTTATGAGGCATGGTGTGGTATGGGCGCATAGTTTAATAACTGATATCTAAAAGGATGAGGCGGAGAGGTTACAATTCTTCTGCTTAGTGAGTGAGGAAAATATATTTAATATTCCAAAAGTAATTCCTTCATGAAAATTGCTAGTTTATTTGATAGTGCTTAAATAGCAAGAATGTCACTATCAAAGTGAACTAAATTAGGTGTTAATGTACCTGCTAGTCTAGAAGACTAGATCTGCCCTTGTGATTTTATGTTTTCTAACATTTGTACTAGAGCACAAATTCTTTCCTCCCTTCTCAAAAGGACTTCTGTGAACTTCTCTGTGCAGCAGAAATTTCTTGGAGCATAGAAGGGATAAAAGAGGGGGGAAAAAAAACTCTGAAAACAGAACTGTATCACCAAAGATATCCAGACACATTATTCAGCAACCACTAAATATTTAACTAACCTTGCCCTTTGTCCTTCCAAAGACATCCAGCAAGGCACAACCACTTTGACCTTCCTATTTTAAAAATGACATATTAATACTTTCAGGACTAATCACAAATGTGATTTGTTCACATATAAAGATTGAAAATAGATTTCAATCCCTTGCACCCACCAACAAAACTTCCTAGGGGGTCATTGAAACTCAGATGTGTGGGTTTGAGGCCCAGTTTTGTATCTTGCTAGCTGTTGGGGTTACTTAGGCCACCTATCTTCCCTGGATCTCTGTGCTCTCATTTACGACACAATGCAACTAGAATTAGGTGGGGTTCACAGTCCTTCCAACACTGAACGGAATGATTCCGCAGACAAACAATGAAAGCCCACTGCAAAACCAGATGAATTCTCTCTTCTTTGACATGGCCCAGACAGCTATGTGTAAGGTTGCTTACCAGAATTAAAAGTATAGCCTGTGGCTGAGGCAGAAAGAAAGTCTGAACTCATGCCCTGCTGAGTTGATGCTGATCTCACCAGCAACTCCTACTTTGGGTTCTGGGATAGTCAGATTGCAGGAAGAGCCTGATTCTTCTCCCTCTCTGTAAATGCCCTCCTCCTCTGCCACTGGCTGGGAGCGGCTTTGACCAGTGAGATATTTGCAAGCAGGATGTAAGCAAAGGCTTTAAAGCTGCTTACACAACCAGGCTCGCTCCCATTGTCACTGCTCTGCCATACTCAAGAGAACACACTAGATCTAACATACTTGAGGATGAGAGAAACACAGCAGAGATGAGTCACCTACGTCTTCCTAGCTGAAGCCATCCTAGGTCAGCCAAAAGCCAACTGAGCTCCTAGACATGTGTGTAAAGCCAACTGAGATCATCAAAGGAGAACCAGAGACACAGGTCAGCTGAAGTCCATTGTGCCCAGATTAAGATCAGCTGAGCCTCCCAAATTTCTAAGTTAAATACATTTTTACTGTCATACGCCACGAAAGTTTTGTGGTTGCTGGCTACACAGCATTACTGTGGCAAAAGAGAACAGATAGACATTCCTTGAACAAGTAGTTCTCAGCCAGACTATGAGGACGATTTCTAGAACACAGGTTCCTAAGGGACGATTTCTAGAACACAGGTTCCTAGAAAACAGGTTCAGCACATCCTGCAAACTTATCATATGCTAGTGTCTCTAAAGCTCTAGAAGTCCCACAATAAGGAAGTTTGTTTAAATTCACTGAACTCATGTTTCCCACAAGCTACTTTACCACAGACCTGCAAGAATGATCCTAATCAAACCTTCCCCCAGTCTTATAAATGTATGGCTTGAGCCTCTACTGAATCTCCTTGCTAGTTAATATATACATATTTTATTTTATTTTCAAAATAAGCTTAATAAGCTTTTTAAAAACAAACAAAACAATTCAAAAGCACTCTGACACTATAAAAACATATTGTTCATAAATAAAGTCTAATTAGAAATGCAGGATGAGGTCCCACAAATATCTGAAATCCACACATAGTATAATTTCTGCTCAAATAAGGTCTTCAAAACTGTAATGTGCCAGAGTTTGTCTTTTAACATGGTTTACAAGCCTCAGGTGATGTTATCAGCTTCTCCTCCTTTCTACCCTATCCGTACTCCCATGGGTACATGCTGAATTCAAGCAATGGGCTGGAGGGTCACAAGTTCAAGCCCAGCCTGGACAACTAGTGACTCAGAGAGAACCCATCTCAATAAAACAAACAAACAAACAAACAACAACAACAAAAAACCTGTAAGGGCCTGAGCAACTGGGTCACAAAAATAAAAGGGGGCTGCTGGGAACCACTGCTCTGAAACTCTTTAGAGTCTGGTCATATGAACCTGAACTATTCAACTGTGAAATAACATGATCCAAGGTCATCAATATGGTCTCACAATCATCTGAATTAACATAAGGCCTCAACTCTAAACTGTGTTTGCAGAGTGACCACACGGTGGCACCACATTAGCTGGTAAATGGAAATACCCACCATCTTTGCACAGAATTAGTCTTAAAATTGTGGGTATTCTACATTTGCAAGCTCTTCAGAAATACCCTGACATAAAATGCAGTTTCTATAATATGAGGTTTCTTCTGAAAACTCTTCCTTACTCCTTGGCCACATACAAGCCCAGATACAGAGTTTGTTCAGCTAATACCATTTATCCTTCATGTATTAACTGACACAGCGCTCCTCCCTGGAAGCTATCCCTGGACTCCCGAGAACAGGATGCAAGATCCTGATATAATTCACCTGATACTAACATTTTCTCATTACAGATGTTTATCATTTTGTCTGGACTATGCGATAGTACAGATCCCTATTTATTTCATTTTAGGCAGCTTATGCTAGATGATTAATGGATATTAGACAGGTAGGTACATGAATAGAAGGATAAATAGATGAATGGAAGGAAAATGAGGAAACAGGATGGACCACCGGGCACAACACTACTGATTTATGCTGCACATTCTCTCCTAATCCCACTCTGCCACCCCAGCCAACCTCAAGGAAAGATCATTACAAATAGTAGACAATAACCAGAAATGAAAACAAAAAAAAAAAAATCAACCTAGATTTAATTGTATCAGATGGATAACAGGGATGCTTACAAATTTAAAATTGATGCAAATCCACATTTTTTAAATGTAAGGGCAGCTGTCAAAACTATAAAAGACCACCCAGAGGAAAAAGGAGGACATTGTAGTGTCTTTTCTTAATGAGAAAAGAAAAAAGATGTCTTCTAGAGGAACAACTTTTATTTTCCAGAGATAAATGTTGTAGGTTATTTACTGAGAGTGGAGGATTTGCTCCAAGATTTGTGCTATGTAATGAAAGCACCCTATGAAGCAGGAGACATGAAGAAAACATTGTTCAGAATTCAGTGGTTCCTGTTTCTTGGTTCCCATCACATAACTTACCTGAGAAATACTTTTTATTCTCATCTACCTTGGACACCAAGTTGGGTTTCAGTTACCCTGTGAGTTACTTTTTCTTGAGAGGACAGATGTGAATGCAAACATAGCTAAGATGTTTTAAAACCAGAAAAGTCTGATCATCTCTAGCAGTTCTTCTCATGTGCCCTTTGACCCAAAACTCAATACCCAATATACCTCAAGAGCCTTTAGGCACAGCTAGCAAACAGCTCTGTCACTGACTTAAACATCCTTCCAACTGACAACATGCTGTAGCCTTAGGAAATGTCACATGACTGAACTTTTGGCTGTGGATGTGTACTGCCTTGTTCTCTGGGATTTAATTTTATTTGAACTTTCTTCTGACCCTTAGACACTGTATCTGAAAACAAGGGCTGCACAGTATTTTCCCAAGCTAGAAAAGCCCCAAACAATTTCCTATGGATTGCTTTAACCCTAAATTGAACCAGATGCATAATCTGCTCCTTATGTTTTTCAGGTTCCCTTTGTGTCTTATTTCCTTCCTGTTCAAAATCCCTTTAAAAGCCCCACCTCAAAAATAAATAAATAAGAACCTGCCCATTCACCAGCACACGCACACTAATAGGAAGAGCAAGGAAGACAGCAGTCAGTACTCCCAAACATCACCCTTAAAGATGCAGGCTGGCCCAGCTCCTCTGGCGCATTCTGTTCTTGGGAAAGTTTTTAAACCTTCAACAATTCATGTCTGCCTCCTACAGAGTATTTTCCCACATGTATACTTTCAAAAGACACCTGCACCTCCCGGGAAGAAATAAAACTGATACCGAGTAAGATCTGCCAACTTCAGAGGGACTTTCAAGTAAACACTCCCAAATAAAGAGTAATTTCTTCACTTTGGTTCTCTCCTTTATCTCCTTAGCTCCCTGAAGTTAATTTATTAATAAATGACTCCCTGAAGGTCATTTATTCCTTTCCTTTAGGAAAGCACCCACTAGGTAACCAAACTGAGATCCCTTTGGCAGAAGGAAGCACAGCCAGGTAATGGCCTACATGCGAACCGCAGGCCCCAGGACCCCCGCAGAGCCTGGCCACACTGACCCTGTGCTTCCTGCCAATGCTCTTCCTTAATTGGCCATGAACAGCTACAGACAGCTTCAGCAACTTCTGCACCCTGTATAGTGTGATCTCCAAACCATTAGCTACGAGTTGAAAGTCCAAATTTTTAAATAGCATCTAATTAATAACAATAAGAATAATGCAAAAAATACTGAACTGCTATGTGTATGCTAAAGCCAAAAGTGGAGGCTTGACTATTTCAATAAACCATGCTTCCACTGCCCTTGCATCTATCATTCTTCCATTCAGTAACAAATCTTTCTGGAATTAAATCAGGCAAAAGGTTAGGACTGTATACTTGGATTCTAGTCACTCATCCAATATTGAGCACTGACTATTCATGAACATAAAATACATGATATAGGATCTCAAAGAACTCACAAATCCACCCCAAAAGAAATTTCTGGCAGAGTTTATTCCATTCACTCAGCAAATGTTTACTGAGTACCTGGCCATATTCTAGGCACTAGGGATGCCTTAGTGCGTGATACAGATAGAAACATCCTTTCTCATGGAGCTTCCATGCTGGAGGGGGAGACTGACAACACACAGATAAGACAATGCTCTGTGTACTAAAAGGCATTTAAAGGCTGTACAGGAAAAAGAAGACCGGAGTACAAGACACAGGGATGACAGTGTTAAAACAGAAGGGTAAAAGCAGGTCTCAAGTGGTGAAAATTTTGAGGAGAGTAGGGAACAAGTCTTACAGACACTGGAAAGAAAGCTTTCCAGGTAGAGGGGAATGTGCAGAGACCCCCAGGGGAGAGGTGCATGATGTGTGAGGAATAGCAGTTGGGCAGGACAGGCATCATGGAGAGAACAAAGGAAACAGTAGTAATAGATGAAGTCAGAGATAACAAGAAAGGGATCATGCCAGACCCTGAGGCCCTTGTAAGGGCTCTGGCTTATGTTCAGAGTGAGGTAGAAAACTGCTGTAGGCTTGGAGCAGAATGACATTATCTGATGTATTTTAAAGGATCACTCTGGCTGCAGTGTTAAGAACAGATTGCAGGTGGGTGAGGGCATAGGCAGGAGGCCAGGTAGAATGTACTACAGAATCAACGCAAAGGAAGATGGAGGTCAGATCAGCAGGTGACAACACAGGTAATCTAAGCTAACTAATTTTGGGTTATGCTTTGAATGCGGAACAAATAGAATTTACTGATGAATTGGATATCAGTATTTGAGGACAGATATGCTGGCTTTGAATTCCCTACTTTAAATGCTCTCATAGTTTCAACCTGGAGTATCCCTCAAAGGCTCATGTGTTAAAGGCCTGGTCTTCAACTTGGGCTATTGGGAGGTGGTGGAATTTTAAGAGGTGGGACTTAGTGGGAGGAAGTTAAGTCACTGGAGGCTGTGCCTCTGGAATGGATATTGAGACCCTGGCTCCTTCTTGTTTTTCCCTTTGCTTCCTTGCCACCAGGAATTGAGGAGCTTGCTCTGTCAAGCAATCCCACCATGAAGTTATAACTTGTTACACTGAAAGGCAATGAAGCCAAGTGACCATGCACCAGAACCTCTGCGTCCATGAGCCAAAATAGCCCTTTCTTCCTTTTAAGTGGATTATCTCAGGTATTTTGTCATATTGATGGAAAGCTGACTAATACCAATGCTCAATACAACTCCAAATTTGATTTTGTTGCATTTATTTAATTCAATAACTTCTGATGATGCACCAATTTATACTTCCAGCTTCTATTTTTCAATCAGCCCACCGTTATCTTCCATTGTTTCTAAGATACTTTGTCCCTCTGATTCACTCAACCTTAACATGCCCATTCCATTTCTAAGCTTATTATTGGTGATCATAGAAATAATTTTCCATGTATCCAGATTCAGGATCACTTTATCTCTTCTTTCTCTCTGTTTCCCACTGTGAACTGAGGCACGAAAACCCACCAGTTATTTACATGAACCCTGTTCTGTGTACTTAGCTTTTTCTTCATTCCTTCTATTGCCCCTTGGGGCTGGACATAACAATCTCACAGGAAGTCCCACTTGCTGCAGCTTTGGCCTCTACAAACTGCCTTGCCGATTGCAGAGGAAACAATGTCCCGACTCACAGGTCTTTAAAGTGATGCCCTCCACTTGCAAGCATCTAATCCCTCCCCCTGCCAGCAAGGATTGCACCCAATGGTTTGCTATAGCCCTCAGCCTTATAACCTCCCACCCCTACCCCTCATGCCTTCACTGCCTTTGGGGTGTGAAAGAACATTCTTGCTTACTCTCACAGTTTAACTTTCACATATAGGGCTCTGCCAGCCACAGTGTCCCCTCCTCTCTCTGCAACTTTTCCTAAATCTGTTCATTCACAGAGACTCAGCTCACATTCAGGTCCCACTGCAAAAATATCCCTGTCTGATCCAGTCCCTGTTGGGCCATAGTAAGTCTTTTTGATCTGACTTTTTCATTAGGATCTCATGTCATATATGCATGCTGTATTTGCTGAGCCGGTATAAAATTCATGATCATATACCAACTGCTATTCATTTTTATACTTTCTTTCAAGACACACAGAGTAGTCAACAAAAATTTACTGAATTAATTAGTTTCAGTGAAATAAACAGACTGAAACAATATTGGCCTCCCATCTTTTATCATAGACTGAAAGCTAGAATTTAAAAAAAAGCTTTGAATTCAAAGATGGTTAAATAAGAGAATCTCAGTAATTTCTCATTCCATCTTTTTGTGTGCCACTTTGTTTTTTCCACTAACTTTCTTTTTGATAAACAGCATTTTATATAAGACCTGGACAAGAAGTTACGATTAGAGTTACTTCACAGAGACTATGCTCATAAGTGTATCGCATTCCAAGCTATAATCTCACCGATCTTTGGCTACCATCAAACATAATAATGGCTTCACGGGAGAGTAAGTGGGAATGGAATGAGCCGTTCTGATCTGATGTTCACAAAGTTTGGCTATCACTGAGATCCCTGGGTGTAGATCAGGGACCACAGGATTGTGGAAGGAAAAAGAAAAAAAAATTGGTTTTGTTCAGGCACTTCCTGTCCATCTTCAAGCAAGATTCATGCTATATTTCAAAGCACCACACAGTTTCCGTCGTTATGTTCTTCACAGTAGGGCTTGACAGACTAACAAGGTATCCACCACTGGACGAGGGGAAACTCCCCAAGCAACTATGTCCTGATACTCCTTAAAACACAGCTACTTTTAATTTCTGTCATCAAAATAAATATTCTCTCCCTTAATCCTCTCTTTTTCACGACGATTATTTCCAATGTTTAACTGGTATAAAGCACAAATACGTACCCTTGCCTCAGGCACTGAGCGCTTCACTGCAGCCCTGAGGAACACAGATGCTTTCCTTTGCCTCGCAGAGCCTACGATGGGAGTCATAGAGTGGGCAAGGAGCCACACGCATATAAAGTTACAGAGTGATGACAGTGATGGAGGAAACAGAGCTGGAGGAGGGGATGACGCTTTGTACAGAGGGTTCCATGCTCTGTTGGGAAATGACACTGGAGCTAAAATTTGGAAATTGAGAAGTTAACCGATAAACAGGGCTGGGAGAGAGAAGACAACCTCCCTGATTTAGGGACATAGAAGGACACAAAGCAGAAAGGGAGAGATGCACTGCAGGAAATTTAAAAAACAATAAAAATGAAGCTGGAGAACAAGAGAGACAATGGCTCAAGGAAAAGCGACAAGGTAGAAGTTAAGTTAGGCAGACCTTTTGGACCAATGAAAGGAAAGTCATCGCAAGCACCAGTGGAATGGGGAGGAGCTGAGAGTTCCCGCAGATAATAGCGTATTAACGTTCTCTGTGCATCTGCCTTTGCCCACACGAACAATGGCTGCTCTGAGACAACGTATCCTACCTTAGCTTCTCCAAGAGAATCCTTAGTAGCATAAGATATGGCCCCCACAACCACAGATGACTGGATAGCTCTCAACATCCCAAGTGTCTCCTGGTAACATTTGAACTAAGAGCCACAGAGGCCACGAATATTTAACTAAATATTTCCACGAACAGTGGAAGCTGAAGGACATGTTCCTCATGTTGGGCCCTGTGCAAAAAAAAAAAAAAAGTGCTTGTAAATTGTGTGTCACTCTTGCTGTTAAGATGAAAGTCTGGTCCTGTGAGAGCTCTGACTCTAGACTGCAATGGGGTGGTTACCTAGGTCTTCTAAGGCCTGCCTGATGTTAAGCAAGTAGCAACTTCTGCATCTGCACCTTTGTAATGCTCCCTCTTGGAAGCTACCCCCAGGCTAGGAGAATCTCAAGGCATGTGTAACAGTTCTCCATGGGACAGAGCAGAAAGTGCTCCATTTGACATCCCAGTTGAATGCAACTGCTCACCACATCAGTGGTCAGTGTGATCATTCCAACAGAGAACTGCAATCCAGGCCAGTCTCACAAGAGCAGAACAGCCTAGCTAAGCCATCAGGCATATATTCATAAGGTCGCTGACTGGTGATGGTTGTGTCAATCCAATCAGTTTGGGAATGGATTTTTACAAAGCAACAAAGAGTCAAAACAGGAAACAAAAAAGGTAGCAAATACCAGAAGGAAAAGATAAGCAGTTATACAAAAAGACAGGCATTCCCTGTATGACAGGGAGTGTGAGTTTAAAGCTAGACCTTGGCATATGAGCTCTATGAGACCTGGCTGGACGCTACTGCTGTCCCTGAAATTCATGATAACCCAAGTTTACTGATAGTAAGACAACCTTCAATATGACAGTCAGAAGGCTTTGTTTTTCTTGAATGTAGCCTCACTATGTTACCTAGGGTGGTATCAAACTTCTAAGCTCAAGGGCTTCTCTTATTTCAGCCTCCCAAGTAGGTGCAACTATAGACCCAGGCCACCACACCAGGCTTAAGAGGTCCTCTCTATGAAAGCTTTGGTTTTAGTGTTCATGTAGCCTAGTCACCATTCTGATCATACCTCTGCCAAGTAACCCTTATTTATCAGCATGCAACTAAGTAAGCCAGCAGTTAGAAATTCATTCTGTCCACAACTGTGACATGGAGAAAACAGCCTTCACCAGTTGACTTGCATTCTTATAATAAGATCACTGAGCCTTGAAGCTTTAGGGACTAGCATAATTAGAACAAATAAGGTACAAGTATCTCTCACGATGTGTATCAGATACATCTTTTAGAGAGAAGCCTGTGAAATATGGATGCTGGCATAATCATTAGTGATTGCAAAGGTAGTCCATCATATTTTCTGAGAAAATCATAATTTCATATGTAAAGAGAATTTATAATGACAGGAGGTTAATCATTCGAAGTCTGCTCTAAGTACCCACAAATCTGAGCAAAGGCACATACTTAGGGAAGACAGCAACAAGTCTATCTCCCTCCTTGGAGATGTTCATCAATTAAAAACATGCATTGCTCCATACTTAAGAATTATCTACAAGAGGTTTAGCAATGTATTTCCCTTAAAAGTCTAAAGATTCTTTAAAAAGTTTTCTGTTTTGTTCACATTGCTCTAGTATTTTTAGAGCATGTATATTATCTGCATTATTTTAGGTGACAGCAAGTATTAAGGATTGAGTTACCATTTTATCTTCAGCAGTAAGTCCAGGCATTCCTCCAAAGGCCCCCGAATCTGGCTAAATCACATGCCTCGCAGAATCTCCAAACCATCAAGAAACCCCACATTTCTTTTCATGCCATGCTCCTTCCCTTCCCCTCCCTGATACGCCCATTATCATCCTTCAGGAACCAATGCAAGGTCACTTGCACTGAGAAGCATTCTCTGTCACTCACCAACCTCTGTGCCTTTTACTGATAGACTAAACTACACCCTCATTTAGATACACATAAAACTCACTACATACCACTAATGCTTTAAAATATTTATCATAATTACTTGTTGGAACTTCTACTTTCCTAACTACACTGTGATTTCTTAAAAAGCAATGAGCAAATACTATTCATTACTGAGCCCGTGGTGCTCCCACAGTGCTTGAGTCACAATGGGCCCTCTGTAAATTTGTGCAGAATGAATTGTTTTCTGTCGCTATAGCGCCTTTTTAAAAGCAGTCCGAAATGCCTTTCACAAAGACTGTTTTTAAAAAACCGCCCCCAAAACTCAATTATAACACACTGAAGAGACAAGAACTATAAGGAGTTAAGAGGAAACACTTACCTAACATTAGAATACCTGAGACAAAAAATCTTTGACATTTCCAGATGGACAGATCCATTGTACCCTTCCAGTTCTCTGAATTGCATATTATTACATCTTACAGAGTTAAGTACTTTATAATTAACTGCATTCACCATTGTAATAAAGCAGAGTTTCTAATTTTCAATTCAGTACTCAAAGAGGACTACTCATGGAGCAGAAAAGAAAACATATTACCAATTACAACCTAAGGCACCTCCAAAAATATCTTCTTCAGCAAGTATCCGTTGTTATGTTAATGTATCCTACATACAAAGTGTCCTAAGGCTCAAGTATAATTTATGCTTCATTATCTTATGCCTTCATATCTCTAGCTGCTCCATTTCACCCAGTTATGTCTACAGAGCAAACAGCTCCAAGATGATATCACAGTCAGGGTCCCCCCAGGAAGCAGCTGGGATGCTGGAGTGAGGGAGTGTAATAAGTGTAATAAGGGCAGGGCTTAGGGACACCAACAAGGGAATGTGAAATGTCCTCCATAAAAGGGCAAGCAGACAGACCTATATGAACCCAGAAAAAGCAGCTGACAAAAGACCATATGATGAACTGTAGTTTCCAAGAGGACAAAGACCCCCCCAACAGCAGGCTGGCAAGAAGAGACTGGGGGAACAAACCCCCTGAGCTCACCCCTCTCCTCCCTCCAGTCTCCTCTAGAACCTCCCCTTGCCTGAACACCGTCCATGGGGACCAGGAAACTCATGGAAGCAGCTACTCATACCCTGCCAGCAACAAAAGCAGACTGGAGAAAAGTGGATGGTGGCTTTGGAGGGGCAAATAGATAACATCCCACACAGGTGGTCTCAGTTCAGTCCTTACTTCTCAGCCCCATCCTTCCAACAGAAGAGCACTAGGCACACAGATGCAAAGAAGGAAGAGCCAAAACAGGGCTTTTGTCATGTCAGGGTAGCACTGTGAAGAGCAGCTCCCCCTGTGTCCTTTTCCATTTTCTCCTGAGTGCTTATAGGAATACGCAGCAATCTGCTCAGATTCCTCTACATTCCCACTGACTCAGTTCCCAAGCACACCGAAGTGTTCTTATTCTGGGATCCAACACTCTCTGGACAGTACATTTTCAGCTACAGGAACTAGGAGCAAGGCTTCTAGGAGATGCCCTCAAACACAGACATGGGAGATGGTAAACAAATAGTCCAACACTTTACCTCCTCAGTGGGGCAACTATGACACATAGTGTAAAGGTCCCTGGCACACAGGAGCCTCAGCTGCCCGTGCTGAGATCTGCTTGTCAGCACATGCTAGATAGCCTGCCTTGCCTTCCTTTTCTCCTCTTCCTAGGTCACCTCCCAGGTAAACGACTGGAAGTCCAAACCCTGCTTCAAACCAGCTTTAGAAGAAAGCCACCTAAATCACTGCCTACAGTTTTTATTCTGCACCAAAGTAAAAACATTTGACTTTTGTCAGCAGCTTGGCTTTGAGCTGGCTCTGCTGGCCCCAGCAAAGAAGCCAACCTACTTGAGACTCAATTTTCTCATCTGTCAAATGAATAACCTCTTAGTTCCCTTCCAGCTGTAATGTTTACTAAAATTTATTAAAGGCACCTAAATCTCATGGCTCAATCCTAGCTGTAAACAAAACTCCCTTCTTTGCAATATTTTCTAAAACTTAGGTCATTCAGAAATGCAAAAGTACCTTTGTGTCACAGCAAAAGAAAAAAAAAAAAAAACACCTCACAATAACTTTTTTATTTATTTTAGAAATTAAAGGAGGAAAATACTAACAGACCGACAACATTTTACAAAATAGCATAGGATCAGTACAGACATTACAGAGTTACAAACAGAGTAGTAGGGAATTAACAATGCTTATGGTATTACATATCTCACAATAACTTTTAAAAATTAAGAATTTATTCTACCTAACAACTTACAGTGAGATATGACTTTCAAACAAATTTCTTCAACTTGATAGTTTAAATATAATCAATTACTTTCACAATGATAAATCACAAGAAAACATCTATTACAAGCATCTTGATCCATTACAGGATCCATATACATCTCATCAGGTAAATCACTTGACTCGTTATTACCCATACCCAGCAGGGCACCTCTAGGAACGGACAACCTAGGGCACTGCGTGAACATGATCAATTGACAAACTAAAGAGCAGCTTTAAGCCCTAATTGTCTTTTTCAAATATACACATAATGTTTGGTTTGACTTTTTGTTTTGTTTTGTCTTTTATGGTGCTGGGCATTGAACCCAGGGCCTCCTACTTCCTAAGCACGTGCTACCACTGAGCTGTATATCCAACCCTGATGATTTGATATATGCAAACACTGTGAAGAAGGTTTACACTATCCACATTATTTTGACAGTTCCTTCCTACTGTAATATTCCCTCTTAAAATAAAACTATACAGTAACCAAAAATTCTACAGCTTAGAATGATTACATTCCAGACTCAGAAGCCACTGTCTTCTTCAAAAGCAACCAGTCAACAGCAATACCAACCTACCCACTGGCAAAAGTAATTAGATCCCAAATTTTCCTAAACTGATTAAAAAAAAATTGGTGCTGGGCATGCAGTGCCACGGAATGAATAAGACTCCTACTTCTACTCTTGTATCTGAAAAAAAAATGGCAGAAATCATTGTGACCATCAGTCATAACCATGATCATTGTGACAGCTGGCCAAGACCTCTTCTCAGTGATATGACAAGCTAAACAAAAGCATGTAGAACAGGCAGGGATGGCATGGAGAGGGGAAGATGGTCAGAAGGGATTCAAAATTTCTTCTGATTTTCTTCTTAACCAGCACAGCAATAACAAATGTACCATGTGCAATAAAACAAAAAACATAAAAGGAACAATAAACCTCCAGGAAGGACAATCTGAGACCAGGGGCTCTTCCCACTTCTCTTTAGTAAAACAGTCTGTGTTTAACAGAACCAAGAGAGGCAGCATGGGACCCAAGGAAAAACAGTTTTAATTTTGTGTCCTTATGGATATACTATCTTTTAAAACAATGGTTTCCTTCCAACTTCCTCCAACAGGAACAATGGCCAGCTGCTTTTCTATGATATTTCTCATAAATTCCAGGGTCAAAGGAATGAAGGACAGAAAAAATTGAGGTTCTATGATGTCACTTACCCAAAGGTCAGATGTTAAATTATCTTACTGCAATTATAAATTCCCACAAAGTTGTAAATGCTAATTTATTAGGTATACTAAAAGCATAAAACTGTTCAGAAGTATTAAATTACCAACAAGAAAAATACCATATTAAATTACTTGGGAAATGTTGACATGAATGACTACAATCAATCTAATTATCTATATCATTGTTTCTCAGAGTGGGGTGCACAACAGAAATACCTGAGAACCGTTTAAATTCCAAAGCCCAGGGCATAGCCAAGATCAATTAGTACAAAATCTTTGGGGACTGCCCACCAACAACAGTATTTTTCAGTTGGGGGGTTAAGTGGCAAGAATGATGGAACAAAGTGTGTTCAATGCAAGGGGCAGAATTTTGAGGGGGATTAGCAGCAACTTGTCATGTATGGTAGCATCTTTTAAAAGTTTAAACATTCTTTGATCACATTTCATGGTATAGTAGACTGGTACCCCACACACACACTTTCCTCACCTCTGTCAATAATATCTCCAAACATTGCCAGAGGCAGCTGGAGACAGAACTGTGCCTGGTTGAGAAGCCCTGGCCTAAAGCTTTTTGTGATCAAAATACACTCATGAGATTAAAATAAACGGATTTAAATCTCTTACTTTGCTTCCCAATTTTCTTTTCAGAGGAATGACTCTCCTTTCAAGGCATAATCTTGAACTTTGTTTTTAGTTTTAATGCAGTGAACACCATGAAAAAATCCACACCAACTTACTTTAGTAAAACTAACAGAAGCTTACGTTGAGAATGTTTTCATGCATAGTGACAATATAATTATTTTACTATTTTGTACACGTGGAATACGACACGCATTTTCCAGAGGATGAAGGCATTGCTATTTATGACAATCTTTTAACAGAGTAATAGGTACAAACCTCAAGGTGATAAGGATGTCCAGGAAAATACTGGGAGTCCATTTGATTGGCTTCTTTTGTGGGTCAGTACACCATTTTCCAAATGACCTACTGTCAGGTGTGAGCAATGAAGAGGTCCTTCCTGGTTCCAATTTCAGAGACAAAGGATGCCCAGACTAGGAAGAACTAAGCCTCAGCTGAGTTCCTAAGTGAGTGTGACATATTTTGTGAGTTTCAAAACAATTAATTTAGGTCAATCAATATTTAGAGAGAAAGAGATCAGAAGACTTGGAACTAGCAGAGGGCTTTTTTTAAAACTCAGAATTACAAATAAAATGTATTTGTTGTTCAACTTTCAAAATAACATCAGTAAATTTTTTGGAGGACCATATGTACTAATAGCATCTAAAATTGTGTCACAGTCAAAAAATATTTATTAAATGAATAAAATATAATCTAATGGAACAAGGGAATATGGCTGCAAAGATCTAATCTAATGGTTTTCTGTGTTCTGGTAAAATGGTGGAGGAGCGAGATGTGGTGGTACATGCCTGTAATCTCAGCTAATGGGGAAGCTGAGGCAGAAAGATCATAAGTTTGAGGCAATCTGGACCAGTTAGGGAGATCTTATCTCAAAAGAAATTTAAAGAAAAGTTTGGGATATAGGTCAGTAGTGAAATATTTGTCTTGCATTGTTTTTCAATCCCAAGCATTGAAAAAAAAAATGTGGCAAGCAAAATGTACAGGGAAAGTGGGGGTGGGGAGCCAACAACCACTTTATAATTCATACTTTCACGTAGATAAAAGATCTTTCTGCTATTTTTTAAAAATCTACTGCTACTAATCTATTCTAATACCCTCCCTTTATGAATAAGAAACTAATTCCCTAGGGCAAAAGTGTTAATGTCACAACTAGATCTCAGGTCCACAGAGAAATATTAGCATATATAGTCAATTCATATTATTCATGACTCACCCATTTGCATATTTGCCTACTTGCTTAAATTTGTTTCTTATTGAAAAACAGTACAACATTTTCACAGTCTTTGGCAGACATGCACAGAAAGGCTGTATGCATTCCTAGCTGGGGTCACACAAGCACCACGCTGCCTTCTTGTTTAGCTCTCATACTGTAAACAACTGTCCGTCTTCAAGTCTATTGAGTGTCAAGCTCTTCATAATTTTGTGTTGCTTTAATTTACTGGTGTGTGTGTGTGTGTGTGTGGTGATGAGAAAGCCAGACCTGACCCACATGGTGGAATGTACTCCATCACAGAGTTGTACCCTGATCCAACAATCCAGCTTTTTAACAGTGGTTTTGCTGCTTAAAATGGCTCCTAAGATTAGTATTGAAGTTCTGTCTGGGGTCCCAGCATGCAAGGGGACTATGAAATGTCCTAAAGAGAAACTACTTGACTTAAATACCTTAGCTAAAAGTGCCTGCCATAGTCCCTAAACACCTTTATTTTTCTCATAGCCAACAACATGAGCTTGACCAATTACAGTGGCATTTTAGCGTTTTCCATTTGCTTGGAAATCTTTCAGCATTATGGGAATGTTATCTAATTTGATAGACATAGTATTAGCAAAGGAAAAATCATAGACATCACTTAGACCAAAGATTAACAAAACCTGAGTTTCATAGATCACCAAAGAGCTCCAAGATTATAATCAAAGGTTCCATAAACTTGGATGGAAAGAATAATTACATGATTATTTTCACTAACTCTAATTGAGGTTTAGCATCTCCTCCAGTTATGAATATAAATAACAAATCACAATAGCATTTGCAGTGCCTGTGACTTGTTTTCCATGGAAAATTCAAGTATTTTCATATCACATTAGACTTGTTGCTGACATTGCAAGATGATATTGTGCCTGTCGGTAATTCTAAGTTACAAACATTATTAATGTATCATTTCATGTGTTAATAAGATGTACATATATTATCAAGGCACAAATTCACTGATTAATTTCAAATCTGTATTTCAATATCATGGCCTGACATGTAGCCCTGAGATTAAATAGCACCAATATAAAGGAAAGGGAGAGGTATAAATCACAAGCTGGGAAAGTGTTGAAGATTTTACAAAGCATACATGAGTCTATCATATCCTTGCAAGATTTCCGTCTCACCCCTTGGGGAAATGCAGTTGCCCCAGTACACATGCAGAGGAATCACTATGGTGGACAGTCACAACCTCTGGTGGGAATATGTATCACTCAAACATGTCAGTGCAAACAGAGGCACAGAATCACCCCGACTCTTCATTGCAGTACAAGTGTCCTACACATTGAGCAACACGTTAACTGCTGTTGACCCAGCATGCCACCAGTTAGAAGCCAACCTAGGCCTGGTAAGCCAAGCTCCTTCCTGCCTCCTGTTGCAGTCCTCTGGGCTGATCGTGGTCCTCCTGCTTCCTCTTCCTGGCAAACACTATTTTATCCAGTTATGTGTCACCTTCTTCTTGTTTTTTGCAAAATAATTATCCTTTCCTTGACACTAGACTAAGTTTTGCGAGCACAAGCAGGAAAAGAGGACAGGGACAGGGAAATATATATCTATATTGCTATACCTATATTTGTAGATAATGAAAGGAATAATAATAAAGTTAATGTTTAGTGAGCACTTAGCATGTCCCAGGATCTATTCTTATCTTCTGAATACCTGATAGGTATGATGACGGGTCTTGTTTCAGAAATGAATAGAGTCACAGTGAGGTTAAGATGACCATAGTCGCACAGACAGGACGTGGCAGAACTGGGATCTAAACCAAAGCACCTGATCCAGAGGATGTGTATGTAGTCACTCCCTGCACTGGAGAGGCCAATCTCATTCTTTCATTTACCAAATGAAACAAGATATGGGTCACTGAAATTCTGTTGTCTTATAAGTAAAGATCCAAGGTAAGGTGAAAATTCAAAGCTCAACATCCAGGAGCTTTGGGAGGGGAGGGGAGGGGAGTGAAGCGGAGAGGAGAGAAAGTTCAGGGGAGATGGAAATGACAGATCAGTTATTTAATTGGTTGATAAATCATTGTTTGGCCATTGGATGTTCTTACAACTTATATCTAGATGTCCCCCCAAAGCCTCATGTGCACATACATAGGGCTTTTGAAAGATGACTGGATCTAGGGTGTGTGGTACTGCACTGAAGGTGTGATAACTGGATTAGTACACCGATTGGTTTAGCATAGTTCTGGGTGTGAGTAATGGGAAGGCCCACTCTGGGTGTGGGTGGCACCCACCAATAGGCTTGTAACCTGCATGGAATAAAAAGGGAAAGGAAAACTCTCTGCTGCTGCTTCACTACCTCCTGCCTACACACCATGGGCTGTTTCTCCTCCTCCATGCCCTGTGCCATGCCATCTTGCTTTGGAGCCAGCTGGCTATAGGCTGAAACCTCTGCAAACTGAGCTAAAATAAACTGTTCCTTCTTTAACATACAGGTGTTGGTTATTTTTTCCCAGAAATGAGAAAGATTAACAGCTAGACAGAAATAACTGATCATGCTCAGGGATCTCTAGCAAAGCAGATCAGGCCTAGAGCACAAAGCAGTTATTACTCCTTGAATCTTAAAAAAATCCTCAAGATATGTTATTAATATCATCCCTAAGTGGTCTCTAAATTAAGTAATTTCACACATGTTGTGTGCCAACCAGGAGGCACACAGTTGAAAGCAAGAGAGTGAGCTGCCTTCCTAGGAAACCCTCAGAGATTTCTTTTACAAAGAGTTGCCTTTATTTTCTCATTCTAAATAAATCCTCCTCCCATTTGATGGGCATAGTGAATACGTTCTGTATCAGTTCAGACAAGCAATAGCGACTTTTAATTTGCATGGGTTTCATATTAATTTCTTGCATATATGATCTCACAACTTCAATGTATCCTACTGAGAAAAAGGCTAATTTCTTTTCCAAGTAGTTGCCTTCATGAAAAGTCAACACAGAAGATTTGCAAACTCTAACACTGAAGATCAGATAAGTTCATCAAGGGTTCCATGGGAAAGCAATCCAAACAGAAAACACTGGCTGTGACATTACTACAGCATTAAGGGGGAAAAAAACCAACAAAACATTAAGGCAGAAATGCTTAGAGTGACATTACTGTCTATTTTTTTTTTTTTTGTAACTGAAACTCCTTTCTATTGTGAAAATTATTTATTTTCTGTAAACCAGCCAGACAATATGTCAATTAAAGCAATTTATCTTTTAAAACCCAAAAAGGAAGATGTAAGCAGACATTCTGTATGTCTGAATCTATTGTGTTGTCATACAGTTAGTTTGTTTGTAGTCTGAGGAGGATGACAGTTAGCTGTGATCTTCAAAGACATACACACTTTTCCACTGAAATCACAAGTCTAGGGTTTACTCTGGTTTTTGCAGCAACTACCTTTAAATAGGGCTGGCTTGCAAAGGCTAAATAGGAACTACATTTAAAACTCTCAAAGACCAATGAAAGTTCACACCTTGCTAGAAGCCAAACTCCCGCAAAGACATGGAAGCAGAGCTCTGACTTACACTGCTGGCTGCACGGCACCTTCATTTCGAGTAGTAGCTCTGATAAAAGAACCTGAATCTGCTTCCAAGCGCATTACGAAAGACATAATTTTACATTAAAAATACAAGACACACAGAATGTCTAAATGAGCCAAGAACAACAAAAGAGATATAATCAAGATGAGCCCCAGAGGCTACGTATGGTAGCAAAAGTCAGAAACAATCATTTCAATATATAGAAGATGACTGTTTAAACCCACAGGAAACCTGCTTGTTTGTAGAACTTTTTTTTTCTTGTTTCTCTCTTTGGGATCTAGCTCTATGTATGGTAATTTAATTTAGGAGAAAATGTTGTAGATATAGTGGTAGGCAAAAAGAGCATTCAAAATATTTCATGTATAAACAGTTACAAGGCTCACATGGTAATGTGAGCAGGTTTGTCTGATCAAACATGTGGCTCAATGAGATAGAAAGGTAGATGCAGGCAACTAAGAATATCAACATCTCTCTGCTGTTGGCCAACACACAAATACTCCTTGGAAAAATTACGCATTCAAGTATACCCTAAATCAAGATCTGAGAACAAGTTTGTTTGGGAGGTGACTCAAGGAAGCACCAGTAGGAGAGTGTGGAGAAGAGCCAGGGAAAGAAGCCAATACAAAGTGTGATATCCAGCAAGTTATCACCATGGTGACTGACTGATACCTTACCTCACTGGTCAGTCCTGGGAGATGGTGCAGAATGTGCTCCTCCAGTTACCCCACCAAGAGGCAAGGGAGCTGAGATAGTTAAATTCTTACCTCAAACAAAGAGAGGGGCACAGACTTCTCAGCTCAGATAGGAGTAGAGTGGGTGACCAGACAAAGTGCTATGGAGGGACAAATGCAGACAGCTGGAAATGGGGCATGAATATGTTAAGTATCAAAGCAAGGATGCAAAGAGATATTTGCACATCCATTTTCAGAGCTGTGTTATCGGACATCCACATTCACAGCAATAGCCAAAAAGTGGAAGCAACCTAGTATCCATCAGTCATTGAATGGATGAACAAAATGTGGCTTTTTGCAACACAGCCTTAAAAAGCAAGGCAGTTCTGACACATCCCAGCGACATGGATGAAATGAACTCTGAAGATATCCTGAGGGAAGGAAGCCAGTCACAAAAGCAGAAACACTGTGTGAGTCCACTTATATGAAGATCAAGTCAATTTCAATGAAATAGAAAATAGAATAATGGTTTCCAGGGACTGAGGGGAGCAATGGGGAGTTATTGTTCAAAGGATATAGTTTCCGCTGTGCAAATGGGAAAGATCTGCTGATGAAGGGTGGCAATGTTTGTACAACAGTGTGAACATGCTCAATTCCACCGACCTGTTCACTTAAAATACCTAAGGTGGGGGCTGGGGATTTAGCTCAGCAGCAAAGCGCTTGCCTGGCAAGCACAAGGTCGTGAGTTCGGTTCCCGGTACCGGAGAAAAACAAAAACAAACGAAAAAAAAACAAAACAAAACAAAAAACAAA
>NW_004955415.1:19107642-19141017 GCF_000276665.1 Chinchilla lanigera | reverse complement strand
AAAAAAAAAAAAAAAAAAAAAAAAAGGAAGTACCAAAATGATGTGAGCAGAGTGTCTTCTCTAACAACCCACTTGAAGATACAGCACAAAGATCTTTAAAAGGATCAGGTCAGGCTAAAAAGCCTCAGGGAAAATTATCACTAGGTAGAGCCTCTTCTAATGAAAAGCTACATTTATTCACTTTTTTCCTGCTTCTGACTGATATATGATTACCACTGAAAGTGTAAAACATGCATAAAAGTAAAGAGGAGGTAGTGTAACTCATCTTTTACCTCACAACTGGAGTAGCTCTCTCAGGATGTGTAGCATGGACAACTCTGCAAAAACAGACGTCCCCAGTCCCAGGTGCCAGCCAGCGGGTTGTACAGTTGACCAAGCTGAACCACAGACCTCTGGATTCAGAGGTAGGTATTGTGCCTAGGTCTTTGCAATCATTATTTCTCAAAGTGCAATCCATGGATCTGTACTGGGGGATAGTCCCTGGGACACAGTCAAACAGGCGCAGTCTCAACCCCCATCCTGCACCTGCTGACTCAGAATCTGCACTTTAATAAGGTTGTCTCCACACAGCCCTCCCACTTTTGTTCTTGATTTCTGAAAAGGGCTAAAGCTGCTAAATGGCTAATTCCTTGGCACCAAAACTTCTTCTTTCTCCTTTTCTCTCAGCTGTGCCTCAGCTATACTGGCCCCCTTGCCATTGTTCAAACTGGTCTTGCCTCCTTCCTTCCTTCAGGGCCTGTGCACTTGCAGTAACCACTAATTTTTATGTGCCTACCTCTACCCTGTATGGCTTTCAAATGAACAAATGCAGTACATGGCATAAAAAATACTGTATACCCACGTATGTTGATATTGTTACTACAAATTAATATTATGCACAATGCCATTTGAAAGAAAACCCATGACAGGTGACAGTAGAATAGGAAATCTTCACCCAAAAATAATAAATCTTATTTTTCTGGCTGAAATTGAAAAATCTATCACAAGGCAAGCTAAAAAGAATAAAATGATTTTCTTCCTCGACTGAATGCTTCTTTTGTAATGCAATTCAATATTCTTTTGAATCTTTTCAGACTTTCAAAAAAAACAAAACACAAATGAAATGACATGTTGAAACTTGCTCTGACCCTATCCTATCTCCAAGGCTGCTGGTTTGTTGTGCTTAATGTCTTTTTTTCTTCATTTCATACCAACTTTGTGAGCAACAATAAGGCTTTATTAGCTGGTGAAATGATGCAATTATAAGTGTATTAGCTCGCTCACCCACAATAAGAATTTGATTTCAGAAACAAAAAAGTAAAGCTGGCCACTAAAGCTGTTTGTTACCAGAGAAGAGCTCTTTAAATGCAGGAATACTGTCTCCTTTGGTGCAATTTGAAACTTTTAAAATATGAAGGAGGGCCAGGGTTATAGCTCAGCGGCACAGTGCCTGCCTAGCATGTGTAAAGTTGTGAGTTCAATTCCTGGTACCACGCAAAAAATAAATAATAAAAAAATATGAAGAAAAGAGCAAAGGGGTCTGAGGAAAGGAAAACAGAGTTATGATATAGCCTTATCTATTTAAACTTATGGGTATATATTAGGAGCTTTAATATGATTACTCTTTCTTTTGGAGACAGGATCCTTATAATTGAGGCTGGCCTTGAACTCACTGTGCAGCACACACTGATCTCAAATTTGCAGTGATACTCATGCCTCAGCCTCCTTGGTGCTAGGACTACAGGCATGCACCACCACACCCAGTTCAACAGGACTATTCTTTGATCTAATAATTCTGCTCCCAGGAATTTATCCTAAGGGTGGACCAAAATGTTCATCTTCAGTGAATGATATTTCCAACTGCTTTAATCATAATAGGAAGCTTTAAAGAAAGATAGCATCTGTAATACTAGAAAGCTAGTTAAAGAAACCTTATTCATATAAATAGAGTATACCATTCAAAGTAAAGTTTATTTCAAAGCATGTTTAACAACATGAACAATGTTCATGCTATTTCCTTTTAATTTAGAAATGCAAGCTAGACAAAAATGTGAACAATACCACCTTTTCACTATCCATACCTTTACACACACACACACACACACATACACACACACACACACATGCACACACATGTTCCAGGCCTTTTCTGTCCTTTATCTTTTTTTCATTTTCTTCACAGACCTCATCACCACTAGACATACAGTGACTTGTGGGCTATTATTTATCTCATCCCAGAACAAAATAAACTTCACAAGAGAGGTGGTTGTCTCTTCACTGTTCTGCCTCACCACCTCACACTGTACCTGGCACACAGAAGACAAGTAACAAATGTGGTCTGGGAAATAAAGGAAGAAGTAGATCTTGTAGGCATGTCCATGGCATGTGATCAAGAGATATGGTGAATATTTTAATAAAATTTTTAAAAATGTATTCCAGTAAAAGATCCATTGCCATTAATTCTTGATTTGAATACACTTATCCCATCATTCTTGCCACTTTCTGCAGCTGTTCTGGAAGTACTCTTTCCTGCATGTCTTTTCATGGCTGCCTTGATGTCCTGAATCCATTCAAAATAACTGCAAAAATTTCTGTTAAACAAAAACATGACAGTATGTTCTCGTTCACTTTATTCCCTGGATCTAGGGCTATGTGACTTCTAGCTCTTCCCGAAAGTCAAAATGACCATAAAGGGTAAAAGTTTTAAATCAATTCAGGCAATCAAGGCAGCCATGACAGTACAACTAAAGAGACTCACAAAAGAGGACTTCCAGAACTGCTTCAGAAATGGCAAGAACAACGGCATATGTGTGTTCAAAGCAAGAGGGGAGTATTTTGAGGGGCACTGATGACAATGTGTCTTTATTGGAACAATCATTTTTATTTAAAAATTTACCACATTGTTGGATCACACCTCATATATGTCATATGTGTACACAAACAGATATGAGACTGGAAGGTATTTCTCAAAGTATCAATAATGGTTATAGTCTCATGGTAAATATCCACTGTTTTTGTTTGCTTGTTGGTTGGTATTATGGTTTGTGTCTGGGTGTACCTCCAAAGCCTCATGCGGTCATGGGGCAGGCTTTTAGAGTTTGATTGATTATGGGTGTGAGAGCTACACCCACCCTGGGGTGGATAGTTTGCATATGTAAGGGAGAGGAAGAGGCTGCTTGGGGCCATTCCTCCCTTTTAGTGCTTGTTGATTTGGCTGTGTTCTGCCGCCATGACCTGTAGCCCTCTGCCATGTGCTACTCTGCCTTGTAACCTGACAAGAATGGACTAAAACCTCCACAAACTGTAAGCAAAATAAACCTTTCCTTCCTTAATTTTGGGCACTAGGTATTTTGTTCCAGCAACGAGAGAAAAGAAACCAAGACAGTTGGTCTACAGTTTCTAAGTTTTACACCAGAAACTTCTT
This sequence comes from Chinchilla lanigera, assembly GCF_000276665.1. Taxonomy (NCBI): domain Eukaryota; kingdom Metazoa; phylum Chordata; class Mammalia; order Rodentia; family Chinchillidae; genus Chinchilla; species Chinchilla lanigera. The sequence continues at coordinate 19,137,614 of NW_004955415.1, read as the reverse complement.
AAAAGAATAAAAGTTATCATCTATTTTCACACATGTGCATGTGTGTATATACATACATGTATTATATTTACATTTAATAAACTTATGTACATATATTTGTTAAATGTATGTATTTAATATATTTAAATATTTATACATTTTCATACTTATATTTATATTATATGTGTATATATATAAACATTTGACTGTCCAATAAAAATATACCTCAATCTCCAAATTGCTAACTGAAACACTGAAAAATGAAATGAAATGAAATGAAACACAGAAAAATGAAATACTATGTTATTCTCCATGTCAGGTGAACAAAATGAAATGTGGGACAAGTGGTTTTACAAAAGACCACAACAAACTTACCACTAACACTTCAAATAACATACAAAGCATAAACTTAGATAGTATAATCCATAATAAACTATTCCTTGCAGGAAAAATAATTTTTTTGTTTTATGTTGCATTTTCCAAATTATGGTGGAAAACAACAATTTCATGGGTATTTCAATTGGTCCCCTATCATTTTATTATGTTAAAACAAGCGATTGCTCCAGAAAGCAGCAAAACTGGATTACAATGCTCTCACCAGTCAGAAACCAGAACTGCCACCAAGAGCTATAGTGAGCGAATGAACTGACCAAGTCAAGATGCTCAGAAGCATGCAGAGAGCATCTCTTAAAGTAAGTTAGTGGGGCCAATGCTACATAGAAAGCATTCATTCAGTGTGTCTCCTGAGCAATCTTCAAGGTTTCCATTTTATGCTCTAATAAGTAGGAAAAACTTTATGACTAATAAACTTTTAAACAAACAAAATTTCTGGTTACAACAACCTCTCTGTTGTCTTTGCAGGCTTCTTAAATACTTCCTTGTTCTTCACTGTCAAAAATTATTATATCCACTGTCCACAATTATCATTCCACAGGTGTTTGGTTTTGTTGTTGTTTATTTGCCTTTGTTCATCAACCTTGCTGTGCCATTTACCTCTTAAAACTGCAGGATTTAATTTTATAAATGTTTTTAAATAAATACCTAGATCCGACTTTAGCAAGCTACACCTGATAATTAAACTAGGCTCGCTACTGGCTTTTGCAGAACCCATGCATTAAGTCTGACTTTTACACACTTAAATAGTTGGGGAAAAATCCAAGAAAAATGACACTTTGTAACACACAATAACTGTATGAAATGCACATTTCAGAAATTTGGTAGGACTCAAACACACCTACTCATTTGGGGATAACTTATAGCTGCTTTAGGGTTGCAACACTGAATTGTCTTGATAGAAATTATGTAGCTCACAAAGCCAAAATTCCTTACTTTCTGGCTTGCTGCTGAAAACGTTTGTCAACCCCTGCTCATCATAGATAGCTACATGCAACGTGACAATTTCACTCAATTTGCATTTGTAGACTTTGCATTATACTGCTCTGCGTACACTATTCAACAAAACTGAGTTAGCCAATCTAGCAAAATCTATCATCTACATGTCAATATCTACCTATCTACTTACTTATCTGGGTAAAACTTCAGATGAAAGATCTGGAAGAACACTCACCAAACTTTACGACTTCCCTCATGGAAAGAACATGAAATGAAAAGAGGGTAGAATAAACCCTTACCCTTTGTTCATCTGCACTGTTTTCTTCCAACAAGTAAGTATTACTTTCTGTGCTTAAAAAATAAGAGGAAATAAACTTAAAGGGCTCTTTTCATGTACCAAGTATTGATCTTTCAGATCAATATAAAATGAAACAGTTGGAATGAAAAAAAATTTCCAGTTTCTCAGAGTGATCATTTGGAATGGGTACATTTAAAGAGGAATATTGACCCTAAAACTGTGACATATTACTTAGTTACGGCATAGTAATAAGTTGTGTACTTTAGAAGTACACAGGTTTTGAAATGGCAAACATTGTACACACTTCAATAGTAAATAGGCAATGAAAAACACATATTTTTGATATATTCACTGTTACAGTTTAGAAAAGTCTTACGTGAGGGGCTGGGGATTTAGCTTAGCGGCAAAGCGCCTGCCTGGCGAGTGCAAGGTCGTGAGTTCGGTTCCTGGTACCGGAGAAAAACCAAAAAAAAAAAAAAAAAAAGAAAAGTCTTACGTGTTCAGGGGTGATTCTTTTGCAAGGTGATTGGGTCATGGAGATGCTATACTCAGTTCATAGCTGAATGTAGTGTTAGAATGTGGGACCTGGTTGAAGGAGATAAGTTACCAGGGGTGTGGGTGTGACCTGGACAACTGTACTTTTGTTCTGGATCCCTTTCTTTCCCCACCCCTTCTAATAGCCATGAGGGGAGCAGCTTTTCTCTGCCATCCCCCTCTATCATAATATTGCTGCACTGGAGCCAACTGACTCTAAAACTATAAGCCAAAATAACGTTTTCTTCTTGAAGTTGTGAATGTCAGGTATGTTGGCCCAGTAACAGGAAAGCTGACCAGTACAGTTAAATGTAAATACAAAGATTTTTTTTGAGGCAAGGGGTTTCATTATGTTGCCTATGCTGGCCTCAAACTCTCAATTCTCCTGCCTCAGTCTCCCACCTGGGACTACAGGTACATTTCATAATACCCAGCTAAGTATATTTAGATCGCTCCAATTTCTGTCCTTCTTACTCCAAGGTACCAGATAAATTAATTCATTGCATGACTAATAAAGAACTACTGGTCCATAGTTCTTGGTTTGTTTGTTTTTATTGATTGATTGATTGATTGATTTGTCTTTTTGAGACAGGGTCTCGCTATGCAGTTCAGGTTGGCCTTGATCTCACTTTGTAACCCAGGCTGGCCTCAAAATCTCAATGATTCTCTTACCTCAGCCTCCTGAGTGCTGGGATTACAGGGGTGCACCACCACGCCTGGCACAAAATTTGTGGTTTTCTTGTTTTGTTTTGTTTTTTGTACTGGGAATCAACAGGGCATTGCGCTTGCTAGGTAGGTGCTTGTGCTGCTGAGCTATATCCCCACCCCTAGTCCTTGGTTTCTAAAGAAAAGATTTTCCCAATTTATATTGTAGAAACATAAAAATTGTGTGGCCATTTGCTCAAGTGTACATTTTTATTATTTCTTATTTTTAAATGGGCACTAAAATCTTTCAGAGACCAGACACTGTGTCCAGACAGGACATGATGCAGTGGGTCCTCTTGCACCAACCGCATGTATAATTCAATTCCTGAACATTTATAAATACTGGCTTTTAAATTGCAGATCCAATGGTTCCTTTATCTACACTTAGATGCACAATAACTGACAGCTCATTACAACAAGTGGTCTCAAGAGTAACGTATTAGAGGCAATGGTCTGTAAATGTTTCAGTCTCCAAACTTGGGCCAGTATCAAGGCAGGTGAAACTGGTCTTTTCCTTACATGGATTTGTTTTTTATATTTCTTCATCAAACAGAATTAATCATTTTGTGTCTAATGTCTCCAGTACTACACATTTAAATCAAAGGTGTATATTTAATTCACCTATGTTAAATACACTAGGATATGATCATTTCTAGATATCCATATTTGGAGAGAAGCAGAAATGATTTTAAAGCAATAAACCAAAACCACCAAAATGTCCAGTAAGATAAATTATAATCCTTCATGATTTAAAATGTGTGCATAAGAGCCATTTAACTGAATTATACAAAGATAGCTAGAAAGTAATCACATGACATGTCAAGAGAAAAAGCAAGATAAAAAGTGCATGCTCAATATCTCAATTTTATTTAAAAATTATAAAATATATTACTTGTGATGCTTCTAACAAAAAATAGTGACATTCAGTATCCAGGTTGAAGCAACAATGATCTTCATTTTAATATTTTCCTGAATTTTCAAAGTTATTTGCGATAAGAACCATTTTTACAATGAAAAATGTTAAATATAGTAATGTTCCTTCATCACTATTCTCTATTTCTATTGGAAAATAATCACTGAATATCAAAATATGAATGTATCTACAAAAAGAGAACCAAAGAGCACAATTTATGTTTTAACTGTATCTTCCAGCAATAACACTGACATAAAGGAAATATTTAAATAAATAGCATTTCTATTCAAAAGTTCTTAGAAAAAACAGAGTGGAACACTGCCAATGTTAATTCAAATTGCAAGCTGTAAGATTTTACAACTAATACTCTCACATTTTAGACCAAAAGACATAAATCTGATGTCAGAAATATTAAATGTGATTGCCTCAATATAAATAACTGGAAAATACTGAAATAATTTCCATAAAGGCAAACATCACACTTCTGAAATTGATGTTTATGCATATTGGTCAGTGTCCTGTATTGTATACATTTAATTCAGAATTTAGCTTTAAGTCAGAACTTGCTCTTTCTGTTGAGGACTCATTTTTGTCTTTCAGAGGAAAGCAAAACAACTTTCCCTAAAGACTGTCAGAACATTCTAGCAGTGCACTTCCTAAAAGTACATTCAATTAATGGCCTACTTGGGCTAGGAAATTATAAACTCACCAGTTCCTTGATTTAGATCAGATACAAGCTGGTCCACGCCTGAGGACTAAGTATTCATGACCAATGCTGATGAAATTAAATGGAAGAAAATAGACAACTCAGGGGCTGGGGATTTAGCTCAGCGGCAAAAGCGCCTGCCTGGCATGCGCAAGGTCGTGAGTTTGGTTCCTGGTACCGGAGAAAAACCAAAAAAAAAAAAAAAAGAAAATAGACAACTCAGAAGAAACAGTTCTCCGAAGTCATGAGAAATTAGTGCAAAGAAAAAAAAAATATATATATATATATATACACACACATATATGGGAACAGGTGGAGCAACATGAAAAAGCAAGCCAGAGCCCTGGGAAAAGCCAGCAGGGAGGAGACAAGATCACCAACATTACAGGTGATGGCTACTGAGCAAGCAATAGTAGAAAAAGAAAAGGGAAGTGAAACTGTTCCATGTCACAGACTAGAAAAGTCCAAGAAGCATTTGCCCATGATTTAGGAGGGCATCAGGGTGCAGGCTACCACAGCGACCCCAGAGAGTGGGCAGTCTCTGACAGTGCATGGATAAAGCCCTTCACAGGGCAAAGTTTTGAGAACTGGAGAGGTCTGAAGAGTCAGGAGATGGTCAAGATAGGAAGATCATCCAGGCAAGAGTCTGGTGTGAGCTAGCTGGTCAGGGAGACCACATTCCAGCCCAGGCAGGGCAGGTGCGTGTGGGTGGGGCAAATGGCAATTTAGATCATGGCAGAAATGCACAGTAGCACAGCAGCTCATCCCATTCAGGGATCTTTGGATTTGGAGAAGGCAGATAAGGACAGGAAGGAGGTGGAAGCCTCAGGGCTTGAAGGAGGAGTTTACTGACAGTCTAATTAAAGAACTTTGTTTTTTTTTTTTTTAATGTTAAGGAATTTGGGAATTTTAGGTTATTTATCAGGCAACAGCAAATCATGGAGGACTTCAAAATAAGGCACAAGGATCAGATCAGTGCCCCTAGAGAAAGGCTAAACAGAGGTGAGCTTGGAACAAGGAGAGCAGGAGAATATGGGGAAAACACAGGAGGAAGCAAATAGGTGTACCCAGGGGAGAAGTAATATAACCCCTGAAAACAGAGCCAGGGGCTGGAGGTAAGAGAAATATTAGAACTGGAATACAGTGCAACTGGTAATTACCCACTATTTAAGTGGGAGATGGCAAGATACAGGTATCACTGAGACAGAGCAAGGAAGAAAAGAAGTTAGGCAAGAAGTATGTCAAGGGAGGGGAAAGGAAATGGGAATTTGTGTAAGATATCCCCAGAGAGACTCGCATCATCCCAAACCTGCCTTTGACTTCAACATGGTCATCTGCATGATCCATCAACACAGAAGCAGCACACAGTAGGCACTCAGGAAAGTACCTCCTCGGTCAGCTTGCTTCCTTCAGTCATGCAGATCAGAGTAAAGAGAACAAGGACACCCTTCTTAGGGCAGAATAATGAGCACAGATGCTGGCAGCAGACTGCCTGCCAAAGCAGATTGCTGGGAAAAGGAACTGCCAGGTTGTGAGTCGGTCGGCTGGCATCACCCACTCCCAACAGTGTCTGCAAACACACACTGCGCTTCTTAGAGCTCCGTCATCGGACCTGCCTAATGGGCTGTCATGTGCTGACAGATTAAGAAAAAGGATTCTGACCTCACCTAAGACAGCAGTGTGGTTTGCGTTTTTAAAAGTGGTTCAGTGGCAATGCAATCTCGTTAGGAAACATTCTAAGGTGAGTTATAAAACTTACCATCCTGAGTAAATACTAGCAGATGGCTGCCAACAAATCTTTAATTATCCTCGACTCATTATGCAAACATTAACCTTGACAAATTAATAAAGGTGAACTAATAAACTTGGGTGTTTATATGGAGCTCCAAATCACAGAGAACATACGTAGATGTTGATCAAATCATTCTTAAATGGGCTCCTTTTCATGCTTCTTAAAACTATAGGGTAAAATCATTATGGCAGGATGAGATTTTTTTTTCCTTTTCTCTTTCCCTTTTTACACTGCGAGGGAGACCAAGATAGGTTCTAAGCTATTAAACTATTTGTGATGTACAAGTCATCATCATAATTGGGGGCACAGTTTCTTTTGACCTTTACAAAACTTTCATTTCCCAGCTGTGACAGATAAGAAGTGCTTTTATAGCACCAATAATGATTTTTTCCTATGGGAACTTGCCAATTATAAGTTGAAAACGAAGAAAAGACCATATTGGATATCACTTAGAATCTCAATGCACCTAAAATACAGCTGAGAAAAGTTTAAGACTCGTGCTTGAAGGATACATCAGGTGAGTTAAAAATCTAACCGAGGGAAACATATCTAGTAAGAGTGGAGGAAAAAAAAAGACTGGAGGGCACATAGGTGCTCCTGTGAGGACTGGGGCAGAATGCTAAGTGCCCATAAAATGTTTCATAAAATGTGATTGGATTATCCACAACTGCACCCACAATTGTTAGCCTGAAAATAAACTTTTTCATTATTAATAAAATTTATACTGCAGAAAATAAAGCCATGATACATATAACTGTTCAATAACACACACAGCCTACAAGATAGTAAGGCAACAAGTTCTCCCAGACTCACCAGACTTGAGACATCTTGGGGACGTAAGCTTGTCTCACGTTTTCAGTGCCTAATATGAGGGGATTACTGATGCATGTAAAAGGATTTTAATAAAGATGACTCTTAACTGAAACCATCCAGACACCGCAACAGTGTTTCATAAGGGATATGTTCTAATGCCTTGTTTTCCCTCTAATAATAAATCACTCCTTCAGGGACCTTAGCTTTACTCTTAATTAAACTCACGTTTTCATTACTTTGGGTGGTCCCCAACTTACAATGGTTCAACATTACTGTGGTGCATTCAGCAGAAGCTGCACTTTGAGCTTTGACTTTTTACCTTTTTCTAGGCTCCTGACACACTGTGCCACACTCTGTCCTGACTCTGGACAGCAGCAGAGGGTCACAGCCCTTCATTAGCCACATGATTAGGAGAGGGAATGGTCCACACTTTGCTGCACTGTGCTGCTGAACTGTGAGGGCTCATTGGTTAGGTGTATTAAATGCATTTTCCATGGATGACATTTTCAATTTAGGACGGGTTTTTCAGGAAGTAAGCCCATTTAAGTCATGGAGCATCTGTCCATGCCGAAAAGCAAATACATTCATACATTCCATTTTTCATCCATTCAGCAAGTACCTGTTGACTTCTTTTGATGGCTTAGTCATTTGTTCTACCCCTCCACTGTCCTAGCTCCTGGTCAAGTGTGGCTACTGAGTACCACAATGTAGCTCTCCCAAACTGAGGTATGCTATATATATATAAATTACACAACACTTCTAAAGACTTAAACTGCCTAAAAAAGGTAAAACTAGTTCATCTATGTTTACAATGATTCCATGTGAAAATATTTTAGATATAATGAATTTAAAACATGGTTAGAATTAATTTGTTCTTTTTCACTTTACTTTTTTAATATGCTGCTAAAATTTTTGATATAGTTAGGAATAAAGATTTTATTCAAAGACAGTTTTTCAAGGATCTTAACAGTGTGCTGGAATACTAAGAATAAATGAATAATAAGCAATACTTAATAATTTTAGATTATGTAAAGAATATACATAAGGTAAAAAAAGAAGGGTCCAGAAAGGAGTATTTTAAGTAGGGTAGTCATGAAATTCTGCTCTGGGGAGGGAATAAGAGAGCAAGAAACAAGATTGATGAAAAGAGGTAGTCATAGAAGAACCTACAGTGTGTTCTGGGCAGAGAGGACTGCAATGCAAAGACCCCGAGGTAGGAATGAAGTTGGCAAATTCAAGCAACAGCAAAAACAACAACAACAAAATCCAAAAACAAAAAACAAATACCAGTATGGCTGAGAAACAGGAAACAAAAGGAGAAATGATTAGAAGGCAGAAAAGGACGAGAATAAGAAGTCTTGGCAAAAAGTTCAGGTTAAGCCTACATCTAAAGGAAATCTATTGGAGAATCGTCAGCAAACGAATGGGAAAACCTGATGTACGTGCTTGAGGATCACTCCAACTGCCCAAGGGAGGATTAAACAGTGTAACAGCAGACACTGAGAATCAACTAGGAGACTCCCTAAGGTTTCAGGCAATATTCCCAGAATTCAGAGTCAGTATGTTTTATACTCCCAGTGGCAATATGAAAGGATTCAACACTTTCTGCAAAGCAATTTGGCAACACAAAGCCTGAGCTAAAAAACCATGTTCGTGCTCTTTGACAGAAATTACCAAAACATATTCTGATAAAAACTTAGAAAGAAGAAAAATCAATATGTATGAACTTGCATACTGCAATTTTACTTAAAACAGAAGATACCAGGAACATGGCATGTGTTCAACATCAAACTACGTGACATATGAAATATCATGTAGCTATTAAATTACAAGTACAAATTGGCATTGGTGGGAGAGTTCTGCAGGCCGCAGAAACAGACAAAATGCTCAAAACCCAGTGGTCTCATATACACCAACTACAACCAATTAGAAAATGTAATTTTTAAAAAAACAAATCACATTCACAACACCAAAAACTTTAAGGCATGCAGAAATAAGTTGGATGAAAAGCATGCCTGATATCATGGGTAAAAAAATTTTTTTCAATGGGAATTAAAGACAAACTAAATAAATCGTTAGACCAAAATATTTATAGATGAGTAGATGTGATACATTAAAGATATCTGCAGCCTTCCATTTAATCTGTAAATTCCATACAATTCATGTCAAATTTCCATTCTTATTTTTTCACATTATTCATAGAATTTGTCAAGCTTTTTGAGCATTTAATTGATGAGAAAACACACCAAGACTTTAATCTATCACCAAGGGTTTCTATAAAGATCTACTATGGGCTAAGACAAGGTAAGGCAAATGAGGCTCCCAGAGCCACAGGGCAGATGCCAGCACCAATTCTGTGCCCTGGGTTCTGACTGCCTTCTCTGAGTCTTAGCTAAAGAAACAGAACTGAGCATCCAAAATGATCCTGATATGTAACTATAACACAAATACTCTCGTATACGCAAATGTATATGTATGTGTATACATGTCATATATATACATATATATTATATATATGCAATGAACACATATATGAGGCAAAATGTAAAAGCAGAAACAGAGATAAAAACAAAATATTAAGTAGTTTCTTCCAGGAATGAGAAATGGAAGAGAGTGAGCAGAACCGAACTGGGCATCATGTATATGTAACTTTATAATTTTATTTCATAAAAGATTTAAACCAGACCCACCAATACATAAATGCATATACATCTGTGGCACAACATCAGAAACACTAATTCAATGATCATAGGTGAAGAATGATATGAAATTGTGTGTGTGTTCACATTCTAACTATAAATATGTGTGACTATTTATAAAGAATTGGATATGCACAAAATGATGTTGTTATTATGTTACAATACAAAGATTATGAATAAATCTTTCTATTTTCTAAATTCCTATTACATTATTTTAAAAGTGGTATTACATATTTGATAATGAAACCATATTATAAATCTGAAAAGGGCCAAATTTAGAGTCTAAAAAATCATACTTAAATTAACTTAATATACAGTAAGCTTTATTAAAGCTAAACAACAATTTGTTGCCCACAAATATTCACTAAGATGAAGGAGACTCAGGTCCATCAGTAATTCAAATTAAATGAGTAAATCTGAATTCATTATACTAAATTTGCACCTTGATTATACTATATGAAATTTTAAAATATTCTGTTATTAATAGAGCAATGTAATGTGAAGGGATTTTTACAATTAAATAAGATGTACTATCTCATTTACCTAAATAAAAATTTATTCATACTTCAATTTCCAGGAGAACCATCAAGACTGTGTTGGTTTCAATCTGTTATTTAAGGATTTACAAAATTAATAAAATATGATTCATGTAAATTTGAACGTAGTCCATAGAATCAGTGTTCTCAGTATAGGTACTAAGACTTAAAATAATGTTTACCTCTTAAAATAAGAAAATATCTAGAGAGAAAGAATATATAAAATAGCCTGTATTGGTCAGTTTTCCTGACACTGGGACATAATTCCTAATAACTGCAATTTGAAGGAGAAAAAATTTAATTTGCTTTATGGTTTGAGGGGATTAAGTCCATGATCACATGGTTCCATGGCAGAAACATTTGGAGGAAGGGTGTGGAGGAGCTGCTCAATTTATGATAGCTTCAAAACAGAGGAGGAGAACATTGCCAAAGAGGAAATGGCCAGGGACCAGATATAGACCTCCAGTGTCACACCTCCATGACCCACTCAAACACACGAGATGTGAGCTCCACCAACAGAATAGGAGGTCCAAGCCAATCAAGCTGACATAGTCAAGCTTCACTGCCACAAGCCCTTCAACTTTGTTCAAGCAAAATAAGATCCACAAAGATGCTATGTTCGGAACTAGTACTTCAGCAGGTATGACTATCAGGGAAGGGAGGTGGTGACCAGTTGCCCTGTGATATTCACAGTCATCAAGGTGGATTCATAGACAAACATGCCAAACGTTAGCCACCAAGGGCTGCTGTCACAGTGCACCCTCTCCAGGCAACAGCAGAACGCACAAGCCAGTAATCATAAGGTCAGTCAAGGCCAGCAAAAAGTATCATCTCTGTTTACACCCAGTGTGCTTGGATAGGAAGAAATGTCTGTACTCAGGCATCTCAGGAATTTATGTTAATGCTTCATGGCTGTAGAAAGATGTTTCCAGAAAGCTGCCTTGGAGACTAGGGGAGTGACAACTGGCCACTGGCTCTACAGAACTTCTCCCCTCGATGTATAAGCATGACTTCCTCCTCTGGTTAATCCTGCATTAGAGGATCACCCACTTGCTTGCTTAACAGTAAGCCTCAAGAGAAAAGGGAAGGCATGGGATCTCGAATATATAGGAGTCAATATTAGTGTTTAACACTTCCTTTTAACACAGGGAGTTCAGACTATAATTACCCTTCCTGATAAATTCAACATCCACACTCACTGCTACAGCACTGCCCATGCTGTTTCTTTCCTCTTCTAACCACTCGTCTAAACACCACACTAACCAGGCCACTGCCCAACTCAAAACATCATCACTGTCTTCATCTCTCTTCTCTGATCCTCCAATCTGCATCACCCATCCGAATGTCTTACTCAGTCCTCTACCAATCCCAAATTACCTCATTAGAAATGTGTCCCTCTGGGTTAGATATCACATCTCCAGCAAAATCACACAACGGGCTGATGCAGGGACTTCCTTTTCCTCCCTGCTGCAGGCAACACAACGCAAAGTGGACATGCCAGCTCATGGTACACGGCATTCTATCAACAGGCACACCAAATGACTAGAATTTCACACCAGTGCAATAGTGATAATGACCTGGGGACACAGAAAGCTGATCAGAGTAAGACAGAAGTTTAATTATATTTGATATTATCTTAGCAATGAAGTACATTGCATTATTCAGCAATCTGGATTATTAAAAAAACAAAATTAATCATTTCAAAAATTTTGATTATTAGCGAACCAATACTCCACGGAAGTAATTAACGTGTCTCTCGTTATATGTGATTTTCCCCAGTGCACCAGTGCCCTGTGTTTCCTGATCAAGATGAAAAGCTGTTTCTTTGTATGGTCCCACCTATAGCACAGCTCAAAATAAAAAATAAAATGCTAACACTGAACCTGAACAGGAAGAAACAACCTCAGAACACAGACTACACATCCCATCTGCACCAGGCCCAACCGGAATGTGAAGTTCCCTGTCCCTGCTGCCAGTGAGGTCCTGAAAGAATGTCCTCTTGGGGGGCTGCCAGTGCTTTGTGCTGCTATCTGAGGAAGCATTCTGGGAGGTGCCCAGAAGCTAAAACAGCACAGAGTTCCGACTTAGAAACATTTCAGGCATTTTAATTTTTATTACAATTTAAACCATGGCAGCACAGCTCTCAGACAGAAAGAAAACTTGCTGAGTAAACTCTACATTTTCTTTAATGAGTTCATTAATTTTTCTTCTAAGTATAAGCTGTCTGATGGTGACATTTGCATTACATAAATTTATATCAAGGCATACCAGACCAACATCCTCTACACACACACACACACACACACACACACACACACACACACACACACGGTGTAATTCAAGTCTTATAATGTCTCATTGTTACTGGCTTAGGGAGCTGGCATAAGGCTGTTCAGCAGTCAATTTCTTCAGAAAGGCCTGGAAAGGGGAAAACCTTATACTTAGCACACGGAGTAGCTGAATTTAAAATAAAAAAAAGGAGGAAATTGTTATAATTATAGTGAAAGCTTTTGCATGCAGATTCAGTTTTCCTTGGGGAAATTTGCATATTCTCTATAAGGAATCCCCAGGCCAAAAGTACAAATTATGCTTTGCAGCTCATCTTTAAAGCAATGCATTTGCCCAGGAATTTGTAAGGCAGAACAGTCTATGAACAAGCAAAAGGCCTGACCCAGATATGCTACTTATAAGAGAAGGAGCTCTGTGAAGTACTTCATACTATTGAAAACGTACACAGCCTTTCCCAGAGGAGCTGAGAGTTACCAATCAGGTTGAAACAAGAGAAAGAGTTAAACATTTGTTTCAACAGGTCTCCAAAACATACCTAAACGCTTGTTCATAAATACATTCTTAAAGGCATTCTTAAAACTTCCAACTAGACAATGAAAACTGGCCAAAATACATGGTGAAATGTTACAATTCTAAGATATTTTTGTGATAACAGAAATAAAGAATAGATAAAGGGAACATTCAAAATAAGGACTACTTTTAATGATCTACATGTAAGACAAGTAAGTGTTTGCCTTAAACTGTAGAAAAACATTTTAGACAAAAAACCTGAAGGAAAGATGATAACCATTCTTTCCACTAGTGGACTTTAAGAAACACTAAGTATATATTTTTATCTATTTCATAATGGAACACTACTCTGAAAAGACTATATATCATTCTAAGTTAATTATTTTATATGGGATAAAATCCCTAAGCTCATTTAAAGTTATCTGTAGCAGATCATTCTCCCCAAATAGGCAACTCCTTAAAAAATATATAGTATTCTCAAATAAATTGCTCTCCAACAGGAGAAAATGATCCACTTACATGAAAACAGTTCTGTTTTTGTAAGGTCTTTCCAAAGCAAACAAGTCAGCAATGGTTTCGGAAACTGTGAATCCACATTCTTTGATAGCAGTTGTCTGAAATTAAAGGTTTTTCAGAATGGGTGGGTGCCAGGTAGAAACCAACTGAGTAGAAACATTTTATACCTCAGAGCCTTTCAAGATGATCCCTCAGGGCTGAAATGATCTGGCACCTGGTTTGGGCCTCAGCTTTATAAATGGAACTTTTATAAATGAAATATTTTCAAAAATAACAAAGAGAGAAAGCAAATTTTTTGCAAAATATGTTCTACAGTGGAAAACATGCACCATATATTAAGCAGAGAAAGTGGGAGCTCTCAGTTTTGTAAAACAAATGTATATGAATGGAACCCACATGGCCCTGAGCAGAATAATGTTGGCAGGTGCACTAGTAAAGCTACTGCTGTGTCCAGTACTTACCTTGACAAAGGAAAGGTACCGTGCACTTTGAAGAGTCTCAGCCCTGAAGATGCTGAAGATGTGTCCATGACAAAGCCAAGTTCACCCTGTTCAATCTGCCATTTTCCAAACATGGAACATTTGGGTTTTCTTTTCCCTCCAAAAGCACCTACTAACATTCTTAATGATTGCTCAATGAATGCAGATAAATCCAGAGATTGACAAAAAAGCAGAGAGAATGCCCATAGAATATCAAAAGCAGAGTGATCTGTTGGTTGTAAGATTTCAGATTACATTCATTATTTCCAAATTTTCTACAGCAAACATATTACTTTCATCATTCGGGGATGAGGGAGAGTAATCTTTTAGGGTAATGAAAGTGCTATGCTACTTGACTTTATTTTAAACAGTTCACTGACGAAAAATGTGTTCAGTACTTGAAATGCCAAGATACTAGGTTAGAGCAAAGTAGAAAGATCTGGCAGCCTATTGGCTGCCACATGCAGACCAGCTATCAAAGAAATGCAGTCAGTATAAATACCATTCTCAGATTTCTATTGTCCTATGAAAACAAATGAAGCAAGGAGAACAGCCCTGGCAAAAGATGAAGGAAAACACAGCCTCACTAATTTCCTGTTTATTTTCTCAGAGGCCAATCCTTACACACCAGCTTTTGGGAGAGAGTTTAAATGTGCAGAGATAATCTAAACACTGTTTGGTCTCTTTATTCCCCCTCCACAAGAGATGGTGACAACAAGGCTTGTAATACGTTCCTGTGTATCTGAGACAATAACGTGTACATCTGAAAGATGTTTAAATCTTATGTTTGAAAGATCTGAGTTTCATTGAAATAAATACTAATCAATTTAAATATTCTTCTAATCAAAAACATTTTATATATAACCTTCAACTATAATTTTACCTATATAGATATTTTAAATATTGTATGTCCAAACAATATTGTTGTCAGGCTGTATGTTAGCCTTGGACACTGCATTTATTTTCTATGGTGAGTTCTAAAGCATTCTACAAAGTCTCACACTGCAAAAAGTAATGGAATACTGTTTAGAAAAATGTCCATTTATCAATCATAGAAAAGGTGGTAACAGTCTCTGTCAAAACTTATTCATACACTGGGATCCTGGATTCACAGAACATAAGGGCTGTAAGAATGAGTTCACCTTGCCCTCCACACCCACCATTCACAATACCAAGGCCTAAACTGGTTAAGTGGCCCCTTCAAGGTCACGGTGCTACTTAGGGACAACATAAAGCCGGCTAACAATTTCCAGAAGAGTAAGATTTTGGAGCCATAACTGAAAACTCCCTGAGTTAATTAAGACAAAGAGTGCGTTTCAGCCCTGGCAAGAACAAAGAGATAATATTTATGTGAGAATGAACTTACTCCATCTGCGCCTGGCACACGAATCTTCCCCTGCACTGTATGAGGCGTGCACTTCAACTTGTTCTGCCTGTTTTCCAAACAACTCTTGACTGATGCCAGAAAAAAAGCCTCCTGTTATTCTCTCTGAATCCAGCTTCCTTAATTTGATAAGCACTATAATATGTGTATTGTGTGGATGGAGAGGGAAAGGGTAAGGTTTATTAAATCAAGCAGCAATTATTTTCCCCATTGCCAAAGAAAAGCAATTATTCTATTTCCCAAAATTGTGCATGAATTCTCTATCAGTAAAGATGGCAAGCTCTTCCTTTCCAAACGGGAGAACTGTTGAAAGCGTATTCTAAAGTTTTATTTTAATGTATTTATTAATACTTTTCTAGAGAAACTGAGAGAGGCGGGTTCGGTTTTTAGTTCTTTGGTTTCTGCAGTACTAAGGACGGAAGGCAGGGCATTCACAAGGAGCTACATTCTCAGCCCACTTGTAGTTTTTATTTTGAGATGAAGAGTCACTAAGTCACTGAATTGCCCACAGTGGGCTTGAACTTTCTACCCTCTGCATCAGCCTCCCACAGTGCTAGTACAGGCACGTGCCACCACACCTGGCTTTGACGGTTCTTTTTTATCAAGTCAACTGGCCAGAGAAGAAATTCTGGCACAACTGTACTTTTATAGTATTGTCATTTATGCCTTCAAACCTAGAGGCACGAAGACATACAAAGAATCCAAACATTTTCAAGTGTGCTTGGAGCAAGGCTACTGTTGAATACAGCTCACTTGGGGCCGGGGGGTGGGGCAGAGGCATCTTATATTTTTGAGACTCAATAAAGTTTACCAGGCACCTGGTTCTTCCTAAACAGCTACTTGCAATCCCCTTTCTTCTCCTTTCCCCTCTTCCTTGTGTTGCTTCCATTCCCATCTCCTCCTTCTGTCTCACTCTTTTCCTCCCTTTCTCTCTCTCCCCTCCCCTCCTGCAATCACCTACTTACTTTCTCAGGGGGCTTGAGCTCCACAGTGCTATCAAACTTAGGCAGCTGCACCAACCAAGTTTATAATTAAATTAAACTATGTTACAGAACACAGACAAATTGCCTTCCAATGATCTTTCTTTCTTTCTTTCTTTCTTTCTTTCTTTCTTTCTTTCCTTTGCTGGTACATTCAATTTTAATGGTAGGGTGTGTATTTGTCATTCCTCACAACAAAATAAGGGGACAGTGTTCCTTTTGAACTCTTAAAATGAGTAATTAGTAACATTATTATTATTATCATCATCATCTTTGTGCTTCAAAATTCACAACCCAACAAAAACTTCATGCTAATGTGCTGTGTTAGTGCAATTTCTGTACCGGCACCTGGATTGCTCAAGCCTCAGTCCGTGTCTTCTTCCACAGCCCTCTTATTTCTCCTGTCTCCTTAAAACACTTGTCAGGTTTCCAGGACACTCTATGCCCTTGGTTTTCTTCCTACTTCATTAGTTTTCTCTTACCCACTATCTTTAATATTTGTTCTACCTAAACTCCCTGCCCTCCAAGAGTAAGTACCCTTAGAGTCTGTCCTCAGACCTCTTAACTTTCAGTCTGCATTCGCTTTGTGCTGAGACAGAGAGACAGAGACAGAGACAGAGACACTGACTAAGGATTGAACCCAAGGCCTCTGCACCTTTTTTTGAGACACTGTCTCACTATGTTGCCCAGGGTGGCCCGAAAGAATTTAGCAATCTTCCTGCCTCATCCTCCAAGACTGTTGCAATTACAGGACTGTGCCACCACACCTGGCTCCTGCATTCACACGTTTAGAGACTTCACCCAGACTCACAACTCCCACATTTACACATCATTAGCTCAGACCTCTCTCTGCATTCCAGACTCTGATCTCCAACTACCTACCAGTTTTCTCTCTCTTCACTTGGAAATCTATTACAAATCTCCTATCTTACAGACCGAAGGCCCATTCCTGAGCTTTCCCATCCAAACCTCTTGTCATACAGTCTTCCCCACTGTGGTAAGTATCAGTTCAGTTCCATCTTTTCCATTGCCTAGCCCATTAGCCCTGTAACCCACCTCAGCACTTCTGCTTTTCTCATACCCTCATAGAATTTGTGAGTAAATCCTATGGACTCTGCCTTCAGAATGGACTGCATCCAATCACCTCCTGTCCTTGTTCAAATCCTCATCATCCGTGTTTTCTTTGCTGTTGCAATAACCTGTCTGATTCTCCTTCATCTGCATTTGCCTTCTACAGTATACACTCAGCAGGGCAGCCAAGAAGTATCTTCTCAAAAATAACATCATAGTATTCTCAGGTTCTAGTCCCCCAGTGGTCCCCTATTTCACTGAGAGTCTTCAAGGTGGCTGTAAGACCCCCCCATGTTTGCCCCAATCCCCTTGATCACTCCAGTCATACTGGCCTTCTTAGTCTTTCTCACACTCATCAGGCACTTCTACCTTGGGGTGTTTGTACCTGGCATCCTTCACAACCTCACAACCTGGGGAGACCTCTACCATACGACACAGGGTTCTACCTTAGCAACTTGGCCTTGACTCCAAGACCTCCATGTCTGGGAGACTTCCCTGTCCATCTTTTGTAAAACTATAATATACCCTATGCTATTTAATCCAGTCTTTCCGTGCAATAATTATCAATGACTGTATACTACTGTGATGTTCTTAGTGTTCTGACTTCCCCATTAGAATGTAAGGTCAAGCTGATTTTTAACATGCTTATTCCGTTCTGAAGCCCTTGCTCCTGCAACGATGAGGCAGGAGGATAATCCGTAATGGTTGAATGACAACTCCTCTGTGTTCTGCTCTTTTCTATTTACAAATAGTCATGATCATCTTTCAATGTAAATCCATGAACAACTAGTGAAAAGCACACGGGTAAGACAGTGCACAAGATGGTAACAGTTGAAGCTGGGTGATGTTTACATAGGGTTTTTCATTATATTATTCTTTCTACTTAGTATATGTTAAAAGTTTTCTATAATAAAAATATAATATACATTGGCTTAAGTGTTTGTAATGACTACATTAATATTCTACATTCTAAGGGGCTGGGGATTTAGCTCAGCATCACAGTGCCTGCCTGGCAAGAGCAATGTAGTGAGCTCGATTCCCAGTATAGGAAAAAAAAAAAAAAGAAATTCTACATTCTGGTTCTGTCACATATAACTTTTGAATCATTATCTTACTGTGGGACATTTGGGTTCCATCTTTTACACTATCATCAGAAGTACTAGAAATAAATCCTCTTATACAACTATCTAAATTCAGTCTTTCAGTAAGTTCCTAGAAAAAGAAGTTTGCACATTGAAAATTTTACACACGGCCAATTTTTCTTCAGAAATTCTGATCCAATGTATGTTCCCATGAGCTCATCAAAGCAGTGCATCCCAAGAGTGGCTCACAGAATAGTGCTGAATTGCAATTTGCTCACTGCTGGTCCACAGTGACAGAGGTGCAGAAATGAAGAGCAAACATTTAGAAATATTCACAGCAATCTGGAAGGGTAATTTCATGTCCACTGAAATACTGAACATTTTCCATGTTGTTATGATTTATATTTAGATGATCCCCAAAGTCCCATGATCAGAGGTGGGACTTCTGCAGGGTGACTGGATGATGGGGGTTTATAGCTGGCTTGCTGTGAGAAGCGGGGGTCTGGTGGAAAGACAGAAGTGGGTCACTGTGGATGTGACTGACCCGGAAAGCTGTATTTCCCTTCCTGGTCTCCCCTTGACTCCCTCTGCTTCCTGGATGCTATGCTATGAGCACTATTCCTCTGCCATGTCCCTCTGCCACACTGTCTTAAGGGGCCCTGGACTGTGGACTGAATCCTCCACAAACTCTGAGTCAAAACAAACCTTTCCTCTTTTAAGTGGTGGGTATTGGGTACTATGTCTCAGCAACAAGGGAAGTGGCTAAGACACATGTGTGCACACATGTATATACATATGGATTTGAGATTTTCTTTTGTATATGTTTTGTTTTCTTTTCTTGGCCTATTTTTACTACTTTTTTCTTTTACAAACGTACCAGTCAGAAACAAAGAAAAGTGACCCTTCACCACACTTAGAGAATAAAAATACAGTATTTGTTTACTTACCCAGCTACCTACTGCACAATCTTTTTGTTTTTGCTTTATCAATCATTTCAGTTACTGAGCAAGAATATAACACTGCTGACTTAATTTGTACTTTTTTTAATTTGTATTTTTTTGGGGGTAAGGTGCTACTGAGAATTGAATCTAGGGCCTTTGCTCTGAGCTACATCCCTACCCCTTTTTACTTCTTATTTTGAGATAAAGTCTCTCTGTGTTGCTCAGGAGAGACTGAAACTTGTAATACTCCTGCCACATTCTCCCAGACTACTGGGATTAAAGCCATATGCCACCATGCCCAGCAAATTTGACTTTTAACTGTTAGCAAGTTTACCCATTTTCTCACATGTTGCTGACTCCATATTCAATGTTTCATGAATTACCCATTTATATTTTCTGCATGGCTTTATTAAGATGTTCATCTTCTGGATAAAATTGTAAGAGTTTATTTTTAAAACTCTTGGAATTTTAGGGAAATCAGCCCCTACTGATTATTTAGTTTACAAATACTTTTTAGTATACTGTATATCTCTCAGACAAATTTCAGATGGCTTTCTACTACACCAAATTTTTTTAAAATTTAAAATTTTTAAATGTTGTCTCCAGTTACATTTTTAAACATTTTTTTCTTCATGGTTTCTATTTAGAAATGCTTTTCCTCTACCACCACCAAAAATATCTATTTATGTAATTTATTCATATTGGTAATTTACATCATAATATTTTCAATTTTGAGCCCAAGAATTATTTTTCCATGAGGGCTGTGGTAGGTATTCTGCATTATTTTTCCAGATGACTAGACAGGTGTCCCAACACCTTTTATTGAATAATTCATCTTTTTCCTTCCAATCTGAAATACCAACCTTAACACTTAAGAAATTAGCATAAATACATGTGTAAAAATAGATTCTCCATATTTTATTTATTATTGCGGCCTTGTATCGATACCACAATCCAGCCTTCGCTGACTTCTAATAGTCTTTAATAGTTGAGAGGCCAACTGTCTCAGATAAATATTTCTTATAATCCGGGAGAGCTGAAAGGCTCCTTCCTGGAGATAAAATTCAGAATCATTTGTCAAATTCCCCAGTTTTGACAGGAGTCGAGTTGAATGTACTATTTATTTAAACACACTGGTGTTTTTGCATCACTGTACTGAATCTGGTTTTCTAAGAATAAGTTATGTCTCTCCACTGATGTGACATTTGTAGTATACCCTACAATTAAGTTCTATAGCTTCCTTCACTTGGTTCCTATACATTTCTAGGTAAATTACTGTCAACTTTTGTTGTATTGTATTGTATTGTTAGTATATGTTATTTCTTTAACATTTTCTAACTTTATATTGGTAGTTAAATCATCAATTTTTACTTTGTTAGTAAACATAGCCTTACTCAACAATCACAATTCTTCTAATAACCTCTCAGAAGAGTCTGAAAATGCTCTATTAACTTCATTCGCATCCCCGTTCATTTGAAAACAAATCAAGCACTTGTCACATACATCTCAAGATGTCAATGCAATTAAAGATTGAATTATACTTAAAATATGGATCCCCACCAATAATCTAGTAGCATATGTGAAACATGTATACATATATAAATTATTGTGTAAGAGATTTGCGCAACATGAAACAGTACCTCTCTTTCAAAGATGTAATTGTTCAGTTAAAACAAAATGTTCTTTGTTTAACATCTACAGGTCTACTATTGCCATTTAAAATTAAGTCAGGCACAATGCCACACACCTGTAATTCTAGCACACTGAGAGGCTGAGCCAGTAGTAGTGCAAGTTGAAGCCCAGCCTGGGCAACTTAGCATGTTAGCAAGACCCTATCTCAAAATAAAAATACTTGAAAAGGATTGAGGGCGTATCTCATTGCAAAGGCAATGGGTTCAACTGCCAGAATCACAAAAACAATTAATTAATATTTTAATGTCCTCATTTTACTTTCTAATATGGCCAATACTTATGTGTAGGCCCCTGAACTTTTTTTAAGATCATAAAAGGGCCTGAGACCAAAAAGTTTGAGATACACTTGACAGTGTGGCACAGAGTATGCCCGTGTATTAAAAAGTACAATGGAAGAGTGGAGCTTAAAAAAGCACAGAGGAATAACTATAACAGGTTCCTACAAGAACTCTGGCAGGTTCCTATACTTAAACATCATCACCTTCACAACTCAAATAGATGTCACAGCCATCAGATCTTTCGTGTAAACTTTTTACTTTGTTCATCATAATCTTGCTGAATAATTCCTTTAATTGGTAGAGAATATGTTAGGGAAGATTAAATCTTTTGGCTCAGATTACATGATGATAGTACAATGTTTTATTTGTATTCAAGCTGCTACAAAGCGTTTATATAATTAACAGAAAAGGAGATATACTAAGTAAATCAACAGAAATAAACCATTAACATAAGCAGTTATTTGTATTTATTAAGAACATCTTCCCCCAAAGGATCCAAAATATTTCAAACACATCAACATACATAAAACCCCCACTAATAATCTCACAGCTACATAGTTGTTATTTCCACACTTTGGAAGAGGAAAATGTTAATACGTAGTATACTAGAAGGCAAAAACCTTAGATCTCTAACTCCTCACCTCTGCCAAACAATCATTTACACATCATGCCAAAAGTAAAACAGATAATATCTTGAACTGTCACATCTGACAATTTGGGATGAACATCAAATACTTTACCATGTTTTAATACAAAATGATTTCACATGCAGTAATCATTTCTTCCGTCCATCTTCACTGTCTGTCTCTATTGCCTACATAAATTCCTTCACCATGTGGAATGCTGTACAGTAAGACTATGTAATGTTTTCTACACACCATGAAGCAAAATTAGACACTGGACATGGAAGATCCAACACCACAATCTTCATGGTGATGCTACAGAACTAGAAACTCACTCTAAATGCCAGTAGAGAACTTATCCTTTGCTGGGTCCCCAGCACTGCAAAAACATGTGGTGTTCATATTTAGTGAAGAGCCCTCCATCATACAATGATTTAGACCCCTGTCCCCTCCATTCTGTTCCCTACCATTCTCTGAAGCCTCACAGCAAGTTATATCCTATCAAAAGAGGAAAAAGAGAACACAGGGGTTAGAAGCCTTGCCCAGAGCTATTTTGTACTAGTCTGCTCATATTCTATGGTAGAAAAAGCCACATGGCTTGCTAGATTTAAATGGAGGCTGCTTACCAGTCCCGCAGTTGGGCAGCTATGCACTACAGTAACTTTTTTCTGTAAGAGACTGAGCATAAGCTATGATGGACAGCTGGCAATGAGTCCCCAGGGGTGATGTTCCCGCTGCCGGGCAGGTCTTTGACACTTCTCAGAAAATGTGATGAAACAACCCACAAGAGATTTCACCTCACAGGTGGGCAGCCTCATCACGATAAAACTGCACTTGGGATGAGGAATCCCCAACGGCCACATATTCAGCAGCTCTGTGGAGGATGCTGTGGCACTATAGACAACACAGACGGTCACACAGCTGCTGTGCGTGCCACAGAGGGGATTCAGCATGCAGGAAGAACAGACAATATGCTCAAGGACTCAAAACTTTGCGTAGAACAATATGTGAGCCTGTTTGTCCTGGAAAACAAATATAACAGGCAGATCAACCTCACGGTGGGAATCAGAAACAGAGCAACTGTTCACAGGCAACAGTTTTTATGAGATTCTGAGTATAAGAAACAAAATTATAAACATGACTCCACACTAAAAGAAAACAGTTGTTCCATTACCCAACCAATGTGAGTTGACTGAAATTCTGAGGTGCATATTCTTTCATCATGGATATTCTGTTCCATTACAAGAGGTCAGGATACCTTATTTATGCTAGAACTGATTTAAAGAATCACTAATAGGTGGTTTCTTTTAATGTTTTATAAAATTATCCTGTCCTTACTGCACACAGAAGGAGCCGTACATTGGAATACAGAACGTTGGCTGGCCATACACAGAAAAGCTGTTTTTCTTAGTGTTTCTGTTTTGTTCTCGACAGTTTACTATTGCCTTTGGCACTGGTCATCGCAGCTAGCTCTGGACAAGGTCACCATGGTGCTGGCTGCACCAGCAAGGAATAGAATTGTAAGCACCGTCTGTCTCTCTGAGTCATCACTCCACAGCACCAGGCTGGCAAACGTGAGCTCCTGTTACTGTTTCCACCAGCTGGTGGAGGTCAGGAAAAATGCAAAAGTGGGCACTTCTGTTTAGGAAGTGAAGAGGAATAAGGCACTCTCACCCACCCAGCTGCATACAAAGATGGATCTCCCCATGTTTAGGAAATCTGTTGTTGTTGCTGCTGTTGTTTTTCCCTAGTGCTGGACTCTAATCCTTGCTAGGCAAGTATTCTATGTTAGCTGAGGAATTCTTAATGCAAATTTAAACAACCACATACTGCTAATGACTTTTATCCCAAAGATTACATCTAACCCATGTAGCCTATAAGAAATGGACTGTTTAAAGTTTTTCAGAAAGACATTCCTCCTCCCTGGTGCACCAGTAACTCAATCTAAAATACTTAGTTTTTCATGACAGTCAGCAAGGTGGGATTTGCGAGAGTGGCCCTGGTTCAAGGAAGATGTGATTCAGGAAGAGGAAAGACAAAAAGGTGGGGAATTAGGAACCTTTGATACCTGGGTGGCTGAGTGGTCCTGCATGGTACAGAGCAACTGTTCTACTGAGATCAGTTACCATAGGTAAAAGCTCCCAATGGAAAGGAGAGATGGACCCAACTCCTGGGGAGCTGGTTCACTAGATGCATAAAGAAATGCAAGCTAAGAAGAAAAAGGCAAAATAGATTTGGTTATTGTTGCTTGTAATAGCTCAGATGAAGTCAAAAGAGGAGCACATCCAGCTTTGAGAGCTGTGCTGTAAGTAGGGATGATTCTGAAGCAAGAAACTGTAACTAGATTTTTAAACTCTAAATAAGAAGTCCATAGGGCCTTATAGGAATGGACATTTGGCAGAAACGGGGCCGAGGGCGAGTGAAGCTGTACTGTCTGATGGTAACGACAGTCCACTAGTTCTGCCCCTGCGTAATCTCAGCCCATGTGAACAGGAATGGATTCAGGGGAGGCATCTGCTGGACTCATATTGCTGCCTGCAGTCCCTTCCAGCCCAGGGGCTCATCCTAATGTCCCTTCCAAAGAGGGAAAAGTTTGGGCACTGGTGAAGAGATAGAAGAAAAACAGCTGATTTGGGTAAAGGAAAGAATAAACGGGCTATGAATGGAGGGAAATTCAATACTACATTAACACCTAGAAAGAGGCACAGGGCAAGAGACAAGGTTGTCTCTTAGTTCAATTATACCAGATGCCTGATTCAGAGAAGAAATGTGTTTACCAAGACATCTCTCGCTTTCTAGAACCTGAGAAGACTGAACGAAAGTCTGCAAATCTAACAAGCCTCACCCTGAGAGACATTTGTCCAGTGCAATAACAGACTTGACTAATTATTAATAACTCAATGGAATTCTAACAATACAGAAACATCTTTTGAGTTGTACACCTGCTTACTGGAGGGATCCATGTTCAAAAACCAGGAGGTGGTCTGTGATATCATCACATACATAGTTTGTTATGGGGTTTCCATCCACAGTGCCTGGCTCGTAATGTCCTCTCCAAGGCCAGCCATAGAAACTAGAATTTCTCTTCCCCAAGGCAAGCCATAGAAACTGTAACCTGCCCCTGCCTTTCTTTCTTGGAACTGTCCATAAAGAAATTTTCTGACTTACTCTTGTTCAACAGTAGGTCACATGTTCTTTCTTATTCTAGAAAGGTCCTGTTCCATACCAAGAAGGAAGGAGTGCTGTACAGAGAAGTGAAGACCTGCATACACAGGTCTTGCTGAGCTCACCAGCAGTGTACTAGCAGTCTGGCCTATGCAATGAAGTATCCATAAAAACCCAAGAGTTCAGGGCTCAAAGAGCCTCCACATATAGTAGGCCACATGGTGTGTGGCACACCTAGAGAGAGCAGGGAAGCTCCAGACCTTTCCTCAGGGCTCACCCTAGGCACAGCTTTATCTGCATCCTTGCTAATATAGTCGTTCCTCGCTATCTTGCAGTTCACTTATTGCAGCTTAACTGTATCATGGGTTTTTTTAAAAAATATATCTAATTCTGTATCCCAGAGTTTTTGCTATATTGTGGGATTTACAGTATATAGGTATTTATATAATATCTATGATTTTAATTATTTTTGCTGAAAAAACTTAAAATAATATATAAATATAAAAATGCTAATTCAAACGTATGAAAAGACTATTAAGTTGAAATAAAATACAGTTTGTGTAGTATTTCACCATATGGATTAACACCATATGGTACACAATGGAAACGCAGTACACCATGACCACTTGTGCAAGTTTGCCAATGTGAGATTATACACAGCACACTATTGGCTGATGGAATGGAAGGCAACCAACCACAGCACTGTGTTCTGTATCTTCGGTGCTGATTGGCTCAGTGACGACAGCATCAGTCTGTTTGCTCTCCCTCACTGTGCCCACATGTTCAGCATCTCTCCTTGTCCACTTCACAATGAGTACTCACATAGAATTTTATGTTGTTAAAATGACATACGTTTAAGAGTGTAGAAAGTGCTTAAGAGCATATAAAGTGTTTATAAGAGTGTGGGAAAGGTTAATAAGAGAGTGGGAAAGAGTTACAGGAGTGTGGGAAGGGTTTATGAAGCCTTAAAAAATATAAAATAAATATAACACCATGACTTTGTGGATTTTCACCTATCGTGGGGGTCTCTGGAAGATAGCTCTCATGATATGTGAAGGGTCACTGTATTCTTTATAATAAACAAGCCAATTTTAATAAATTCCTCAAGCTCTGTGAGCTGCTCGAGCGAATTAATAGAATTCAAGAGGAACTTAGAGCTAGTGGGTCAGAAGCACAGGTCAGACAACCTGCGGCTCACAACTGGTGCTCAAAATGGTGAGAGGCATCTTGGGGATTGGACTCAGCCTGAGAGGTCCAGTAATCCTGGTAGAGAGCATCAGAACTGAGCTGAGTTAAAGGGCACTAGGCTGGAGTCCTCTGGTCTCCTGCAGAAATGATTTCCCACATAATGGTGGGAAGAAAGGCCCACATGCCTGGTGTCAGAAGTCCTCTGTGGTGTGAGAAACAGAGTAAGACAGCGGCATTTTCTTTTCCCTAGAGTCACAAATATCCAAAAAATAAACATGTGGCTGTTCAACTGTTTAAAAATTCTGGCCCTGACTTGGTTCAATCCTAACCTGATTCAGACACCTTTTCTGTGTTCTACACTAGAGCAACAATTCTCCATTTGTTCAATTACAAGGACCCGTTTTAATGTCAATAAGAACTATGAACCATTTACAACAATTGTGCTTTCATTCCTATTGACGATAAAATACATTTCATTCCTATTGATAATAAAATACATAATAGAAAGTGCCTCTTAATTCAGTAACCCTTTACATTAACATATACTTCCTTAGACAAGCACCTATTTGTAAATATAAAACTGTCAAATATACTAGTATAGGAGACATTATTTATTTAACATCTGAAAATCCTCAGCATTACCATAGACTCTGGTCTTCCATGGCCTCCTGGGCCCTGTGATCCACACAGGTTAAGAGTCTCCTATGGTTTGGATAGCCTCCCTCAAAGGCCCCTGTTTAAAGGCATGGTGAAAGACCACCACCAACTCATGGTGTTACTGGGAGGGAAAAGAAGAGTGGAGCCCAGTAGGACGTTTTCTAGCCACTGAGGTGTGCCCTTCATGGGAGCATCACCAGGAGGTAAGCAGCTTCCACCAGCATAGGTTCTTGCCATCATCTAATTAATGCCTTGTCACAGGCCCAAAGCCAACAGGGCCAACTGACCATGGACTGAAACTCCCAAAACCATAGACCAAAATAAACCTTTTCCTTTTAAAGTTTATTTTCTGAGCTACTTTGTTAAGATGACTTACAGTGAGCCCTCTTCTAAAGGCCAGGCCTCTTAATGTCAAACTTTCTTGTAGACACATGGGTCTTTATTCCAAAGAGGGACTTTAGGCTGGAGTTAGAGACATGCAAAAGAATCACAGTGGTCAGAGCTAGTGCTTCTTAATCATGTATTTTTCAATGTTTATCTGGTAGCTAATATATAATATGAATTATTTATTTCACAGTCAAGCTCAATTATTATTTTAACTTCACCAAAGATTAAGGTCTAAATATTTGGACTTCCTAAAAGTATATTTTTATAACTCAATGTTTATATCATGCTCATCAGATCTCTTCTGATCACTCATTTGTCAGAAATTATCCTTACTCTCTGCCTGTGAATAATTCACATTTCTGCATGTGATTTGTGAAGCCAAAGTCTAAAGAAATAATTTGCAGGGGAAAAAAGCAAACATTTACTTAATAATTTTGTAGTCATTTCACTGTGAGTAATCTGCATGTAGCAAATTTTTGAGGTCTAATTTTGAAGCAGATTTGTGACCATTTCTCCCATCTGGTGTCTCTGTAAGTACACTCTGAGAGTTT
Organism: Chinchilla lanigera; assembly: GCF_000276665.1. Taxonomy (NCBI): domain Eukaryota; kingdom Metazoa; phylum Chordata; class Mammalia; order Rodentia; family Chinchillidae; genus Chinchilla; species Chinchilla lanigera. The sequence goes on along the minus strand of NW_004955415.1, from coordinate 19,109,514 downwards.
CTATCCAAATCCTGAGTTTTATTGGTGATTCAGTTTCTCTTACTTCATCTCAGCTTTAACTCCTCTATTTCCAATTCAGAAATTAGGATTCATGTGCTTCTCCACGCTGGATTTCCAATGATCTAGTCTTTGTCATAAATTTTCATTTTTCTTACCTAGAGATGAATAGGTGATTTATAAATATGAAGGCACCTACTTTGGCAGCAGTTCAAAAGGAGAACAAAGCCATTCCCAAGGTGGGAATGTCTTCAAGCTGCATAAGCAAAAAGTCTATTCTGTGAGGCTGAGAGAAGAATGAAAAAAGACCCCCTCAGCATCACAAATGTGTGATTATACATAAAATGGGGAAGGGATGTTTCCAAATCATAACTTCTCTGACCCAAAATGATGGAAGGGCTCAACATCTTACCATGTGAGAGCTAACTAGAGGGTAACACTAAGGGATAATGGCACCAGGTTAGCTCCAACCACTGATTTTGGAACAGTCCTCAACTATGAGGGGATGCTGTGATTTAGGGTGTCAGCTCCGTCAGACATGCCTATGGTTTTCCCAGTCTCCACAGGTACTTCCCTAGATACATACTCTTACCAGAATCAAAGTCCCCAAATACAGCTTTCCAGACAGGGCAGCCAGCAGATACTGAAGAGTAAAAGATATCACATGAAAACAAAAGCAGCTGCTGGGCTCATAGGAGCTAAGAAAGATACAATATGCCAAAGAATGCCCACAATCTTGTTATAGCCGATAAAGTATCAAGCAAATCACAACCCACACTCTGATAAAGAAATCCTACAGGAAAAAATAAAATAAAATAAAATGAAAGCTATAACAACTTGTACTGTCCACCAACTGTTTTATACTTCCAAACTCTGGGCTTCCTAGAAGGATGTTCTCCACTGAAAAGAGGAACATATTTCATCAACAGAGGCCAAAATGAAGCTATTCCAATAAAAAATGTACCTACAAAGAGGTATTCAGTTATTACACATCACATGCATTGACAGCTGTGGATATTAACTCTTGTGAAACAGTTATTCTTTAAGAAGCCTAGCAAACTCAAATACTGAATTGAGAAATCTGAGGTTTTAATTCAATTCACAATGGCATATAGTGTTAGGGATATAAAAACTGCTTCTCAACCAGTCTGGGATAGAATTTATTCAAGATATCATAATTTTTAAATAACAAAAAATGGCCAGAGATATAGCTCAGTGGCACAAGCACCTGCCTGGCAAGTGCAAGGTCCTGGGTTTGATTCCTGGTACCCAAAAAATAAAAAGCAAAAAATGGTGAATTATAAATTAACGTTAAAATTAATTTTTAAAAGCTCATACACCTACCTTTTCAAAAACATCACATTTCAGGATTCCAGATCATAGAGAAATCAGCTCTTCCTGTGGAAGGAAAAAAATAAAAGACTATCCACTAGAAACAGAAAAAAGCAAAGATGAATTTTAAGGCCTGCTATAATCTCATTGTGTTGTGGCTTCGTTTACAATATTATGCAAATGGAATCCTTTAAAATTAGACTTAAAAATATTTCTTCATTGCTGTATAAGTGAAACATTTTAAAGTTTTCAATACCAATGATTTGATTTCTAAGGAGCAAAGGATGAAATCAAAGGGAAAAGGGTAAAAGTAAGTAGAAATTTCTCCAAAATTAAAATTAAAGCAATTGCTTCACATCTATTTCAATAACATATTTTCAAGGATTTTCTTCAATTTAAATGAAGGAGTAAATCTTCAAAATTCCACTATTTCAAAGATGAGATGAAGAAGCTGTAATGGGTACAGAAAAATGTACAGAAAGTACAGAGAAAAAGCGCACACAGAGCCAGGTAGGCCGCACCCAATCCCGGAGGCCAGGACGC
>NW_004955415.1:19093392-19101167 GCF_000276665.1 Chinchilla lanigera | reverse complement strand
AAAGTACAGAAAAAAACAAATATAAGCTGCTGGTTATTTCTATACAATTTTTTTTTAATTGTCCAGGCCAACGATCTCTATTTATGGGCTCTATTTTTCTTAGCTAAGATGTCTAGATCAAGAAAACTATGTAAAGGAAATTAAATCATCATAGCATACCTCTAATTTTGCATTACATTTATAATAAACAAATGATGGAGAAATTTCTAGTTACTGATAAATATGATTAAATGACACTTCTGTTAAAAATTACTTATTTACATAGAATAATTTTTTTAATATTTTAACGCTACATACTCAAACCAACCAAGGAAGTAAATGCCTTAGTTTAACATAAGTTCATAGACTACAACTGTAAGCTGTTTCAAGTCTAATTAAAATGGACAATGGGATAATGTCCACAAGCATGTAATTCTGACTCTGCCTGAACCTGACACTTAGGATCCATTTGTAAAGCAAGTTAATATCCAATGAAAATAATGATGTATAGATTCTGAAACAATGTCTGGGATTCTGACCCAGTGAGATCCAGGGATCTACACTAACTCCCAAGTCATCAATTTTGGGGCACCACACCCCAGAAGAATCATACCTCCTCACACACATGAACACATCAAATGGTGACTCCTCTCTGAGCTTGTGCTTGCTTCCTTCTGCTACCACCTTATTTTTGTATGACAAAGATAATTTTAACTTTAAATAAGAAATTATCACAACACCTTCTGAACACGAAACCACTTTCACATCTGCAAATAGCCAGGAGTGAGTTCTATCCATCTTGTTCATACTTCACTCCAGAACCTCTTTCTTTCCAAGCAACGTTAGTGCTGCATATGGACTCCCCAAAGAAAGTGGGTATCTGGGGCCTTTCCTTTCTTTCTTTTTATCACTTAAGAGGTCAGCCAGCATTCCTTGGACCCCTCACTGCCAATGCAAGGGGTAATTAAAATATACAGTGAATGGTTTAATTTCCAAAAATGTATTATAGAAAAGACAAATTGCTAATTATTTCCTTGAGAATACTCCCCCTCACTCTGAACACACTTATCAAGTGCCTGAGGTATGGATCAAGAATAGAGTGACTGCTGCTGTCAAATGCCATCTGACAGAAAGGCAGGTTCCTAAGAACACTCCAGGGTGTCCTCATCCACCATATTCACCCAGTCTGGCACCTTGCAACTTCTCGCTCTTTCCCAACTCAAAATTCCCAGGAAAGTTAAACATTTTGAATCCATTAAGGCCATCAAGGCAGCTGTAAAAGTGCAACCAAAGACCCATGAGACCAAACTTCTAGAGCTGCTTCAGAAAGTGTTAGGAATAATGGGATCAGTGTGTTTGAAGAAAGGGGGAGCCTTCTGAAGGAATTAGTGGCAATATTTCTTCTACTATAATGACTTTTTTCCATATTTTTACCATATTTTTTGATCATACTATGTATAATACGGTAAAGGTACAATACAGTGAGCTGCTCATTCTATTTCCTGGAATTACAGTTGCAGGCAACCCCTGATAACACAAGAAAGGTAAGACAGGTTGATGATGGGCATGGACATAGGAGTCACGGCATGCTCACTGAGCCAAACCATGATCTATGGTGTGGTCACAACTGGAAGTTGGCTATTTATAGGCCTTCAATTCAAAACAGGTCAAAAAGCAATAGTGTGGTATCTAGGCTTTGCTTCAAACCAATCCACCTGGAGTCACTGCTGAGGAAAGTAAAGGAGAAAATAAAAGTGGCTCCATGTTTATTTTACTTAACTGATAGACACATGAAAGTTCATTGTAATATTTATACTACTTTTATGTATATTTAAATTTTTCCATAATAAGAAGTTTAAAAAGGGTCATCTAATAAAAATACTGGAAGAGAAATGCACGGATCATAAATATCACAACTTTTCTATTTGTCAAGCACCCCCAGTTAAAAAAAATAAGGAAATACTCTAAGCAAAAAATTAAAGATCAAGTATTACACAGGGAAAAATGAACAGCTTGTAGTTAGGGTTTCATAAACATCATAACAATGGCTTTAAAACTCCCTTTCAATACTCAAAAACAAAATGACAAGTATATGGTTACTTGGAAAGTAACAAAGCCTCTCTTATTTTTCACGTGTCTGCTTTTAATAGTGACATCAAAAGAGAAGCACGGGTTATCTCAGGTTTATGAAAAATTGCTGGTAAATATGCCTTTGATTAATATACATGAGGAAATGAATAACATAATTACTATAGGTGTGAACTCTTGTATGAACAAAATCTTTGTAAATAAGAGAGGAAACAATTTAAAACATTTTTAAAAGAAAATCCTTTATTGGCACAAGCTTTGAGAGAGCAGATATAAGATGTCAGATCTGCACCCTGGTTTTGCTAGCTAAGTAACTGGTACCTGGGAAACAGCCAAAAGATGGGTACAAACATGGACTGTACCACTAATTTTGGCTAAAATTTGCAAGAGACAGGAGGGGTCATATGAGGCTAGAGCTCAGCTTTCATAACCAACAAGGAAAGTGATACTCCAAGTAAAATCAGCCTCCAAAGCCTCAGAATTTGACTTACTGACCCTGGCAGACACCACTACTGGAAACTGACACTGGACATAAAATATTCAAGATTTATGGCACAGTTTGGAAAAAGACCATGTGTATAGCTGGGTACAGCCTACTCCAAAGATGAACCATGTGTGAGAACAAACTCAGGTCCCCTTTGATCACAATATATTGAAGACCCAACACCAAATCATAACGAGATATGATGGTTTAAAAAGAAAGAAAATACTTTGTTGTTTTCTATTTTCTTTTTCAAGTTTTCCTGGCCTAAAACAATCTATTTCCTTTCCAGTAAAAATAAAAAATTCCAAACTCTGACAAAGAAATTGGTCTGACCTAATGGGTGAGCATATAAAAGCTGGATGGAGGAGTATTATGGGACAACCAGAGTAGCTCAGCCTTGTGAGGCAGACTTCCAAATTTATTGGTGAAAAGATCGAGGGTCAGAGAAGGGAGTGTGTGGGTAATAATTATGAACGAGTTACATGGCAGAGGTCAGCTAAACAACATTCAGTTGTTTTCAGTTCGAAAAATCACAATTCTAGCAATTTACTACATGAGCTAAGAGAAGCTTCTATTAGTTTAAGTACATACTTAGGTGTTTTTCATTCATGTACTCCTAACCTACGGTTTCATTTTATTACATTGGGAAAGATATATCACAGGGTTTTACACATTTAGCAAATATTGTCGAATAAATGAAAGAATGAAGTAGCAGCTACTATTCACTGAGTTATGAAATCCCAGACTAAGGTGATGAAAATAAAATTTCCAGCTAATAACACCATGATTCTTTGTCTATCCAACATTCACCACCTTGAAACAATACACCAAGCTAAAATGACTTGTTTCCCAGACTGTCCTTGCAGCCAAGGGTAACCATGTAGCACCATTTTTACCAGGAAGATGCTGGATGCTGAAGAGAGGGTGCTGAGAAAGCCTGTTCTCATACTAACCCACTCCCTCTTCCCTGGGAGGTTCATGAGCACCAAAGCCAAACAACAAGGAGTAGAAAGAAACGGGGCTGGGGATTTAGCTCAGCGGCACAGCGCCTGCCTGGCAAGCGCAAGGTCATGAGTTCGGTTCCCGGTACCGGAAAAAATAAAACAACAACAACAAAAAAAAAACGAAAGAAAGAATCGGGTCTTCTGACAGCATTTCTGAAACGCTCCATCAGCCCCAAATGCTTAGCTTTCCTGAGCCTGCGTTTCATGTTAGGTGTGACAAATTTCTGTGAGTTCAAGCTGCTGTTTTCAACAATTCACAGCCAAAAATATTCTAGAACATGTCAGGTATAGTTGATCTCCCTCCTCCTGCCATGTTCTCAGAAGTCACTTCCATACACCTGTTTAATACCAGTTACATCATCAACATCAATGACTTCATCCACCGTCTCCACTCGTCAGAACGGCATGTCTCACACTAAAAGCCAACAGGGAGAATAATTGTTGGAAAATCCTCAAAAACAACAGGCCAGATCATCCCACCTAGCTACAATGCCCCTTCCTATTGAGGATGCGAAGTAAAAGAGCAAAGCTAATCCAATGGACAAAGAAATGCAGAACCTTCTTCCGACTTCAGATGGTCTTCTAGACCTGTATGTATCCACAAAGAAATATCTGGAAGTATGGGTAGATCGAACACAAGACCTGAAACACCACTGAAAATCAAAAGCAAGAACACAAAGATACCCCTTTGGAGGAGATTAAGGTGATCAGATTTCAAAGCTGCTACTCCTACAAGGCCTCAGGAATGCACCCTTTGGGGAATGTAAAATTCTACAGCAATTTTCCTCTTATCTCTTCATCTCTGGTACAGCACAAACTACTGAAGCTCAGGAAGCTGGTATGTAAGTATTGACAAACACTGACTGAATGAGTGCAAGAACTCTACAGATCACTTGTCCAAGAGACTTTAAGTCTGTGGTCCTCATTTCTAAAACTATAAAATGAGTTGCATGAATAGTTGAAGTGAACCATAATGATATATTAATTGTTAAATGTCTGTAGAATGAAGAGAACTACACTTCGGTAGCTACTGTAAGTGAATTGATGGATGCAGCATTTTACACCTCGTGTTTCATTCAGTCTTCACACTTTCCAGTTAATCACTCACGTCTCCCATCCCTAGGAGGACCAGTTCAAAGGGAGCTATGGGGATCACCTAAGGTCACATATCTACTGAAAGGCAGACCAGATATTCAAACCTGGGAAAGTCAGCCTTGGTTCTTCTACTACATCATGTTGCCCCCTCAAGTTAGTCTTAATTAAAATGTTATTTACAAACCACACACAGACATCACCTCAGGGAACAGCAACAAGAGCTTCCAGTGTATGACGTCAAAAGCAAAGCAGGAAGAGGCTCCTGTTTAACTACTTGCCCACTTGCTGTTTGCCCAGATCACAAACCACATACTGCTCCATGTGACCTGCATACAGATTTGCTGTAGCTTACAGCAGTAAGGGATTGCAAAGGTTCTACATATCTATGGCATGTTTTTTAAAAAGCCATTGTGTGCTTGCATGACCTAGAAATGATGAAAATAAACCTGAATCCTAGTTTCAGTTTATCTCTCAGAAATCAGATAGTTTGTGCTACAGTTTGGATCTTAAATGTTTCCCCAAAGGCTCATGTTTTGAGTGCAGGCTTGGTCTCGGGCAACAACTGGGAGGTCGCAGAACCTTTAAAAGGCACAATCCAGTGGGAGGAAATTAGATCACTGGAAGCAGGCCTTCAAAATGGGGAGTGAGAACCCATCCATTCCCTCCCCACCCCAGTCTCTCTCTCCGTCCCTTCCACCTCCACCTCTGTCTCTATCTCTATCTCTCCTGACCAGGGATGAATAAATTCCTTCCATCATGTTACTCACTCCCTTCATGATATGTTACCTCTCCACAGGTTGCAAAATAACAGGGTCAACTGATCATAAACTAAAACTATGAGCCAAAATAAACCCTTCCTCTTCTTAAATTGATTATCTCTATTATTTTACTACAATGATGGACAGCTGACTAACACAGTCCCTTCCCCATGGATGAAACACACAAACACCACAACTCTCCTGTCACACTTAGACACATCTGGTCCCTAGGTGTACTTACAAATATAACTTCCTGCTTTTATGTACATACTAGGTATCAAATCAATTGAAACAGTTTAAAATATGTACTCATTTTATCCAAGTGAGTACTCATTCTAACCAAAATGGGGGGAAATCCAATGCAAAAAGAGCAAAAAAATTGGGACACAGACTGTAATAGATTTCCAACACTTTTCACTGAATAAATAATACCTCTTTGAAGTTGATGAAAATCTTAGTGAAAATATTTATCCAGTAAATATCTTAATGAAATAAACTGTTATGGCTCCAAAGAAGCATAATTTAACAACTTCATCAATTCGCATGGAGAAAAAATAGACACACCACCCCCGAAACATTTGGTAATTATTTTTACACAGTATGTGCACATTTTATGACACATGTGCATAGACAGAAAAATTAACTGCTGTGTGAAGCCTAAACATGAGTCATTCTGCTCTTCCACTTGGGGTTAACCTGTCCAGCAACTTTAGCAACTCAGAGTATTTCAGCAGTTATCATTTTTGTCACAAAACTATCAAACATCCATTTTGGGGAGGAAATTTAAAATGTATTGGAAGCCAAACAATTTTGGAGAGTTATTAGGTGATAAAGCACATCTCCATTTTCTTTCTTATTAATTAGCTGTTATTTTAAGATATTTCATCTAAGAATTTTTATCTGCAGATCTTCAAAAACAGTCATAATTTAGTGTTGAATCTTTTTTCCAAGTAATGAACAAACTGCCTTTAAGAAGGTAAAGATGTTCTTTTCTAACTTATTTCAATACTTTCAAACAATACAAATAAAATAATATTTTCAATTAAATGGCACTCATAACTTTTCTCTATAAAGTTATTTTGCCATATGTTCAATCTTCACCAAATGCCAATGATGTTAAAAGACAAGTTTCACAGAGAAAGAGGAGGTAGGTACTTTCACAAAGACTTTACCATTTTAAAATCTAGACTCAAATCTCCAAGCATTTTAGCAAATTAGGGCTCATTTAATAGTAGTTACCTTGCTTAACGTGTACCCTGGAAAACAGGCCAAAAGCACTGATATTCCCCTTCGCATTTGACCCCACAATCAGAAAAATACTGTCCCATTAAGAAAATGAAATATTGAGGTCCATGTTAAATCAACTGTCAGAATCAACTCCAGGGCTAGAACTAAAAACAGCTTTAAGTGTTAAAATAATGCTCTCCTATGCACCAGCTAACTTTCCTTATTTCTTTTTCTGCATCTTAAAGTAATTCTTAACAACTGACTAAGGCTCAAAAAATTATACAAAAACCTAGTCTACAGATAAAGTTTTTGAGGAGTTATATTTAGCAGTTTTTGATTATATTGGACACAATCTTGGTACAGCTTCCTACATACAAAGTCTAGACATAAAAGGAATTCTTATTAGCTTTAAAAGAAAAAAAGTGAGCTGATTAAATATAGATCAAAGAAATTTCCACTATGAAAAGACAAATTTTTTATCACTCATGGAAAAAAACTATCAATAAACAAAAAGCAATCTGGTGTTTTTCATTTTGGTCTACAATGATTATCTGTTAGGATTAGATTAAGGGTACTTTTGCCTTCTTTGTGCTTTTCAGTTATTCTCCAATGTTTGTAGAATGGTTATGCAACATTTTTATAAGCTCCAATGTTATTTTTAAAAATCTTAGACACTATGAGATTTAGTCTCCTTTTTTGCTCACAGAAAGTGCTATTGTATAAATGCTACATTTTAATGCACTTTAAGATATATTGTTAACTAAGTTTAATCAATTTACGACTCCTTACCAGATTCTGGTATAAAATTATGTTTATTAAATGTTTTGAAGTTATTTCCTATTTAAGTTAACTAAAGGTCAGATACATATATTTTATTTCCATATCCATTTCAAAAGTTAGAAAATACCTAAGTTTTGTTCCAAATTCTCTTCCATCTGTGCCAACTTTGTCAAATATTAAAATATACTTATTATGTTTTATATATTACATATGACATTCTATGTCATCTCTGATAGCTGTAATGGGACTGTAATTTTTTTATTTTTTTATTTTAAAAATAAAGAGGAAGATATTAACAGACAGACAACCTTTTACAAAATAGCAAAAGAACAGTACAGACAATACAGAGTTACAAACAAA
>NW_004955415.1:19073979-19092512 GCF_000276665.1 Chinchilla lanigera | reverse complement strand
TGTGTATTCATCTCAGCTGCCCATTTTTGGATTGGGTCTTTGAATTTGGGGGGGGGGCTGATATTTTTTAATTCTTTATATGTTCTAGATAGAAGCCTTTTATCTGAGGGACAGGGACTGTAACATTTATATATATATTATGTCTATCTACATCTGCACAGAAGTACACATACACATTCATCATACAAACATACATGATTTATATATGTGCACACTGATATATGCATAGTTACATGATATAGAAAATATATAAATAAAAAATATGAATATATACAGAGTCTGCCAAAAAATGTATACATACTTCAGGAAAAGAAAAATAGTATAATGTTTTTTCAATAAATGGTGTTACCCTTATATGGGGGACCCTAGAGGATGTCGTACATTGCTGAAAACTCACTACACTGCCAGCCCTCAGAGGAGAAACTGAAAATGCACGTGCAGCAATCTCAACATTACCCAAGCAGCAGTTTGACATCCTAATAAATGTCTAGAAGCTAATGGCCACCACTTTGAGCACCTCTTAAAATTGTAAAGGTCAAAGGTAACTTGTATTAATCTCATGATGTCTCCATAAATTTAGTATTAAGATATTTATGTGAGCTTTTCTTTTCCTGAAGTGCACGTACATTTCTGGAGGACTCTATAAAATAAAATGAATATACATGACTTAAAAGATACATAAATAAAAATAAATCTCTGCACTGTTTAGACTTCCAGCAGACATGCTTATCAATCCAGTTTCAGGTATTATCTACCTGAACCAACCTGACCAACTAGTTTGACTGAGCTAACAATCATTTCATATTGTTGTTTTTTTCCATTTCAGTGACTAATTATTTAACCAAATTAGTAAAGACTGTTGTAAAAATTAAAAATCTCATTCATTGTATTATATTGGTCACCCTTATCTTCCCCAGAGACTAATATCCAGTATTTACCATGAGTTCATTAATTAAGCATTTATTTGATAGTGTTTCTTGTTACTACAAAGCAAAAAGATTACAGAGTATAGCAGTTTACAAACTGCAAGTGTGGCTTGGGTTTAACACTTATAAGTATGTCCTGTTATTGAGCCAAGAACTCAAACTCTTTAAAAGAGAAGTATAATGGGAACTCACCTATCATTTTTCAGATTTTTAGCTAAAGTCTCATTACGTCAGACAATCACGTGAGTTCCAGTCACATACCAGAACAAGATTACACGGGATTAATCCAGTCCAGAGATCAACCCCAGCATGCATATACAATAACTCGCCTTGGTAGAAAATGACTCTTCAAAGAGTATTCTACAGTTACTTTTCCTGCCCTCTCTCCCAGTGCAGATCAACTGCCAAAAGCAAACCTCATTAACAGGTGTGTAAAGAGAGGGGCTGCTATTCCATTCCCTGCCTGGATGTTTGTCTCAGTGTGGGCGTTCATAGCCTGCTACTTGGGACACAAGTGATAATGGTGTCCCCAGGCCTGGCTGAAGCTTCTTGCAATAATGGAACAAAGCCACAAAGGCTCAGTGGCCATGGGAACAACGTGGTCTTCAAAGACCAGTGGTGTTAAGATGTGTATTTCCCTGGGCCAAGTGAATAACATGGAAGTAGTCAAGTCTGAGTGAAGCTGTAAGGTTTCCACCCAAGTTGGCTGGCTACACGGGGTATACTGACACTTCAATGATGCACCAGTAGAGGACAGGAGCTGAAGGTCATACGTGGTCTCTCAGAAATGACACTGTTCATATCCAGTAATATCACAGTGCTAGTGAACATTCCAATGGAATGGCTGTAATACAAATGGCACCTGCTGGGTGTAGCAGCCTACGCCCCTCTTTTGCACCCCTGGCAAATCTGAGAAGCCAGAGTGAGTAGAAGACAGTGCAAGAGTTACACTAGAAATGACTTTTCTTCCTTACTACTGATCACCATGCCTGAGATCAGGCCTAAAGACTGAACAGGATAGAAGCCATAAAGTGAACTGGAGAGTGGGTGTTTCAAATATATTTGCTTACAGTTTTCTAATATGTAAAAATTAAGTTGTTCCAATATGTTAAAATAACTCAAAACCTAGCAGATGTGCCAAAAATATCATCCAAAGTAGAGGAGGGAGAAGACTAAAGCTATTTTCTATTTGTGTCTTACTAACTGTGACCCATTCAACAGACCAGTTATAGTGGCTGGTACAATTATCCAACATATACAAGGCTTTCTTTTTCATAAATTAAGACTGAAAATAAATTAAGAAGATAAAGATCATCAAAGGTAATACTTAATATGCCTAATAAGCTTTAACTCAGGATGTAACCATTATTAATAATGATTTTTAAATGTAAATGGACTAAACACTCCATTCAAATGGCAAAGACTATCAGAATGGATTAAAAAATCAGGAAACATAACTATATGCTTTCTACAAAGAGACACCCTTTTAACAGAAATACACAGGTGGCAAAGACAGAAAGGTTATACCATGGGGGCTGGGGATTTAGCTCAGCGGCAAAGTGCCTGCCTGGCAAGCACAAGGTCGTGAGTTCGGTTCCCGGTACCGGAAAAAAAAAAAAAAAAAAAAAAAAAAAAAAAAAAAAAAAGGTTATACCATGAAAACAGTAAATAAAGGAAAGCCAAACTGGCTGGCTATATTAACAATAACAAAATAGACTTCAACACAGAATATTACTAGAGATGAGGGGGAAAACTGTAAGGTACTAAAAGGATAATTTGGAAAAAAGTTTTCTTAAAACCTACATCTTTCACTTACCAGATAAAGAAACTCAGGGAAGATGACACGACTTATTCAAGGACACACACTCACCTAGGATGATGGCCAGTCACAAGCCACTTGTCCCAAATCCCTTTGAAGAGCCTTTTTATATTAAGAAGACCCTAATTTTAATTGATTCAGTAGGGAAGCAACCATGCAAAGATATCCTTGGAGACAGCCACAACAAAGTGGGAAAGGGAAGACGGGGTCTCGCGTAGCATCTGACTCCAGATTCAAGCTCTACAATGTGCCAATTATATGGTTCTAAACAAATTACTTCCACACACCTCAGTTCCTTATCTAAAGAATGAAGACAGTACCACTCATCTCACGGACAGATGTAAATGGTGATGCTGAGGAAGAGGAAATCAGTATCTTGGCCACAATCACTCATCTTTCAGTAGCAATGCTAGGACCCACAACACACTCATCCCGAGTTTACTCTGCTTCCTCCCAAAGAAGAGGGTCTGGAGGAGTTCCTGACCTCTGCAGGGTGCTAAAATACATGTTGGTTTCTTTCCTAATACTTTGGTATGATACTTGCAACCAACTTCCCAGAGGTATTTTCAGGTATAAGATATGTCCTCTTCCATCTAGATAAATGAGTTTCAAATGATTACATTTTGTTCTCCTGATGACTTTGCCTCACTCTTTCTAGGGCTGAAAGGTCCAAGGAAGCAATCTGGGCAGGACGAAAGTTTCAGTGGTAATTTAATTCCTATTTGTCCTCATTGTATGCATGAGTCATACAATTGACAGATTTTCAAACATTCTTCAAAAAAGAGGAAAAAAAATCAAAATATATTACGTACATGTACCAACTCCCCTTGGTAAGTGTAATCATTATGTGCCACAGATATGTAATAACAAAAATTAATTAATTAATTAAAAAGTTTAAACATAGCATCTTGTCCAAAGGAATAAACAGCATTTCCTGTGTCTTGGGGTTATAACCACCGAAAAGTCACATCCTTGAGATTGTATGTTCAACCTTTAGCATGGCAAACACTCTTCAGAAAATGAACTATTTCCCATGGATAAGTTCATGCTATCTAAGACCAATGCTTATTCAAAGATTTTGACAATATTCTGCATTATTTTTATTATGTAACTGAGGATGTTATAGGAATAAGAATTTACAATCACATTAACCTTTATCTTTTCAGAACCTAGTCAATTATCCTCTGTAAAAATTACAGTCAAGGTCAATATATATTTTCAACTGAGGAAAGTACATGTCAGTAAGGTAAATAACACCCATTTATGCTGCCTTACATAACTACATGAAATTTAAGAGTAAGACAAAACTTGATAATTAATGTTAAAAAATGCATTGCTTAGATACCAGTTTTAGAAACAGCAGAACGCATACAAATCCAAAATAGGATAGAAAAAAACATTAAATCAGGAAGACAAGTAGAAGAACATGATGTGGCCAGTGTCCTCATCTTACATACTAATTTTAGAATATATTTAAAAGTGCTACTGTGTATTAGCTACTGTACAAAGCTGGGAAAAGCTCAGTGTGAACATGTGTAATTTCATGTGTTTGTGTGTGTGTGTGTGTGTGTGTGTGTGTGTGCACTTGACTTAAAAATTGATAATAAATTGTAGCTGCTGGAAAATGCCACACACAGATAATAACTTATTCAAATACATTTAAATCACCATATTAATGCACGTGAATCACTGAAATTCTATTCACATACATAAAGGGAACTAGACGTCCTACTACCTTGACCTCATTCTATACTGTAGCTATGTCAGGTTCTGGGTGATGTTTTAAACAAAACGTACACACAATCAAATTCCTACATGAATTAACTAACAAAAGAGCACTGTAGCATTTTAAAAGCTTACTCAAATAGTACTATTGTAAAAAAGAAAAATTAATATATTCCTTAGTGGATTACAGCATATAATGAAATGCTGTTTTAAATGTCTCTATATCCAGTCTTCACACTCAAAAATGCAATAAATAATATTGTGTGGCTGATATGTTCACTATTTTAGTACCTCAATTCCACAAATATTTTATTTCTGGATCAGTCATTTATTTATGAATTAATAAAATAACTCACAGCACCTCAATTGTACTGCTGGGTTTTCCCCCCTGACAGGCACCAAATCAAGTAAAACTTTGTATTATATTTAATGAAAGTATTATGCTAATTTCCTCTTCACAGAAAAAAATATGGCAAAGGAAAAGTACAACTAACTAAAGAGAAATTAAAATATTTTCTGGAGTACTGTGAAAATGTTAAGAAAGAAGAGTCAAAAATGCTTTTATTTCATTTTAGAAAAACCTCCCACAGGACTTAGGTTGGTAGAGAAAATCAACCTGGGCATATTATTTACCAAATTATAAATTAGGAAGGATTCAAGTTCCTAATTATAGAAAAAGCTTTAAGCTCATGTAACTTCTTTAAGATTCCTTAAAGAAACGTGGGAAATTCACAAAGGAAAAAATAAAGAATAGATTAAAAGAGATACATGACTTACCTAATCTCTATCTCTACACAAATTTATTCTTATCAAATCCCAGTGACAGATAATATTTTGTCATCTAACCCAACTGAAGGCTAGCATCACCTTTTTGAATTTAGGAATAATGTACAAATGCCATAATCCTTATTTTGAAATGACGGAAGAGTATATATTATTTTTATTATTTATCATTTTGAAAAGACAGAAGAGAATATATGATTTTTATCATTTATCATTTGTCTACTTTGACCATTCTGTTTTCCTGAATGCCAATTACATTCCTTAAATAATTTATTCAATGAGCAAGTATAAAGTGCCTGCTCCATGTTAAATATTGTGCTACATTAATGAGGAACAAAACTCAGCAATGTTAGCTGGGAAAAGCTCAGCGTGTACACATGTGATTTCGTGTGTGTGTGTGTGTGTACAGAGATGGAACAAAAATAAGTAAACAGAATAACTACATGTAGTACTATGGGGACAACATTCAAAAAAAGATTAAAAAAGTAAAACCAATAAATCATTTATTTCTTATTCTGTAATTTATTTTGTTACCATTTCAATAGGACGATTGCTTTCTGGTGCATGTAAAATTAAAACCTACTGTGTAAGTTCTCTGTTACTGCCATAACAAAAATATGCAAAACTGAGAAGCTTAAGTAACAGAAACCTGTTTTCTGGAGGCTAGAACCCCAAGACCAAGGTGCCAGTAAGCTTGGTTTGTCGTAAGGCTTCTCTCTTTGGCTTGTGGACTGTCACCTTCTGTGTCCTCGCATGGCCTTTCCTCTGTACACATTCAGGCGCAGATGAGCTGTATAAATTCAGGTCAGCCTTATTTTGCAGCTAATCTGTACCACTGATCAACCAGGTAAGCTTGAGTAAATGCTTTAGTCACTCGGCTGTCTACTCTGCAGAACCACTGAGAGAATGAAATAAGGTTGTACTCACAAGGTTCACAGCATACTGCCTAGGAGTAAAGGACAGTGGACTTTCGGCTTGATTTTAAAAATATCTTGGGAAATCACAACACTACTGTGTAAAGACAACTGCACCCAAGAACTGTCTCTGTTTCTTCCTTCAGGATGCCTTTTCATGTCTCTCATTCCACAGTGTGGCTCAACTGCCTAGCATATCCAAGTGTCGCCTGCACATGTGTGTGAATGTGTGTGTGTGTGAGAGAGAGAAAGAAAAAGGGCAGGTCCATTTTGTGAGACTCATACCTTTTGTGAAGTTAGGAAGCAGTGATTCACAAGCACTTATGTTCCTGGCCTCCTGTTCCTTCTGCAATTTAAAAAACAAACAAACAACAAAAAAAAAAAACCTCCTCCCACTCCTAGGAGGAAAAGGGCAAAAATTTATCATGAAATATTCTAGACCAAAAACCCTACTGAGAAATGAGGTATACCTTCCAGATAATTAATGCTCTCCAACAAAGGTACGCACACCTTGGTTCAGTAAAAAGTGGAACAATCTCAAAACAGTCTTCAAAAGGCATCTAGGGCTCTTGGTCAAGGAGTGGATTCCTCTTGGTCATCAATCATTATGGGAAACATGTCAGTATGTCCTGTTTACAAAACTCAAGCTCAGAAAATAAAAATTTATATGTCAGTGAACAGTTCCGAGGAGCCTAGTTCTAGCAAATTCACTGTCACAATACGTATTAATGCCCAAATCCTTTACATGTTTAAATTTTCTTCTTTCCTCTTTTCCTGATTTGCTTCACAGCAAATCCCTGTATGTCACTTATAACAGATGGAGAGAAACTTTAACCAGTGACTTTGAAATTCTTTCAAAGGGAATGAAAAATGGACAGAATGAGGCCAGGCTTATGATTCTCAGAGGGCCTCACAGGTCCAAAAAGGCTCTAAATAAAAGGAAATATTCTCTGTGTTTCCAACGCTATCGTGAAGTATTTTCTGAGCAGCTGCACTAACTAAACTGTAATCCTCCTAAATGCTGTCTGCACTGAAATTTAAATAATGACATATTTAAGAATCAACATACCCAACCAGCACTTCTTCAACATAAACTAGAAGAAATTTGCTAAATCCAAAAGATGCCAATTACAAAGGGAAAAAACCTCTTAAACACTATTAAAACTTCAACCTTGGGTGTGGGGTAGTTAAGACTTTCAAAACTACTCTTTTCACAAGATTCAAACCATTATAAATACAAGGCTCCCTCCTGATTATGGAACTCTAAAAGATGCTCTTTTAAAACCAATATTCAGCAGAAGAGTTCCTTCAATTAATTAATAGCTTTCTCTTCTTGTCAGTGTTATATTCACAGGCTATTCTGAAAATAATGCAAAAAGAAAATAAATACAAAGCATTTTAGATTACCAAGAGTTGCACTTAATAATCTGATTAAATAAATTCTTTTTTGCCTGAAATTTTGAGCCAAATTTGAATTAAAGAAATTTCTCTGATTCAAAGCTATAACACACTATAAAAATAAGCACAATTTGATTAAAGTTGAACATATAGAATAGAAAAAAACAACACGAGTGTGTATCCACCAGAGATAAATGATGAACTATCTTCAGATAAATTTCTCCTCTGGATGTATATACTAATATATTACACTGTCAGGATTTCTGTTAACAGAGATACTAAGTACAGAGTTTTCAAATTATTGTTTTTCCAAAGTGATCATTCTGCTACTGTGTAGCCACAAGTGTAACTAATCATGGAATACTGGCTCCATTATATTAAATATGGCACTTTTGCTTACTCATTCATTGCTTTTCTATTTCACTCAATCTGCAGAATTTGCAATGATGGCACTTATCTGTTCATTGAAGACACATTGACTTAATCTGTAATATTCACTAGATTTTTCCATTCTACAAGAGAGTTATATTGTAGCTACAACTTGCATCCATTCAACTTGAGCTCTGAGGTGAGGCATCCTCCTTTACTGAAGCTGAAATCGAGGATGGATTTACAGAGATAAAGGCAACTGTGCAGGGTCTATAGAGACCTGTACTAGATTCAGTCGACTAAAGACAGGGTTTGAGTACCAAGTCACCAAAGGCAGAGTGACCACAGCCTTTGGGTTCTTGGGTTTTGATAAAGCTTACTACGGGTGATTCAAATAAAAGGAGATGAAACTTCATTGCAGAGGTCAGGTTATGGATGGTTGCATTTGGTAAACTAAGGAAATAAATTAATCCTAATAATCACAGGAAGCTGTTGAAGTATTTCAGAGGTAATGCTATAATAAGATTTGTTTTGCACAAATTACTTTAGCTGAGTGTGGAGAATGGAGTCAAGGGGCAAAGATGTAAAGTTACAAAGGAGCTTTCACTTTTCTGTCTCATCTAGTAAAATATAAACCTAAGGTCAAGAGCTGCAACTCCATCACTGTTAGGATACCTGATGCTTACTTAATAGCCAATAGAACATGTGCTGGAATGAATGAAAGAGACGAAAAGGTCGACTGAAAGGTCCTTGGAACAACCAACACATGAGAGGATAAAGATAAAAACACTGGTGACAGCAAGGAGAGTGGAAAAAAGTAGACAGAAATGAGAGATATGGACAGGGCAAATTGGACAGGTGCATGACTTGTTTCACAGAGATTTAGAACCCAGGATAGACACAGAATTGGAGTGAAGTGGAGAACCTCTGTTCTGGACACTGATTTGGAAGCATTTGTAGGACTTTAGGGGCACGATCTTTATCAGACAGCAGGATATATCTGGAGCTCAGATAGGATGTCAGGGATACAAGAGGGTTCAGCAACTAGGTGGGTGTAAGAATGGTACAGTGATGAGTCATCCCCTACAGAAAGAGTTTATAGAATGAAAGGAGTCAAGAGCAACCTAGAGACCCCCAGAGAGTGTCATTCTAAAGAGTGGGTGGTGAAAGTGATACTTATGAAGCTCTGCCCTGATATATGAAAATAATTGTGTGTGCAGGAGACAAGCAAACCCTTAGAATCAGAAACTTCAGGTGACTCTGAGGGTAGGAAAAGAAATGAGTTAACCAATGCAGTTCCTTCAGATTGCAGTGTTGATGTGATTTGCCCCAAAGTTACCAGCTCTGAGAACCTGCGCAGCAGTCTGTTAAGGGCTGGAGTCTTGCTTTCTTATGCCATAAAATTTGCATGTAAGAAGAGATGAACTCCTTCCAGCCATCTGATTTTATGATTCCCAACAAGTTTCACTGCCCATTCACTCAAGGACAAGAATACATACCAAAGAGAGCAGTCATCACCTTTTCAATCAGCAGGACCGAGGAAGCAAGAGAAGAGATGAGCCTATCTCAGACTCTTTGACTGTCACGCCAAACAAATGGGAAACACACTTTGTGTGTTTCTACTCAGTCATGCTAATGATTCAATTAAATTGACTTCTTTGAAGGAAAATTACTGTTAATAACCTTAATTTCCTCCTAGTCTCTTCCCCCAGGTACCTGACATTTTAGATGAAATATTTTCATAAAATATTAAAAGCAAAGGAATTACATCTTAGGTATCTAACTCCATGGTGACAGATTTTATGAATCCCTTCTACCTTTAAGCCTACATTTTTGATTCACTGGATAAACACAGTTTCCCATTTTATGCATTTCCTAAGAAACACAATGCATTTCAAAGGACACTCAATTTCTTTTACATGTTACTCTAAATCTCACCACAAATTGTACCGATACCAGCCATGTGCACTATGAAACATTTTCAACTTTCAAAGTAAGGACTGTAGCTGCAGTTTTTTTTTCCCCCCGCAAAACCAGAGGACAAACTTTCTGCCCTGGCCCATCACCTATGCCCATGTCCGCTCTAGGAGGGCACAGCAGGGCATGCCTTTTCCCCTCCCACCCTCACCTTTGCCCTCATTTTCTGTCTGGGCTCAGCTAATGGAAGGCATTCATGGACCCCGGGGCTCAGGAGCAGAGAGAGGTAGCTATATTCATTTCCCACTCACCCTGCTGAGATAGCGCAGGAGGACTGTGTCCTCCACAAAGGGACATAGCTCCAGTCAGACGCTCCCTCTTGCCCCTACCCTTGGAGTCAGAATAGCATCTCACCATGGCAAGGTCCCTGTTTAGCACTCACCCAACTGGAACCGGACTGTTTCCCCTGTCCACACACACCTTCTCCACCATCCCTTTATTGTGCCCTCCTCAGAGGACTTGGTTTGCAGGGTCAGAGCCCTGAAAGACATGGGCTTAAAGAGTGACCAGGTAGTGCCCTCCATTGGGCTTTCACCAACATTATGAAAAGAAAATGTCTGTAAACTGTGAAACACTAACACCTCCCTGAGCAAAACCAAGCGCAGACTTTCTTGACTATGCAAGGTTTCGATGCCAAGGAAATACTGCTGAATCCGACCATATTTCTACAATTCACAGTGTGCTGTAAAAATAAACATGCAGAAGGCATACAACCAGAATTTGAATGTCACTGCCAACCTAACCAGAATTTTTCTTAAAAAATGGATATCTAGGGAGAGAGATGAAAGAACCAAATTTTTCACTGGAAAACAAAAACAAAATTTCATTTTCCTGCCATTTATCCACATCGTTTTACTAACCCTGATACTGTAATACTTTAAGGTGATTCCAATTCCTGTAGTGAATGCCATAAAATTTTGAAAATTAATCATCGATTTTATGTTATCAATAACAATTATGATTATCAAAGATGTCACTTCTGAAAAAAATGTTTTAAATTGGTAATCTAGATTTTCTATGTGTTTCTATCTCTCTAAATGACAATAAAGTGTAATTTCTAATTTATATAGTTCTTTATATAAAAATGATTTCTCAAAGGAATCATCATAATTAACATCAAGTTTCCATTACAGAAAACTCAGTGAGATAGTATTGTCTTGGAATATTCTGGTTCTCTAAGTAAAAGGTATAAGGGGCACTTATATAATTAAGTGTAGTTTTCCCTCAGTGACAAGTATTTGATTCCAGGATGCCCCATAGATATCAAAGTCCTCAGAGAGTCAATTCCCTTATATAAATGCTACAGTATTTGCATATAACCTTTACACATCCTCCCCGAAACTTTAAATAATCTGATTATCTACAGCATCTAATACAATGTAAATAGTTGCTATATTTTATTGTTTAGAGAATAATGACAAGGAAAAAGTCTAAATATGTTTTCTATAGACATAATTTTTTCCATTTATTTCAGCCTGCATTATTTTAACCAACTAATGTAGTACATTTGGATTGGAGCGCTGACTGTATCAGAACTAAAGTGACAAATACACTTGGACAGGGTTTTTAGCAGTGAAATAAATTTAGTTGTCTCAGGGTCTATAAAACCGCAGTTGTGTGTCAACTGGACAAGACCTCTCTGGCCACATCCCATCTCTGCTGGGAAAGATTCAGAGAGTCACAGCTAACCAAACTGATCAGAAAACAGATTTTCAGTTCTGATTCTATGAGGTAGCTCTTCATTCAATGGCTTTTACACTAGCCTCTTACCTGGTATACTCTCTTTAAGTATTGCATTTTCAAGGCATTTTAAGGACATGGTCTATTTTTAAAGTTATGTCCTGGGATACTGTATGCAACTGAAATTGAAGTGAATTAATAAAGCAGTGGAACCATATGTGTGATGCTTCGCATACAGGGGCACAGTTCGAGGATACACAAGATAGAAATTTCATAGAGACCATTTTTGGGAGTACCCTCTCAAAATTTACAATGTGCATATTATTTTGACCAAGTATTTCTATTTCTTGGAATCTAGCTACAGGAAATTCACCCAAATACATGAAGACCTATGAAGAAAGAACTTTATAATCTTTCAGCTTGCGATAGCAGAATGAGAAAAATGGTTAAGTAAAGTGTGGTATATGCATACTACCAAATTTTATGTGAAATTAGAAAGAATGAGATAATTACTACACCGGCATGATTAAATATCCAGAATATATAGTTAAGTGGACAAAAGCAAGTCACAGAAATATATATAGTATGATCCAGTTTATGTAATAAGAAAAGACGTGCATATGCATTTATAAATGTAAATGTATAGAAAAGGGGTAGGAAGAGGCAGTCTAAACTGTTCCCATGGTTATATCCGGGGATGGGTGTAGGTGGGAAAGAGTACTTTACATTTCACTTCTAGATTTCTGCATTGTCACTTTAACTGGAACATATTTGTGCATCACTTACATCATTTTAACAGCCACTGAAAACAAAAACTTAAATTCCAGAAGACTTCAGTGATTTGTCCAAGCACAGTATATCAGTAGACATGAAGCATAGCCAGCTAGAAGCCCTACACATTCCACTGATCCAGCAGGATCCCCCAGGTCAGAGCGAAGAGCAAAATCCGGGCTGGTAAGTGGATTGTGCCTTGAAACACCAACCTGCAGAAACAGGTCTCCATTCTATATGCCCAGGACAAATATAGCAACCACCAAGTAGCCGGAGGGACACCTTGTGACTGGATAGACCTCAAATCAGTGACACAGGCAAGAGAATTTCCGTGTTCCCATAAATGAAGCCATCCTTTCTCTACGCTAGGTTGCTCTTCTTTCAAAGCAGCACCACAAAAGAGAGAAAACCATGTCTTGCCTCTCTCAACTTTGTACATTTGCTAACATCTTGAGAAAATGGAAGAAAGAAAAAAATCAGGCAGAAATTTAGGACCTGAGTTCCACGTACCTTTAAAGAACCATAAAAACCTTTGTAAGAAATTTAACAACTCAGAAATAAAAAAGGCAAAACAAAACTACTGATATTTTCTAGTACACAGTACTTCTGAGCACTTACATTTGACAAAAGGCTCAAAATGAGAGTTCTTGAGCTGAATTCATTCCAAAAACATATTTGGTTTGACCACGGGTTGACACGTCTGTTTTTATTTTAATTATTTGCAAACATTTTTAAATGACACTTCACACTCCAAAGAAATCTGCATCTCATGCTTCTCTTGAAAATGAACAGGACTGGCAACCCTCAGACCCAGGCCTACCTGGTAAAAATCTGGCTGCCTTGAGTGGCAATGACTCCTTAGGAAGGGGCCCAACATGGCTCCTGAACAGACACAATGCCGTGCCCTATGGCCCCTGACAACTGCTGAGCCACACTTGGGCACATCACTAACTTTATCCCCCTGTGGTAACTGATGTAACCTCCCCAAGCCTCAGTCTCCCGAAAGACTGCCAGGTACTCACCAAAATAGATGTTGGGAAGGCTAAGTAAAGTAGCACATTTTAAGTGTTCAACAAATGTCAGTGGTTTTGTTTTGTTGTCATTATTTCAATGCAAAACAGAGAAGCTGAGTGCTCTCAGTGAACCCCTGGGGAAAACAGGAGCTGTGGGTCCTAACCACCAATGATCTCTACATTCTTCCAGTGGATGTTTCTCTCCTTCCAGGCCTAAATCCCTTAATCCTTCTAAACTGGCTGGGAAACACAGATACCCCAAGAACAGCTTCTGGCTCTTGAGTTATAGTTTCAAACCTCACAGACACAGAATCTAGAGGCTGTGAGGGCTGAGATAACGTTAAATCCCTCCATGCAAAAGCAGTTACAGGGTTAGGCTAGTCCAAGAGAAGATCTGGTTCTTCATGGTAGCTCTAGGGATAACCAGAACTTTCAATATGCACAGGATGACAGCGTAAATTAAGTGTTCCTTCTAAATTTTAAAGCAATCTTTTCCACCTTGTTTGTATTGACAGAGCAATGCCATCTGCCCTATGGAAGCAAATGAAGAGGGTAAGCAATAATATTAGCAGCATTAGTAGGAGAAGCAGCAGCTGCAGCAGCACCAAGCAGCGGCACAGTACCCTCCATCATTCATAGGGCAGCACTGGGCACATTAGTCCATAGGATTATTTTCACCTTTTCAGGACAAGTAACTGATGTCCAGAGTGGACACCCATGATCACAGGACACTGTCATGATTCAACCTCAGGTCTATCAGACCTAAATGCCTGGAAGTCTCTGCAACTTTACACTGTTAAAAGCAACCACGGTGCCATCCTCAGCCACCCACCAGCTGCCCCAAAAGACAGATTTTCTAGAGCAGATGTTTTGCAGCTTCTGTGGGTCACAGACAACACCTGCAACCTGACGAATCTTCTAGATCCTTTGCAGCATATTTTAATGTATGATATTAAATAATTAAAAGTGCAATAAAAGCTAATCATATTGAAATACACTAAGCAAAGTAATAAGTCTTAAACTCACATAGCAATACATGTGTTTCTTTCCACCCACTAAATGCCAAGGTCTAGCAGTGGCTCTATTACCTGGCCTAATTCTTACCTGCAAGTAAGATTTGCCAGCTACATTCATGGACCCACCAAACTGCATCCACAGAACTTGGTGGGATAGACCTGAGAGAAGAAATCCTGTGTTAGGGGAGAAAGGGAGCTGACAAATGTAAAATGAGCGGTCTGTGATCTCTTCTCTCTGGAAGAGATCCTGGTAATTAATATAAGTTAATTTTGTTTTTTGTTTCTAAGTAAATAGCTTCTTCAAATTCCTATATGTTAAAGAAGCCACAATCATCCTTTAATTATTCTAGAGGAAAAGGACCTTGGGAAGGGCAATGTATTCTCAAGCAATGATCCTGGGCCCTTTCAGTCTCTACAGGTGTGACTTCCCAAAGAATCATGTGAAGACTGTGAAAAAGACTTTCTGTGAAGGGGAGAAGATAACACTATCTTGTGGTCACATGGTGTGTGACATTCTCATTGTTTTCAGAGAAAAACTTCCTGATTTATGACCCTTTCAACTACTTTGATTCCATAAAGTAGAGGAAAGAAAAAGTAGAGAGATTTCAAGCAGGGAAAATAAAAGTTATGCTAGTCCTTCAATCGCTTGGACACAATGGTCTCCTAGCTGAGATTTAACAGTTAGGGCATTTTCCTTTCATCTCCTCTAGGAACTTGGGAGACACCTTCAGCAGAGAAAAAGAATCCAAAGGCATGAGTGTGCGGCCAGGTTTTAGAAAGTGGAGTACGGAGGTGGTTGCTTCAATCCAGTGAAACAGGCCTTGCAAATAAAAGTAGCTGTGGGGTGATTTTTTGAAAGCAGGCTTAATTCTAACAAAGATAATGAAAATTTCTGGTTCACCCACTCGGTAATCAATTATTTCCTGGGTCTACCTCCACAGTGAGCTGAGTGCACCCACTTTCATGTTTGGTGAATTACAGAATCACAGCCTACATGCAAAGCCTTTCTATCACTCTAAGCCATAGCTAGATAAATAATATTAAAACTTGAGGAAGTATTTCCACTTGAAAGGGTGAGTCCTTATCAAGAGAAAAACTATTAAACTGAAAAACAAACAGTAACAAATACAAGCAAGGTTATTCTATTTCCTGTGTACAACAGCAAGAAGACAACGTGAAATGGACAGCCCTGAGAATTAAACAGTATCTCTGCAAACATAGCTAACATTTAAACAACAACAGCAAAACCAGAAGGCCACTGCTGCTGCCCATCAGGGCTGGAAAGCCATATTTATTTCACAACAGATGCACCAGTCTTTTTGACTGATATGCCTAATATGCCTACAAGTTCATATTATGAAGTGGAAAAAAACTACTTTACAAACTTCAGTCTGGACATGAAATACCAACTGTGATCATTAAAGTGTCTTCATCAGTCCTTGACCTCATTCTGCACATCAAACACACAAGTTCCTGATTTTACAGGGACTCACAGTGATAAGACAGTTTATTAAACTCCGCATCACCAGTGCAAAGAGACATCTGCTTCATCCTTACTTTAGAAGTGGTCACAAATGACAATAACTTGGTACCAATTTGCTAAATAATTTTATATTCAAAGAACATGTTGCTTCTGCAAAAATATCCACATTCACTATTATGGACATTTGTGGAAAACATGAGAAATGCATAAAATCCTTCCTTCCCATGATGACATTACCTAGGTGCTCTGATCCAAAAAGACAAAATTTAATCTTAGCACAAAATTTCAAAATTAAAAAATCGAAGGTGACAGCAAAGTGCTAACTCTTAGAAAATAATCTGCAAAAATTGTTCACTCATTCTGATATCTGAGTTCACCACCTATATCTGAACAACGGGTTGAAAGTACACTAAACTCAGATGCTAACTTCCCCTGCACTAGGAGGTTTCACAAATTAGCTTGCCACTGTGATGGATTTAATTAAAACAGGAGAGCAGCCGGCAGTTCAATTTCACCTCAATTTCATTTGCAGGGCTAGGCAGAAGTTGCATACAAGACAAGCAATTAGTCTTCCTCTCAAATCTTAATAAACCAAACCTTAAAATGGACTTAGTAGTATCCTAGCAAAATGCCACATTCATTGAGATTGCGAAGTATAAGTGTCCCCTGTTGTCAAAATCAGCAGTAATACATTAACCTAAAAGAAGGTTGGATGTGTTCTTAGAAAAGTTTAGTCTCTGCTGGGGACAAAATACTTTAAAGGTGATACAGATTTTAAAAATCCATTCTGTGAAAGCTTTTTGGTAACTCATCACTTTTTAAACTATCCTATTTCACTATCTCATAAGACATCACATCACCCGGGGTTCCAGAACACGTAAGTAGTTTAACATCATTCATGTTTTCAGGCACACAAATATAAAATTTCCAAAAGCGTATTTTAAAGCAAATCCCTTCTGCGTGGGTGCGCATTTGTAAAATAAAGGTAGAATTACTCCAACAGATGTAAATGTGCACCCAGTGATCAAATGAAGTCTTTGAAATGCTGTTTTGACAGTTACTTGTAGAACAGTGTTTCCACTGCGATTAAGTCAGAGTTGGGTAGTGATATCATCAAAGCTAAATCAAAACTAAATTCTGATGGCTGAGTAATAATACTGTTGAAGGGGAATGTAATCAGTAATCTACTACATGGTGCCTTGAGATGTGCTAGAATGCATTACCTTTGAAGGGTTACCAGTTATGGCAGCAAAAGTCTCATCTACACAAAAATGCTAATCAAAATGCGATTCCATTTGAAAAGTGAATTTTTATGAAAACAGGTGTTCTCTCAAGACGGCAGTCATTTATTAAACTTTATGCCATCAAAAGGATGACATAATAGAGCAATACACCAGCTGAAAACTATGTAAGACGGTCCTATGAAAAACAGCATTCTAGATTACATAACACAGATAGTCAGGGATTACACCACAGCTCCTGCTGGGCTAGAGTTTTGATCTTCTGTATGATTCTGTAACTTAGGCCACTGAAGTTTGAAGAGTACAAAATATTAGGTTCTCAGTTCATCTGCATAGTTTTCAAATCGACAATCTTGTAAACAATTTTTTAAAAGTTAAATTTTTACACATAACAAGCAATTCTTCTATTTAAAGAGCAGAATGTCCGACACTTTATTAGCATCCTTAGAAAATGCTCAGGTAAAGTCACCAGTTGCTTTTCTTTGTCATGTTTATTTTACGAATCTGATGTCTCTTGAAAGAGAAAATTCAAATTTATTTTGAGACGTTATACACATAGCTGTCTATGTTTGAGCGTCATTGTTGCTAACCCAACAAATTGTTAAGCGGCTCTCTCCACACATCTGAAACTTAAATTTATGACCATCACATTCGTGCTTTAAAAAATATGTATTTATGGTAACTATATGAGTATTTTGCCTAAAATTAAATCTCAAACACTGTGCTTTAGAACGAGAGCTAGAAACACTAGCTGTAAGAAGTCATTTCTCTACTACATGCATATTGATGGAAATGTAACAGGCATTTTACCTTTGTTTCTAGAAAAGCAGTTTTTTAGAAAAGCAGTTGTTTCTAGAAAAGCAGTTGTTTGTTTTTTATTCCAGGTAAAGTTGCACTTAGACACACTTGGAAACGGGAGAATTCCACATTTTTATACTTCTGCTCAGTCGTCCACAAAGTCTACTCTCACAAGTACTGTACTATATAGACAGGATCTAATTGGTTAAGGGAAAAAGCAACTTTAAAATTGTGAACATAAGGCAACCTTAGTCTCCTTCATCTACATGCTCTTAAAAGGCCCAAACACTGTCCCCAAGGAGTGTCGAGCCCGTCAGTGTTGTGTGAAGTGGAAATGGTACACCGTTTCCCATCTCCCCGGGAGAGGTTAAGAAGATTCACACGCATACACATTTACATGCCCTGCACGGCGCCAACTATTTCCAACCAAAATAATCATATACACGTCGAGCCGAGTTATTTCGAGCCCCAAAGCGGGTGAATGTCTGGAGAGTCTGGGGAAACCCAGCAGGAGATGACTACAGGGGAGGGGTGGCGGGGGTCCCCTGCCTGCGAGGGCGCCGGCATCCGGCACCTGCACCGAGTCCCCGGCAGGGCGGCCGGGGGCGCGCGCGTCCGGG
>NW_004955415.1:18904383-19073270 GCF_000276665.1 Chinchilla lanigera | reverse complement strand
CGCCCAGCCGCCGCGCTCCTGGGGGTCGCCCCGGCGGCCCCCAGCACCTGCCCAGTGCCCGGGGATCAGGGTGCGCACTGGCGCGCAGGGCCGGGAGTGGGGTACCCCTCCGAGGCTGCGAGCCCGGCGGTGGCCCGAGGGTCTCAGGACTGGAGGAAGCTGCCCCGGAGCCGTGGTTCTGGATGGGGGCCGGGGATTGGGTGATTTGTTTATATTTTGTTTAATAAACACTGCGCCAGGCACTGTTCTAAAAGCTTTTTATTCATTTCATCCGTAAAACAATCTCCCCAAGCAAGTACTAGTAGGATCTCTCTCTCTCTGTCTCTCTCAGGCTTCCCTAAGCCAACGAGAGAAAGTGGTTCCAAAAAGTCTTCCCCCAAGTGCAACCTGAAACATACCCCCTCCCCCATAGTCTCGTCCCCGAGACGCGGAGCTGCTCCCGCCGCTTGCAGCCTCTCCCTGCCCGACACCGGCCCGGTGCCTCTGAGTCCACTCACACTCGGGCCCTAACAGGGTTTGCTGTAGCATCACCCTTTGTGTGGACCCTCCAAGAGCTGCTCCAGGACGCCCGGAGGGCTCCCTCCTCCCTACAGCGCTCCGCCGCTTCCTTCTCCAGCCCGGCGGCCACCAAAACCCGGAGACGTGGCACCTGCGCATTGGGGACTGGGGCCGAGCTCCCCGCTGCACTGGGCATGCTCAGCCGCCGGAGCGGTCCGGCTGGTCAGGAGGAAGCAGATCCTGCCTGCGCGGGTAGCTTAAGAAATGCAGAGGGAAGGCGCGTGCAAGCACTAATCCAGCCTCCCAGGGCTTGGAGCAGCCAAAGACTCTCTGCCTGGTGCCTTCCAGGCCGAGCTAAGAGTGGGGGATAAAAGTCAAAAGTTTACGGGCCGGGCATCCTTAGGCAGGAGAGGACTGAGGGCCCACTGACCACTGCCCAACTAAATTATCGGGCTGCGGTTGTGCGCTGAAAAATAGCTCCTTAGCCACTGATCCGGCCAGCCTGTGAGGAAGCCAAGAAAAATATACTGGATCAAATTTCTCTGGAAGATTGGAAAGCAAAGACGGATCCCAGGGAAAGGCTGATCTTTACTTCGCATGGGGCCTGTAGGATATGGTGGGTTGACCCATGTCGGAGTGGGAAGTTGGTGCTTCTCAGGCAGGAGTGAGTGCACAGCATGGCATGTTGTTAAAATGCCGGCTTTGATTCAGCAGGTCCAGGGTAGAGCCTGAGATTCTCCCAAGTTTCAGTATATCGTAATGCTGCTGGGCTTTAGATGAAACTTTGAGTAGCAAGAGATGAAAGGCAATAGTTTAGGCTTGTTCTTTATTTTATATATGAAGAAAACTAAGGTTCAGAAAGGTTAAGCATTTGCCTCTGGTTCCATGACCAGTAAATAGCTTAGCTAGGTTCTCTTGTGAACCCAGTTCTCTTGTGCTTCCTTTGGTATGCGACTATGTTCTCCTATAGACAGGGGAGCTGGAAGCTGTCACCTATGTGTCTTTATTTTTAGTGATAGAACCTGGCTTAGTACATAGGTCATACTGAATCAGTTGGTCTTTGCTGCGTAACAAACACAACAAAATTTCAATAACTTAGTAGCTTCAAAAAGCAATTATCCATTAACTTCTAGTTCTGTGAATTAGCAATTTGGGCTAGCATCAATGAAGCAGTTCTGTTTCTGTTGCACCTGCTTTCCAGCGACAAAAGGAGGACAAGCCACAGTGAAAATTAGCATTTCTTACCTCCACATTTTGTTGGTCAAAGAAAGCCACAAGCCCATGTCCAGATTCAAAGCATGGGAAAATAAACTTCACCTTTGATGGGAGCAGTTGCAAAACAGAAGGGTCTTTTTTACATCTACTGGGTGAGTCAAATTCCATAGAACTAGCCCTTCACCTCAGAGTTCACGCAGAGCTTTCTGGAGTAAGCCTTATCTTTTATATAAATCACAGCAATTTTTTATTATGTTGGGTCTTCAATCTAATATTGAGCTTAAAAGTGAATCTCTACTTAGTGAAATATAAACATTAATGAAATTTTTCTAAATCCTAAAAATCAATTCATATCCCTTGAAAGTCTCTTTCCCACCCCTTAAGGAGATCTTAGTCATTCATTCAATAAGTATGGTTGAAATCTATGAGATGGACACCATTATTTGCCCAGGACACTAAGATAAACTAAAGACAGAACCATTGCCCCTGTGAAGCTTAGGTATTGTCAGAGGAGACAGACAATGGTTTATTAGAAACGTAGCATGGAGTAGAGCTAAGAGCCATGAGGGGAGTAGAGGGCTTCCTGATTGGGGATGGTGGGCTGCTACTTTAGACAGGGGCTAGAGATGGCCTCTCTAAGGACATGATGATTTAGTGGAACTTAAATGAAAAGAGAGATGCAAATTCCCAAGGAGCAGTACTTCCAGCAGAGGGAAGACCACACATCCCAAGATGAGAATATGATTGGCCCATTTACGGAGAGAGCAAGGCAGGGACTGAGCAAAGTTGGGCTCACAGAGGGAATAGGGTCGGAGGAGAGACCCTGCAAGGACATGAGAGGAGGAGGTGTGATGTGTGCCCATTGGAAGATGCTGAGCAGGGTTGTGACAGATCAAATGAAAGTCTGGAGAGATTTACATTGAGTACAGCTGGAGAGCGAGAGCAGGAAGAGGGATTCTATGCCAAGGATAGGCCAGTGGTTCCAGCTAGGGCAGATTTGATAATCTTTCAGTATTAGAATGCAGCACAGGTTCAATCATTATCTTCAAGCTCAGTTTTAATTCAGTTTCTCCTGTCCCCGTTGCAGCCCCAGGTGGGTCACAGTCCTTGAACTGGAGCTGGTAGCACAGAATCTGGCCCCTGGCCATTATTGTGCCCTGATCCCTGCTCCTGCCACTTCCACTCCATGACCTAGATCCTCCAGCGTGTTGGATAGGAAGGAGGAAGAGGAGTGAATGAATGCTTCTGTGCTTGACCTGCAGCCTTCTCTGTTACAGGAGGTTGGCACGGCTCTATAACAGGTGTCTAATGTCAGCTCTCTGCCGTGGCAAACTTCAGGAAGGCCTTTACAAGGTCTCTTCTACAACCACTGTTGGGTTCTGCTCCCCTTTCTTCTAAGTTCCACAGCAACTACATGCTGGGGCCCACATGCCAGGTAGACTGCTTTGCTGGTTGTGGCATCCCTAGAAATATTAAGCCCAGCAGACTTCCAAAGTGTCCACTAGATGCACAGAGAGAAAGGCAGGTAAATGGAGCTGTTTCTGGTGTAGGAAGCTGCTTGGACCCAGTTGGGAAGCTGTCTCTAGAATATACAGATCTCTGAACCCCTCTTTGTGCTCAGCTGCAAACTCCAGTTACCAGCTCCCTGGCAGCATCTTCTTAGATGAATGTTAAGGCTTATATCTACATGTCCTCCGAGGACTGCATGTGCTCATAGGCTGGGCCTTTGGAAGGTGACTGGATTATGGGGGTTTATAGCTGACTTGCCTTTAGGAGGTCAGGGCTAGTTGGAAGAGGTGGGTGACTGGGGTGTGGCCTGGAAGGGTTTATCACCCTCCCCAAGTCCTCCCTACATTTCACCGTCTGCTTCCTGGACACCAGGAACTGGGCAGCTTCCCTCTTCTCAGGACCTGGGCCATGTCGTTTCTGTGCTAAAACCTGCCAAATATCAACTGGAACTCCTGAAACGTAAGCCAAAATAAATTTTTCCTCCTTTAAGTTGCAGGTGTCAGGTATTATATGCCAGCAAACAGAAAGGTGACCAAGCAGTAGAGCCAAAGCATCCACCAGGGCAACCAGCATCTTGCTCCAAAGCCCCACTTCTTGCCATTCGCAGAATATGGAAAGATGGTGACAGTGAGGACCCTTGGGTTAAAAGTCTGGGCTAAATTGGCAAAAGATCACACTGTATCCCTCTTGGATGATGAGAGTACATCCTTTGTCCCAATTTAAAGTGACGCATTAATCACAGTTTCCACCTAGCCTTTACGTGCTGTCCTTTGAAAATGGAAAGTCATCACTCACTCATTTGTCCAATTTGTCTTAATTAGAGACATATATCCTTGATAAGTGGATGGCTCACAGACAGGCCTGACGTGAGCTGCCTTGGCCCCCGGGGTATCCCTCCCAACCCTTTGCCTTGTTCCACTGTGCGCTGAGAAGCAAAGAACTTGCTGGTGGCACTGAAATCCAAAGAAAATGATGATAAAGAAAATTGCCCAGGAAGTGAACTTTCTGTGCAATGTAATGGCAGTGAGGGAGAAGCAAAACACTAAACTTTCTATGAAATCAATTGTGGATGCAAGTGTGAAGGGAGAGTTGAAAGAAAAGTAAAATGGAGGAGAAGTTTTATTACATTCCAAATTACTGGCTTAAAAATAGAATTTTCTGTGTGTGAACCAGGCTTAGGATGTGACTGCAGAGATTCAAATACACCGTGGCAGTGATAATGGTGATTGTTATTGTGGAGGTATAAAATATGTACAATCTTAATTGGGAGCCCATGGAATTGTCACTTGTACAAACGTTTTTGTGGACAGCATGCAGATCAAGATGTAGAATACTTTGAACACCTTACAAGGTTCCTTCCTGGGCTGGGGATTTAGCTCAGCGGCAAAAGCGCCTGCCTGGCAAGCGCAAGGACGTGAGTTCGGTTCCTGGTACCGGAGAAAAACCAAAAAAAAAAAAAAAAAAAAAAAAAGGTTCCTTTCTGCTCATTCATAGGGAATACCCTGGCCATGTACACCCATCACAGGTATCTACTGCTCTAACAGCTAGAATTGCTTTCTGTTGTCTTTAAACTTCTCATAAATGAAATCACGCAGAACACAGTCTTCTGTGTCTTGCTTCTTTCCCTCATTATTGTGTCTGGGAGATTCATCCAAGTTGCAATTTGTATCTGTGTTTTCTTCCTTTATTATTGTTTAGTATATTATTGTTTGAATATAATAAAATAAATTTATCTAATTTTTTTGTGATGGGAAAAATTTGTGAGTTTTTTTAAAAGTCCACTGGAAAGTCCATGGAAGCTGTTTTTATCCCAATATTGTACTTCTTCAGATTTCCCCTATGATTAGCACAATATAGTACATTAAGTACACAGTGCTTCTGTTAATGGATTTGTTCTGTGAGAAGAAAGATTATTCTGTGTCATAGTGAAGTGAATTCCCATGTTTTATGCAAAAAGCACAA
Source organism: Chinchilla lanigera (assembly GCF_000276665.1). Taxonomy (NCBI): domain Eukaryota; kingdom Metazoa; phylum Chordata; class Mammalia; order Rodentia; family Chinchillidae; genus Chinchilla; species Chinchilla lanigera. The sequence continues at coordinate 19,068,086 of NW_004955415.1, read as the reverse complement.
ATAACATGATGGCATATTTCTGAATAAAATATAAGGGGTTTTTCTCAAATAAATCAGCAGGCAGTTAAGTTATTTTCCTAATGCCAAAGTATTTCTAATCAGGCCTTTGAAACGTGAAGGATACATGCCAATCAATTTAAATGAGAAAGACTTACATGTGGATGTGGCTTTTAACCTACAGGACATGATTTACAAATGAGTGCACTGTCCCTCCTTACCTGATGTTTATGACAAGATTACATAAAAAGAAATGGGAAGCATATGGGAAATATACACGCTACTTAATGAGCCTGCTCAACTGCTGGCCTAATTGCACGACTTTATGTTTCTCTGCATTCTTCTAATGTGAGCAAGTCAGTTTTGTAAATACAATGATTCGTTCTGCCATTTCTCTTATGCTGCAACAAGATTAGCAAAATGCATTAACTTACAATAGAAATATCAATGGCACTCCACAGCCTCAGTGTTCCTTGCTCTCCTTCATTGACTCTGTGTGGTTGGAATCACAACAGAACCACCATTCAGTGAGATTTATTCTTCCTCTCTGCCTCAGAAAACCCCCAAATTTTCACCCACACAAAAATAATCTTTGACCTTCCTTTCCCAGTCACTTTCACCCTTGTAATTGGTAATGACCAGGATCAAAAAGTAAATTTTCACAGCTTTCCTCCCAGAAATGACTTAGAGCATCATGGGATCCCATTGCTCAACTTCTGATGACTTGCTCAGGTTGCCTGCCCAGTGGTTACTGTCCTGGGACTTCAGTTTCCTTTGCAAAACTGTAGTCTCATCAGCCCAACAGAGTCTGGAACAAAGAAGGTAAGACTAATTGAACAATGATCAAATTCTATACAGTTTATATTTTAGCTCATGGAAAGGAGGGGAGCAAGGAAGGAAGGAGGGATGGAAGGGTGGAGGGAAGGAGGGAGGGAGGGGGAGGGAGGAGGAAGCACTCTTCCTTGTATTTGGTATGTTTTCAAAAAGTTCATTTTACTAGCTTTACCCGATGAACTCATAAGTGCTCAAGCACTTAACTGGTGAGAAGACTGGGTTTTTAGCACCCACGTGAGGTTCTGATGTTGGAGAAAGTCCTACCTAAGATTTAGGGACATCTGGTCCACTGCATAGGAACACCAGCCAAAGGGCCATGTGCTGACTGAGATGGTCACCTTGCCAAGCCTCTTTCCAGGGCTAATTTTGCCAAAAGCCATGGCCTAAGGGTGACTTTAGGGAACAGCTGCAGCCATCATTCTTCCACATAGATATAGTTGTCTGTTCCTGATAGCAGGTTTGCACATAATGAACAGCAAAAGGTCTGTGTGCTAGTTATGCTTCTTCTCCCTTTCAAAGTCATGTTAATGCAGCCAGAAATGAGTATCCATTTGGGCTGTTTCGTAAAGGGCTTTATCCTGTCTCTAGTTCATACCACAGCAGAAGCCCACTTCATGTCTCTTCTGCCCTGTGTCAGGTGTCCTGACACCTCGTTACCCAAAGCAGGTCATTTACTGTTTAAGTACAAGGAAAAGTAAAAAATAAAAATCAGCTTCTTTTGTAGATATATATATATACTATAAAATTTCCCATAGTGGGAGAGTGCTGTGCAGGACATGGATATAGAAAGCCATGAATAAATGATGTCATCATTGACACCTGCTGGCCACATTATTAGGCTTCACTTTCCTTAAAGACAGGGAGCCCTGCTTATTTAACTTCTAACGCCCAGGCCTCGACGTGGTACTTGAATGTACTGAGGCGGTAATAAGTGTTTGCTGAAGCAGAATGAATGGCCTTGGAATCCACCAAGTGGCTGGATCCAGAGCTGGTGAGTCATTTTTAACCCTTGCAGCCTCACATCACATCGCACCTTCAGTCCATCAGTAAGTACTGTTGATTGACACTCTTTCATAGATATCTCTTAAATCATTCATTCCATTCAAAAGTCAGCTTTTGTAACACCTTTGGGAGAAATTAAGCCTATGCTTCTCCAAAGTACCAGGTACATTCCTGTTTTACAGCACTTGATTCATTGTTATAGAGTTATCTATTTATTTCCCCTCAAAAGAATATACAACTGTATGGTTTGTGTCTGGATGTACCCCCCAAAGCCTCATGCAGTCATGAGGTGGAATTCTAGAGTTTATGATTAGTTCATGGTCACTGTTGGAATTATGGGTGTGAGTGCTATCCTTGCCCTGGGGTGGTTAGTTTGCATACAGTACAAAGGAGGGAAAGAGGCTGCTTGCTGCTGTTCCTCCCTTTTGGCTCTTGTTGCTTTGCTATCTTCCGCCATCATGAACAGTTCCCCTCTACCATGTGCCACTCTGTCTTGGAGCCAGCTGCATATGGACTGAAACCTCCACAAATTGTGAGCTAAATAAACCTTTCCTTCCTTAATATTGGGTGTCAGGTGTTTTGTCTCAACAACAAGAGAAAAGTAATTAAGACAGAGCACAATATCAGAATTCTAACTCACCTTTTGTTTTTTAGAGAAGAAATAACAGTACATATCTTAAAATAGGTAATATCTGCACTCGGTACATCATTCAAAAGGCAAAACAGAGGCACACAATGAGAAGAATTGCTCCTCTCCAAATATTCAAATACAGAAATAAAATTGCTTTATTCCTGTGCCTTACTTGGTGTGTCTGTGAGTCTGTAGCAATATATATATATATGTTCAATTCTTCATATAATCTCTTTTTTAAAGTTAATATGATCTGGTAATTATATCTATACATGTAGAGAAACCTCAGTATTTTTAATAGCTTCATATTATTCCATTGCAAGGATATGTCATATTTTTTATTTTGAGGCACAGTCTTGCTAGGTTACCCAGACTGGTCTTGAATTTGTGGGTTCAAGTGACTGTTTACGCTCCACCTCCAGAGTAGCTGGGACTACAGGCACAGGCCATCACATCTGGCTTTTAGATATTCTGTGCTTTATTTTTCCTGTAGAGTTAATAATACCTGCTTGTTAGAACAATAATGAAAACAGTGCATTTTCACTTCTCTTCAAAACTTTTAGTTGCTCACACTAACTTTTAGTGTTTATCTTTCTAACTTTAAATATTTCTGCATTTTTATTTTTTGCTGTATTTTGTTTTAGTAAAATATTTGACATCTGCATAAAAGATTATTGGTATACTATATTATTTTCCACCTTTATCCTCCTTCCTTTCCTGGATATTACTTAGATCATTCTTATATTTTTTGAGTTTGATTGGCATTTTAACTTGTCTTACAGTTAAATGGTTTTATTAGTAGTTCCTTTATTATATTTTCTCCACTCATTTGTTGCTTTGCTGACATTTGACCTATAATTTCTTTCTAAGGGGACTATGAGATCCACAGTCATTAAAGATTTTATGTCAAGATATCTGTCTGTTCACTGTATACTTAGACGATTGCCTGGCTTTGTATAAAATGTTTGTTTTACCTTTCTTTTTCCTTTTCTTTTCTTTCCCTGAGGAAATTATAGGTACTGTTTCCAGCATATAATGTTGCCGTAAGAAACTCTACAAGTGACCTTTAGATTTTTCTCTTAAATATGAATTTTTTATTGATATTAAAAAAAATTCCTTGTCTCTGAAGTAATATAATTTTCCTGGAATATTTTTACATTCTGGGTAATATTTAACGATGAAAGATAGCATGGTTTTTCAAATTTTAAATTCAAGGTTGTTATGAGACTAACATTTAGGCAGATTTTGTATTTAAATATTTCATTTTATAATTTCCATGTTCTATTTCAGAGATGAATTTTATGGGCATCAGATTGACTTTGTTGCTCATCCAGGTATCATTTTCTTTCTAATCCTTCTCATGTCTTTGTTCTTTTCTATTTTGCTTTGCCCCTTTTCCTTAGTCTTATCTTCCATGTCCACCATTATGTCACTGAGGAAGATATTTTTCTCCTTGTACTTCCCACAAAGGCATTCATTTTTGTGATTTTTTCCCTCTGCCATCTTGTCCCTTCATCACCGCTAGCTTCTCTCCTGAGGTCTTCTCTGAGGCTTTTGCGAAACAGGTTTGCACTCCTCCCACGAAAGGAAGCTTCAGCCTATTCTCAAAGCAAAATTTTTCTCTGCCCTGATGCAATGACAGCCAGCTTCCTACAAATACGGCCTGTTAGTGTCTTTGCTGACCCTGATGCTTGGGAACAAATTTGTGTAGGGATGCTCACACTGCCTTGATAACCCTCCTCCTATTGGTCAAAATAAAATCACCTGTAAATTTTAATCTCCTACAGAGACCTGTGCTATTGCAGTCTTAAATCTATTGCAATGGAGTATTTTATTTGAGCCTCTTCCTAGACCGATATTTGATCTTTACTGATTTGCAGACCCTACTTACACATCTGTTAAGGGTTATGGAATCAAATTTCATATTCTTCTTTTCTTTTGCATTATAGAGGGATTTGCAAGAGGAAAAGGGGTATATTTCTTTATTAAGAAAGTTTAAAACAGAAAAAGAAATACTGTCTACCTTCTTGGTCATTTTTTCTATTAATTTATGAGATCTACTGTGGTATGCACTTAATAAATATTTGTGAAAAGAAAAAAAACATAGGTGTATCAGTTTTCCAGTTCCAGCTGTAACAAATTTCGTATATAACAAAACACATTTATTATCTCACTGTTCCATAGATTAGAAGATTAAAACATGCCTCCCTGGCTAAAATGAAAGTGCCAACAGGGCAGCAGCACCTTCTGTACTTGGGAGAATCCACTCTCATGATCTTTCCACTCTGTGGGCAGCCACACACCCCAGATCATGGCCTTCTACCTTCAAAATCAGGAACCATGATGACAGGGCCAGTCCTCCTTACTTGGCATCACTCTGAACTCCTCTTCTTCCTTCTCTTCCACTTCCAGGGAAACATGTGATCACATTTGGCCCACCCAGGTAATCTAAGATAATCTCCAGCATCACAGATACTTTTACATCTGCAAAGTCCCTCTTGTTTAAAGGGCAGATTCGGGGCTGGGGATTTAGCTCGGCGGCAAAAGCGCCTGCCTGGCAAGCGCAAGGTCGTGAGTTCGGTTCCCGGTACCGGAGAAAAACAAAACAAAAAAAAAAACAAAACAACAACAACAAAAAAAAATAAAGGGCAGATTCATAGATTCTGGATTGGGTTGTGGGAGGTTGGGGGCATTAGTCCATCTGCCACAAAGGAATATCAGTCAATTCCACTATTGCTTTGGGCCCCAAATGCAGAAAAGTATGTTACTTCTTGTGCTAACTTACTTCTCTACTGTAATAGTAAGATTCTATTTTATATTAATAAGAGCTTTACATTTTCACAATACTCAAGTACTTGGTCTATCAGTAAGATAAGTGAAAACCTTGTCCCTTACAAAATGAGGCTGAAATGACATTATGGCTCATATAAATGGATAAATTCCATGATTAATCCTGCTTTTTAAGAAGAATAAAATATGTAACATAAAACATTATTTGAAATGTCTATTAAATGTTTCCAGAATATAATAATTGTCAATATAATAAGCAGTATGAAATTAGATATAAATATAAAATTAAGTATAAATATAAAATAGTATATATAGTTTAAATATTAAAAAGTATAAGTTCAAATATATCTTATAGATGAAAATCACACAGGTGGATATGAAAACTAAATATATAGATATAAAATATGTAAAAATATATGATACAGTAGATGGAAAGGTACATGATATAAAAGTGATAAACACTAAAGCTTGAGAGTAAAGCAGGAAATATTTAAAATTTATGATAATGAGTGGTGCATTTCTAAAATTATCTTTTGAAACTTGAATTTTTCATGAGAAATAAGATGAAATGTGGAAAGTTTTTGATAAGGGAGACTCCACAGAAAATATGAAGTTAATGTAAGTGACAGTCAGCAATTATGTAAATTAGAACATCTAAAACCTAATTAGAAAAGGTGTGTGAAGAGGTAAACTACTAGTTACAATTTGGATTAACAGACACTTTGAAGAAATAAGTAAATTCATACCTCTGAGAATTATGTAAAGTACTGAAAATCTTAAGGCAAATCACATCTTCGAAACTGCGTGAAACAGAGGTGGGAAAGGTTTTTTTCTTTAAACTCTTATTCAAACTGTCAATAGCTTCTGTGACGCTCATAAAAGTGGATCTATTGCTCTGGGCCCCAAATGCAGATCTAGGACCCTGAGGGTAGCATCTGGATGGATGGCATCTATATAACCCACTGCACCTCACTATTATTTAATACTTCACTGAAGTTTTTCCTAAGAAGCATGATTCTAGTTTCATCCAGTTTGTGGCTTTAAGGCACATTCTTTTTTGCCTACTCTAATGGCAATTCCACAAGGACACAGCAGTATTTTTTCAGTGAGCCAGGCCCAACTGATTATGGGCATTAATGCTGGGTTGACTCAGCCTTTGAGCTAAATTTAGAAAAATAAAAATAAATAGAAGCAGAAATGAGTTAAGTAACATTCAAGGTAGGAGGACATGTGGGACTTACTAGTGCTATAGTGTTTTCCAGGTATAGCTTCAATGAATCTAGATTAAGGATCATCAAGGTGGCTTCTTTCACTTCCATATCTCCACAATTTTAAAATCAGGAAAAGTATCTCTCCTTTAATTATATGTTCAGAACAATGTTGAGCTCTATGAAGACCATACAGCTCATGTCTCAATAGTTTTATTCTCAAAAGAACCTTTATTCACATATGCTATTGCTTGATTAATTTTTTTCTTCTTGAAATTCTACTGCAGATTATTGTAAAGTGTCTTTTGTCCACTTACAAAAGTTTCTCCACAGTAAGTACCATTATGAGTTCCATGGGGACCTCTCTGGAAGGGCATTGTCCTCGAATCCTGGAACCATGGCAGATTTATCTCCCTTCCCATCCTAATTCCTCCAGGTCTTTCTTCCCTTTCCAGAGACCAATGGCCAGTTGGTTCTAGAGATCAGTTTGTGGGGGGCTCTTTCCACAAGGATGACTTGAGCCTCCATGCTCTCATCTGTAAAACAAAAGGATAATCAAGTCATTTTCTTCGTCAGGTTAGTCTAAAAATTAAATGAGTTGTTCTATTAGTTAGAATTTTCTAGAGAAATATGAAGAGAGAGAGAGACAGAAATGCAGAGACAGAAACACAGAGACAAACACAGACACAGACACAGAGAGCAAGAGACAAGGAGTTGGCTTTCATGAACACAGAGGCTGAGAAATCCCAAGATCTGCCATCAGCATCCTGGAGACCCAAGAGAGCCAATGTGCATTTCCTGTTCAAACCAGAAGACCTGAGACCCAAAAGAGCTGATGTTGTAACTTCCAATATGAAAGCTGGCCAGCCAGAGACCTAAGAACACCTGATGTTTTAGTTAAAGGCTGGAAGTTAAAGGCCGGAAGTTAAAACAGACCAATGTCCCAGCTCAACAGTCCAACAGGATGAGTTTTCTCTTGCTCTGCTCTTTGTTCTCTTCAGGTTTTCAATTGATGGGGTGAGACCTTCACAAATTAGAATTAAGGAGGGAAATCTGCTTTATTTATTCCACTAATGCAAATATTAATGTCATTCAGAAACTTTCACAGACAACAACCACAATAATGTTTGGCCAAGTGTCTGGGTATCCCATTAACAATCGTCAGACCTTAGCATATTACCTGATACTTCTAAGAATTCAGTAGATGCTAGTGCAAGAGTCTTTTCAAAGTATTTTTAGGTCTCATTAATCTTTCTTTCTCTAAATTTTTATAATGTCTTAGCAGTAATACTCCAAAGGAATGCATTTATATAGCACTTATGGCAGCACAATGCACTTTATTGATTATGCCCATTTTGTTTTCCCAAAGAGATCAGGAAGAAAAAATAGAAAATCACTGGCATCATTAATAGTTGAATTAGTAAGGAGAACCATGGCTTTTCCCTTCCTGCTTATTAGAGAAAGGAGAAGGATTTTATCCCATATCATGCCAAAGAAAGGAAGAGGCTCTGATGAAACAATTCCTACAGATCTGGGTTTGTCCGTTAGAGATGAAGGTTGCCATCCTGTTGGACATCTACTTGGAGGACAGCTAGGCTGCATAACCCGTTGTCCCAGTTTGAGTAATTATAGCTAACTGGAGTTTGGGAACAACTTCTTTGGAGAGCCTGAGAGGTATTTTGCCCCGGAGTTAGAGAGAGATTGGATATTATGTATAAAACCTACTTCTCACATAGAGATTGATACTAAGCATAAGAGTTTAGGGGGCAGAGAGGAGGAGGTTCAAGGGCAGGTGGGAAGGGACTGTGGGGTGCTGGTAAGAAGTTGGCAGGAATCCACACGATATCTCACTCTTTTGAGTCTCTGCGGAGACATAAAAAAGGCTTCAGCAATCCCATGCATGAAGAAAGATGAAATATAAGAAAGGAAGCAAGCCAGCAGCCACTTCAAGCAGTGCAATACCCAGCCCACAGAATGAGCTAGAGAGAGGCAAGTGGGCTTTTGGCTACTGCTCTCCAAGGGGTCCTCAGTGGGCAGAGCAGAATAATTCTTGACATCCCTCCAACAAACAACACATCTCTATCCTAAGCAGATCACCTCAAGCAAGCTGTCAGTAGTATCCCAACCTGAGGGAGACAGAGACACATCCTGCCACCAATAGCCATTCATCTTTCCATTTCTTTCCGCTCCTCTTCATGCTTATAAAACAGAGGATTTGGAGAACCTGGACTGAGGGTAAGGAAACATTCCCCCAAAAGAATACTAATTTTCATTCCCTCACTTCCGGTGCTCATGCAGGAGGAGAAGTTAAAATACTTCTCTCCCAAGTCTGGGAGCCTCAGATTTAAGAGGTGAAAAGAGCTCTTTTCTAGGTTTAAGTTAAAACCAATTTAAACTGGAGTTCTAAATTGGACCACCTTAATTATTTCTAAATAACAAAATGTAAAAAGACAGTAATAGCAATGACAAATACCTACTCCTCTCCTCTGCGCACATAAAAAGACTACGTATCTCATCCCCCTTGGAGCTGGGCAGGGTTGTGTGCTAACAAGTATGAGCAAGAGTGGCAGAGGTCACTTCTGGGATGCGAGCCCCATCCAGTGTTTTCTCCCATGCTGTGGCCCCCTGAAAGGTCTGCTCTAAACAGTCAGAAGATGTTAGCAGGCTGCATCTCTGAATCATTCTTCAAAGGGAGAAGCCACAGCAGGTTTTCCATGAGTAAGAAGGAAACCTTGATAAAGTCACTGCGATTCCTGGTTAATTCATAAGCACAGGGTACTTTAACCCACTCCGACTAATGCAGGAATTGGTACTAGAGGGCAAGCGGATGCTGCCAGAACAGAAACCTAAAATATCAGGCAGAGGTTTCTCAATCAAGTGGTGGACAAACATGTCTCAGAGTTTGGGAAAACAGTGCTGCTGGTGTACAGGTGCAGAATATTTCTTAAAACCGCTGTCAGAAATAGCAAGATGTCCATTAGATGTCTATCATGGCTAAATGAATGGCCACAAACTTAGCCTTAACACAATGCAAAGTAATTAAAGGTCTTCAGAGCACATTCCTACGTGAATCTTACCTGGTGGCAGTGAGCTGCACTTCCTCCTGTAGGCTGTGGGAGAAAACATCTTCTCAGTTGAGTTTTAGGCAGAATCCAGTTCCTTGGCACTGACTGTTAACTCAGCACTGTGCTCTGCTGGCTTCCAATGGCCACAGCATTCCCTGACTTGCTGCCCTCTCCTCCCTCCAAGCCAGCAGGGGCAGAGAAGGGCTTTTCATGATCCATCTCTCTGACTCATCTTTGCCTCCCTCTTCAGTAACTTATAAGATTAGATCTCAGCCACCCAGAGAATGAAGGGTCATTTCCCTACTTTAAAATCGAGTGTCATGAAGAAACATAAAGCATCTCAACTTCTTTTAACTTCTCAGTTAGCACAGATTTCTTTTAATGTTTATATTTTTAATCACTAACTCTTTTTATCATTCAAAGGCTCAAACATTTACAGAAAGGGAGAGAACAGTGTAATGTATGGCATGTGCCCATCACCCTGGTTCAACTATGATTGAGCCATGGGTCAAGCTCCTCTCTCTCTCTCTCTCTCTCTCTCTCTTTCTCTCTCTCTCTCTCTCTCTCTCTCTCTCTCTCTCTCTCTCTCAATCTCTCTCTCTCTCCTTGTTTTATTGGGATAGGGTTTAACTATTTAGTTTACAATGACCTCCAACTCATGACAATCCTCCTGCTTCAGCCTCCCAAGTGGTGGGATTGCAGGTATGCAACACCATACCAAGCTCAAGTCTGATATATATATAAATCTATCTCCTGGATGTTTTTATTAGTATGTATTTATAGTATATAATGATTATATTTATTGTAGGGAGTTGACACCTGTACATAACATATCTTGATTTTTTTCGTACCCTAGCCTGCACTCCCTGCTCCATTCAATCCTTGGTCTCTTTCCTATTTGCAAAATCTCTAGTTTCATTACTTTTCCCCTTCAATTCTTTTTTCTCATCTCCTATCCCTCCCTTCTCTCACTCTCCTTTAATCTTTTATTCCACTTCCCTTTGAAAAAGATCTCCCTACTTCATATTTTCCTGTTCATCTGTCACATAATATATATTCATATACATATATATATATATATATTTGAGTTCCTCATATAAGATAAACCATGTGACAGTTAAGCATATATATCTGACTGATTTTACTTAATATTATCGTCTCAGGTTACATCCATTTACCTATGAATGCTTAAATTATATTTTTCCTTATGTGAATAGTAGTACTCCACTGTGTTTAAATACCACATTTTTCTTATCCATTCATCTGTTGATGGGCATGTAGTCCATTTCCAAGATTTAGCTATTACAAAAGGTATTGCTTTAAACATTGGTATGCATGTATCCCTGTAATATGAGGACTTTAACTCTTTTGGGAAGATAGCTAGAAGCAGAATAGCTGGGTCAGATGGAATTTCTATTTTTGGTTTTCTGAGGAATCTCTACAGTGATTTCTGTAGTGGTTGGACTAGTTTATATACCACCAACAATGTAGAAAAGCTTTTCCTTCATATCCTTGCCAGTATTTGTAATCACTTGATTTTTTTGACAGTAGCCTTTCTGTCTACTGTAAGATGGCATGTCAGTGCTGTTTCCATTTGCATTTCTCTAATGACCAGAACTTTTTTTCACGTATTTATTGGTCATTTGTATTTCTTTTGATTGGATCTTTTGTTTTGGTGGGTCAATTTTTGGGGGGTTCAGTATATATATTAAATGTTAGTCTTCTGTCTGAGGAATTGCTGGCAACATTTTTTCCCACTCTGTAGGTTGTCCTGATTTCCTTTGCCTTGCAGAAACTTTTTATTTGTTTGATCCCATTTGTTGATTTTTGGTATTATTTCTTGTGCTATTAGGGTTCTGTTCAGAAAGTCCTTGCCTGCACCTACGTCTTCAAGAATTTTACCTATTTTATCTTCCAGCAGATTAAGTGTTTCTGCTATAACATTGAGATCTTTGATTCATTTTGATTTTAGTTTTATACATGGTGAGATATATGAGCTTGGACTTAATCTTTTGCATGTGAATATCCAGCTTTTCTAGCACCATTGTTGTGGATTGCATCTGAATGTCCCCTCAAAGCCTCATGCAGTCATAGGTGAGGCTTTTTGGAAATGGCTGGACCTAGTGTGTGTGCTGCTGGAATCAAGGATGTGATCTGGGATTGCTTCATGGTGCAATGCCAGTATTAAGGCTGGTCCACCCTGGGTGTGAGTGCTACCTGCCCTAAGGGTGGGTAGGTGAGTAAGATATAAGTGACAGAAGGAGCATCATTGCTTGTTACTTGTCTCTTGCTGCTTGCTGTTTTGCTGTTTCACTGCTTTGCTGTCTTCTGCCCACCATGAACTATTTCTCCTCTGTGATGCCCCTCTCCAGTACCTTAGAGTCAGCCAATTATGAACTGAAGCCTCTACATACTATGAGCTAAATAAATCTTTCCTCCTTTAACTTTGGAAGTCAGTTATTTTGTCTCAGCAATAAGAAAAGTAACCAAGACAATCATGTAATACAGGGGCTATCTTTTATCCAGTGTATTTTTGGGTACTTTGTCAACAATCAAATAGCTGAATGTGCCTGGGGTTGTTTCTGCATCCTCCGTTATGTTCCACTGGTCCACATGCCTACTTTTGTACCAGTATCATGCTGTTTTAATTACAGTAGCTTTGTAGTATAACTTCAAATTTGGGATTGTGATACCTCCTGCTTTGCTTTGTTATCCAGGGTTGCTTTTGCTATACTGGGTCTCTTCTGATTCCATAAGAATCTTAGAATTATTTTTTTCTAGACCTGTGAGAAATGATGTTGGTATTTTAGTTGGGACTGCATTAAATCCATATATCAGTTTTGTAAATATAGCCTTTTGATTATATTAGTTCTGCCTGCCTAGAAATAAGAGATATACTTCTACTTTTCTCATGTCCTCCTTGATTTCTTTTTTCAGAGTGATATAATTTTCACTGTAGAGGTCTTTCACTTCCTTGTTTAGGTTAACTCCTAACTGTATAATTTTTCTTGGTGCTATTTTTTTTTTGTCTTTTTGAGACAGGGTCTTGCTATGCAGTTCAGGCTGGCCTTGAGCTCAGTTTGTAGTCCAGGCTGGCCTCAAACTCACAATAATACTCCTGCCTCAGCCCCCCTAGTGCTGGGATTACAGGTGTATGTCATATATTACAGGTGTGGTGAAAGTCACCACACCTGACTTTCTTGATGCTATTGTTAATGGTACTGTTTTCCTAATTTCCTTCTCAGTAATCATTGTTAGTATATAGAAACACTATTGATTCTTGTGTGTTTATTTTGTATCCTTCTACATTGCTGAGTTTTGTTATTAATTCTTGGAATCTCTGGGCAGAACTTTTTGGGTTTTGTAAGTAGAGAATCATATTATCTGCACATAATGGTATTTTGACTTCATCCTGTCCTGCATGTCTCCTTTTTATTTCATTCTTTTGGCACAGGTTTCTGTGACCTCAAAAGGTGTGAGGATTTCTCTCCACCAGCAAGCAAACTGTTCTGCAGTGAATGCCAGCTGTGTGTCCTTTGATCCACTTTGGTTCTGACACTATCTACCAGAGAGAGTGATGGACCCCTCAGATTGAAGGCTCAGCTCCCAAGACTGTTCCTCCCTACACCTAGATACCAGTCACAAGTCCCACTTGTTTTACTTGTGCTTCTGCCCTGCAGGCTATAAGTTGGAGATTCTTACAACTGCATCCTTATATTCAATTAATTTCTCCAAAGCAGCTCGCAGAACTCAGGGAACATGTTTACTAGTTTATTCTAAATCATTTGATAAAGGTATAGGTCAAGAGAGGGCAAGGTGGTACAGAGCTTCTGTGACCTCTCCAGGTGCAACCTTCCAGGAACTTCCACACGGCCAGCTCCCTGGAATCTCTCCAAATCCTGTCTTGAGATTTTATGGAGACTTCATTGAATAGGTGAGTGAAGCATGAACAACTCTGTTGAAATGTGATTGAACAAAAGGGGTATGCTTTAACGTTAACAGACTGGGTGGAGAAGCCCAGCCAGGCCTGTCTGGTCAGATTCTTCTTAGCTCTCTGTGCGACATTCCTACCTCCAGGGTATTGGACAAAACCCCTTAGGAATAAGAGGGACTTGCACTATTGGACAAGGGTAGGTCAGAAAATTTCTTTATGGCACACTCTAAAACAGAAAGACGGGGACTATTTGAGGACATGTAGCTAGAGGAATTCTAGTTTTGATAACCTGCTTTGGGGAGGGCATTATATGCCAGGAAATAGAAGTGACACCCCAAAAATAAATATCATGACATCACAAAGGTTAGCTGATTAACAGTCCTATTCCATCTGCCACCTTGATTCCCCTCACTATATAAAATAACATATTCACAGTTTCTGGGAATAGGATGTGGACATTTCTCAGAGCTATTACTGTGCCTAACACAGGTGGTATATGAGCCAGATGGTCTTGTAGTTCCAGAGGAAGAGGTTGGAAAACAGAACCTTATAAGCTGATTGTTGTTAGCTGCATTTGGCAAAGATGTTCCATAGAAGACGTGAGCTCAGAAAGCTATTGCTAATTTTTAAGTAGAAATTAGAGGAGATAGAGAGGTTCTAGACATTCAGAGCTCTATAGGTTTGGTAAGCCCTCTGCTTCCAGTGCCCAAAGAAAGATGAAATTTAAATAAATGGGGCTATATACAGGAAATATTAGGATACACTTTCTTCTTTTCATTCATTTTTTTTTCTTTTTTCTTTCCAATGCTAAGAAATGAACCCAGGGCTTCATGCATGCTAGGCAAGTGCTGTACTACTGAGCTACACTCTCAGACAATTTAAACTGTTGTATTTAACTGCTAAATTGTCCGGGCTGGCTTCAAACTGGTGATTCTCCTGCCTTAGCCTCCTCAATAATCAGAATTACAAGTGTTCATTAGAGTGCCCAGAAGGATAAACTTTCAATTGATTAAAGAACCCTTGAGACAAAGACAAAGCATCTGGTGTTCAGTAAAACTTTTCAGTTGGATAAAATGATTCAAACCAAAGATAAATGTGAGTTGTTTCCTTCTTCTGAAAGAATTGCTTGTCAGCTTCGGGTAGGCCCCAAGAAGTTGAAAATAGGGTATGGCACATGAATGGGCCAAGTAAAATAGGGTTGAACAAGCACTATCAAGAAAGACCTGGGTTGTGGTCATTGGTTGGAACTAACTGATGTGACTAGATCATGAGCCTGCTAGGCTTGGGGAAGAAATGCAAATCCAAGAAAGCATAACCCTGAGACTGCTTCAGATATGAAGCAACCTAAGGGAGGTCTCTCCTAAATGTCACATTCAAATGCGGCTGGAAAGGATGTGGAATAGGAAAAAGTCCCAGATATCAGAGCTGGGGGCCACAGATCACAGGGACAGGTTGCTGATCAAGGAATACTTCTACTCATGCAGGGCCTGCACAAGCAAGAGGCAATGCTGGTATTTGCCTAAGGTAAGAAGTTTGTGAGGCTATAAAAAATAAACCTCTCAGATCGAAGAAGATTTCAATAAATGGAAAAATATTCCTTGCTCATGGATAGGAAGAACCAGCATCGTGAAAATGGCCATACTCTCAAAACTGCTGTACAGATTCAATGCAATTCCCATTCAACTACCATTAGCATACCTCACAGATCTTGAGAAAATATGCCTTAAATTCATCTGGAACCAGAAGAGACCCAGAATAGCAAAAGCAATCCTGGGCAACAAGGACAAGTCAGGTGGAATCACAATCCCTGACCTGAAATTATACTACAAAGCTACTGGCATAAAATCAACCTGGTACTGGCTAAAAAACAGGCCTGAGGATCAGTGGAACAGACTGGAAGAAACAGCCACAACCAAAAACACACTCAGCCACCTAATCTTTGATAAAGGGGCCAAACAAACTAACTGGAAGAACAATAGCCTCTTTAATAAATGGTGCTGGAAAAATTGGCTTGCTACCTGCCAAAGACTGAAAATAGACCCAAGTCTATCACCATGCACCAAACTCAAGTCAAAATGGTTCACAGATCTCAATATTAAACCAGAAACACTAAATCTATTGGAAGAGAAAGTAGGTAAAATCCTTGAAGACATAGGGGTAGGCAGAGAGTTCATGAACAAAACCCAAAATGCACGTGAAACACTTGAAAGAATCAACAACTGGGATCTCATCCTACTGAAAAGTTTCTGCACATCTAAAGAAATCACCAGCAAAGTAAAAAGAAAACCCACAAACTTGGAAAAAATTTTAGCTGATTGTCCCTCAGTCAAAGGGCTTCTATCTAGAACATATAAAGAATTAAAAAATATCAGCCCCTCCAAATTCAAAGACCCAATCCAAAAATGGGCAGCTGATATGAATACACACTTCTCAGACAAGGAGAAAATATTCAAGCGGCAAATAAATATATGAGAAAATGGCAAATAAATATATGAGAAAATGTTCAACATCATTAGTCATTTGAGAAATGCAAATTAAAACAACATTGAGATTCCACCTTACCCCAGTAAGAATGGCTAGCATTAAGAAATCAACCAATAACAAATGCTGGCGAGGCTGTGGAGAAATAGGAACCCTTCTCCACTGCTGGTGGGAATGCAGACTGGTGAAACCACTGTGGAAATCAGTTTGGAGATTCCTCAGAAAACTAGGTCTAGAGGTCTCATTCAACCCAACTGTCCCCCTGCTGGGTATTTTCCCAGCAGATCTAAAAACATCATGTCACAGTGATATATGTGCACCTATGTTCATAGCAGCACAATTTGTAATTGCTAAAATGTGGAAGCAACCCAAATGTCCATCCACCGAGGATTGGATAAGAAAATTGTGGTACTTTTATATAATGGAATATTACTCAGCTGTAAAGAAAGATAAACTCGAGGCTTTTATAGGTAAATGGTCACAACTTGGACCATACTCATAAGTGAAATAAATCAAACATACTTGTGCAAGCACCACATTGTTTCACTAGTGTAAAACCTGAAAGAGTTAATTTAAACTAGGAGGTATGATAGACATTGTGAAATGATAGGAAAGCATTCAGGGGTAAAGGGCAACTGGGATGTGGGAAAAGAGAAGGGAAAGAAGGAGAAATTTTGTATGCATATATATGCAGGATAGTTAACATGGCTGTTCTACTGTCTTCTATTTCTTTGCTGAAAGAAACTGTCAATTAGTCCTTGGTTGATTAGTATTGCATGTCTCTATCTGTTTTCATGAGAAACCACTTTGAAGATATCAATATGTAATACAACAAGCATTGTTAATTCCCTACCACTTTGTTTGTAACTCCATATTGTCTGTACTGTTCTTTTGCTATTTTGTAAAATGTTGTGTTTCTGTTAATGTTTTCCTCCTTTTATTTTTAAAATAAAAAAATAAACTTCTCAGTAATCTGAATGATGAATATCTTAATGCAATATTTTATAAAGTAAAAGTCAATGCAGTGTAACTCCTGATAAATACAATATTAATATTTGAAATAAAGACAGAACTTCTGGGGTGGCACACTATGCAAGTGTAGATCTCTCTTGGTGGGCTCTGTCAAGAGATGGAGCCCCAGTGTGGAAGTAGACAGATTCTCCAGCTAGCACGTGCATAGGTGCCTCTTGGCTGTCACTCTCTCTTAACAGACTGTGTATGAGTGAGACGTGTAGCTTTGATGTGCTAAGCCACTGATATTTTAAGGTTCATCTGTTCCTCTGGCCTAACTTAGCCAGTGCTGAGTTAGCCTATGCTTAGTTATGCTGAGAAGGTGGCTGGTGAGTTTTAGAATCCAAATTGGCCCAGCACATTAAAAGTGGAGACCGGGAGAAATGAAAATCATTGATGTTTGTACCTCTTTTTGAGAGTATGCACCACAGAAGAAAAACTAGAAATTTCACTTGACCCAGATATCTTTTAGATATCTTCTCAAAAGAGTGAAATTCATCATATCACAGGAATACATGCATACCTGTGTTCACAGCCACATGATTCATAATAGCTAAGTCTTGGAGATGGGCTATGTGTCCATCAACAGATGGATGGATAAAGAAGATGTGGTATTTACACACAATGGAGTAATATTCTGCCAAAAAAGAAAGATAAACTTGAGTCATATGTAGGATAAAGGATCCACCTTGAGATTTTAATGTTATGTGATATAAATGAGACACAAAAAATTTAAATACTGCATGGTTTCTCTTATATGAGAAACCCAGAGTATAAATAAAGAGCAGAATAAAAGAAAGATAATAGGAAGTAATGAGATAGATCTTCCTCAAGAGGGAAAGGGATCAAGAAATGAGGGAGAGAGGAGAGAGGGGAAAAAGGAATTAAGATGTGTTGTGTACATATGCCAATTCCTCATCAAGATTGTAAACATTATGTGCTACAAATACATACCAGTGCAAATGGATAATAAAAAGATATATATTTATGTCTTTTATAAATATCTGATTACTGTGTCTTTACAGCAGTTAATGTTCACTACAAAGTTGAAAGGAAAATACAGATTCCCCACCTATCCTCCACCCCACACATGTTTATCCATATCTTCCACCAAGTAGTCCATCAGTACAGTTAATGAATCTACACAAGTCATACCTGTCAAGCAAATCCTGTGGTTCACGTGAGGATTTACTGTTAGTGTGGTACATCCTATGAGGTTGCGCAAATGTACAGGGATATGTATCTGCCACTATAGCACCATGTAATGTATTTTAACTACCCTAGAAATCCTGTCTGATCCATGCAAGTTTTGTCTGTCCTAACCCCAGCAACCAAGCACTGATCTTTTTGAGAATATCATACAGTTGGAATCATATATTACATAGTCTTTTAGATTGTTCTTCACTTAATATTATGCATTTATGATTTCTTCATGACTCTTTATGACCTGATAGCTCATTTCTTTGTAGTGACTGTCTGGATGTACCATGATTTATTTTTCTGCTCACCTACAAAAGGACACCTTAGTTCCTTACGAGATGTGCCAATTAAGAATAGAGCTGCTATAAACACCTAAGTGCAGGTTTTTATGTAGACATTTTCAGCTTTATTGGAGCACTGCTGGTGGTTAGAATTTGTTTACTTTTCTAAGAAACAGCCAAAATGTCTTCCAAAGTGGCAGAACTGTTTTGTGTCCCTTCTAGCAATGAACAACAGTTCCTGTTTTCTGTGCATATACTTTTCAGAAATTAAAAAGAAAAATTTTTCTAAAAATGAATATTTGGACTTCTTACAAAATTTTTCTTTTTTTTTTTTGAATCATAACGGTGTTGAAGCATTCACAGAAGAATTGAGGAGATGTGCTTTTCCTTGGGAACCACAGGACCCTCATGCAGTAAGCTTTCCTCGTGAACATATCACATGCAGTAACGCTGAGCACAAGCCTTTTAATTTTGCCCTCTTCTGGAATCTTGGTTTGAGCACAATGATGATCAGTCATCCAATATATTTCTTCCTGTTGAGATGATGGGGAAGCAGGAGGATGAGGGCTGATTTTCCCAATCTCTTGTTTTTCATCTCATAGGTAATTAGGACTTGAGATTCAGTAATTAGTGATTCACCCCAGCATGAAGTTAACCTCTGTCATCATCATCGAATTTCAACCCATTAAGTGCAGCTCACTTTGCTCAGTCATGTATTTCTGAACTTTTATACAATTTTATTATTTTGCTGTCAAATTGTATTTATGTTTTAGTGGTCTTTATTTTCTCTTATTCATATATCAACATAATTGGAACTGATACGTTTTTCTGTCCCTAAGTTCATCTGCTGTGGAATTAGGGGTCTAAGTAAACATTTAACTGTACTAATATTGTTCATTTTTAATGATTATGTAGTAGAATCACTGCTTCCTGCTGATTTTTTATTCTTCTCTGTTGTAAATATTTAGCTTTCAGGTTGTAGACCAACAAGCTTCTAAAGAACCTTCTAGTAGCTGGGCATGTAGCTCCTGGTAGAACATGTGCTCAGGATGGTGAAGCCTTGGGTCCAATTCCTAGCACCAAAAAATATAAAATAAAATTAAAAAGTCTCCTAGTTCTGAGACTACCAGGAACAGAAAACTTGGCGATGGTTCCTAAACATTTGGGCAGCTATCTGTGGACCTCACCAAAGCGATATCTTCAATAGTTATGCCTCTGAATTCAAAAGAGAAAAGCCTTATGAAGGAAGTCAGAGGTTGACTTTTCTTGAAAATATTTTCCAGCAGTGTAGAACTTCTGAAGATACACAACCTAGGAGGCTTCAGGAGGGAAAATATCATGGTTTCACAAAGGGACAGGAATAGACAACTTACAGAAGAAACAGATGAAATGATGTTCAGTTGCACTTGCGGTAATTGAATAAATAAAGAATTCTAAACAAGGTATCTTTCAGTCTTTGAACTGGAATAGATATCCTTACATTACCACACAGTAGATGAAACACTGTGACCTGGCTGGTAGGACTATAACTAGTCCTGAAAATTGGGAGCCAGACTTTAGGGAGATGGGAGGGGGAGATAGCGAAGGAAGGAGAAGAAAGGGAGGGATGAGAAGGACAAAGATGTGATATATATATATGTAGTATATATGGCATATATATAAATGTGATATATTATATATATTATATACATATTTTATATATATATAATATATATATATATACACAAATTTCATTTCCCAAGATGAATGTATTTATTAGGTATTGTAAATCTATACTAATAAAAATAAACCAGTAAACAAATATTCTTAAAAATAATTTGTAGTACTTATGCATTCTATCATAATAAATTTACTCATAGCAATATATTTAAACTATGTAGTTAGGGGATGGGGATATAGCTCAGTGGCACAAGTGTCTGCCTAGCAAGCATAAAGTCCTGAATTTGATTCCCAGTGCCAAAAATAAAAAAAAGTAAAATAAAATATGTAATTAATTGTGTAGATAGTAACTTTTATATTCTAAAATATTTATTTCAATGACTAGGAGTCCTAAACAATAAAAAAGGAGAACAGACATTAATGTTCAAAGGTAGAAGCATGGTTACATGTCTTATATACCAGCCCAGATGCTCAGAAAATGGTGAGCTTTTCATGTTTCTCTCTTAATTCACATCCTAGCTGTAAAACGTTTGGCAAAAATTTTAATCACTCTTAAGATCAGTCTTCTCATCTGAAAAATGGGAACAACAGAGTTTGAAGTTCACTGATATTATACAACAAAAGCCTTTTATTACAAATTCTCCACTTTTGGTTTTCACTAAGGCCTATTTTTGCTGACCAGAGCTGTATTTTCACTGTGTGGAGCTATACTGACTGTCAGCCTGACTAGATTGAGAGCTGCCTAGGAGATTTGGAAAGCACACTTCCGGCAGGGTCTGTGCGGGTGTTTCCAGAGATGACTGGCATGTAGACCTATGAACTGAGGGAGAAAACAAGCCTCACCTGCCGCCAGTCTTGGGCAGCACCTTCCAATAGGCTTCTAGTCCGGATGGAAGAAAAGCAGAAGGAGGAAGTCTGCCAGCGCGCGCAAGCTCAGTACAGTACAGTTAGAGCAGAGCGTCTCTTGCCTCTGCCATTACTGGTGGCCAGCAGACTTTAGCTTTTTCTCCTTTTTTAAGGCAGAGGCACAGCAGTGGCTCTCCAGGGGCCATCTAGGACTTCGGTTTCAGACTAGCGCTGCGTCATTTTCTGCTCTTTATCTGAAGCTTCCAGCTTCTTGGATCAAGCACTAGCATGCAGACAGCCATTGTGGATTATCCAGCTTCTCATCCTGTAAACCAGTCTAAGAAATCCTCCTATATACATATATATTAATTTATATAGGGACCATTGATTCTCTTTCCTCTGTACGTTCTTTTTCTTAGGTATTTGTCACAGCAATGAGAAGATAACACAGAATCATTCTAGCTCCTTGACCCAGACTAAAGACTGAAATTCTTAGAGGCTCACTTACTTATACGTAAAGGGGTTAAGAAAACAACTTGCTTATGGGTTATTTTGAAAATTAAATGAGAAAAAAAAAGTGCTCAGCATGATTCCTGGCACCGAAGAACTCAGTGGGAGATTTGGGGACGCGCCCTTCTATAGCACTCATTATCACCAGGCTACTTCTTTGATTTCCCAGTGTTCCTGGTACTAGGAAGCAGGTGTGATGGTAGTGTATAAAATCTTCTGTGCATCAGTAGGTCTGCCTCTCATCATACTTTTGTGAGTTTGAGAGCCACGAGTCAGGTTTTTGAGGCTAACCTATCGCATACACCAGCAAAACTGAGTTTTGAAAGGGCACACTTAAGATCAGGCCCCCAAATAAAATATTAAATGAGATACTGTATTATCTTACTGAAGAGATCAGCCTCTTCAGAGAAATCCACACTTTTGAGTTGCTTGTGCAATAGTTAACACAAAAGCCAGGCACTTTGATGACTCATTTATGTCCATCATCTCATATATACTCAGGGTCTTCCCTGTTCTGACTGACCTTCAAGATAAGATTGCATCTGTTATTTACCGTTTGCTGTGGTTTGAATGTCCTGTTAAAACTTTGTTTAAAATTTAATTGCCATTGCAACAGTGTGGAGAAAAGGGACTGTAAGAGATGATTAGGTCATGCAGGTGCGGTTCTCATGAATGGATTAATGCCTCTGTCACAGGAGTGAATTGCTACCTAAACAGTTGAGTTCAGTCGTCATACCCCTGTGTTTAACTGGGGTGATCCCTTCTGCCATGTATGTTACAGCAAGGAGGACTTTACCTGATATGATCTTTCTGCTGAGGACTCCCCAGTCTCCAAACCATGTGCCAAATAAACTTCTATTGTTTATAATTTTCCCTGTTGGTAGTGTTCTGTTATAGCACACTATGGGAAAATGACGGAGATACCATTAATCCCTTTGCTTTCAAAATGCTTTATAACACTGCATAATGGAAATTTTACCCAGTGAAATTTCAAATGAAACAAAGCAAAGCAGAATACTTTATCCTTCCAGGTTAAAAGAAACAACTAGCAAAATTATTCACATTAGATGCCCCCCCCAACCAGTTCACCAACATGTATCCTCTTCTGTTCTTTCCCTGTGACCCTCTTACATCACCATCTGGTAATCACTGTCCGTCTTTCCTTTCCTCTCATCAAAGACTGCTTAAGTGCAGGGGGTGGGGGATGGGGACCAATAACCTCATTCACATGAAAATGTAAATTAGTAATTCCCTGCAAGTCTTAATAGGGTCTCTCCCATGGGGAATTTATATTTTAATGTGAACCAAAGGACCATATCCATAAAAGTATAATTTCAAAGATTGAAAAATTAAGTAGAAAAGGTCACTTAAGAAGGTCGTAGGCACTTATCAATCCTCTCTATGTATCAGGTCGTGGGCACTGGAGCACAGTAAGATCGAGAGGAAGAGCCAGGAAATGAGCACTAGGCAGAACATTGTGGACGCTCTTGGGTAAGCCAGAGCAAAGACAGGGGCAGAATGTGGAGTGAGCTGGCTTGGTGGCAGGTGGATGTCAGTGGTCCACTCCCCCAAAAGTCAGTGCAGGGGAAGCTCAGCAAGGGGGAAGCCGGCAGCAGCCCTGGCATACATGGGAATGTCTGGCAACAGGCAGTTTACAGACATCTGGACAAGGAGCAGCACCGCCAGAAAGCATGGTTTCCACAGGGGTTTGAGGTTTAAGGCTGGTTTAGTTTTTAAGAGAACTGGGATAAAAATTTTAAGCTAAAGCTCAGAGACCTGAGCATCCAGCCAGGAAGCCAAAGTGACACCTGGGACTTTAGTGATGCAACTTTCTAATTTCCTGGACCCACTACTTACTCAAGAATGATAAGACCCAACCCAAATGGTTTAGAGAAAGGAGGCCACACATTTGATGTGAACATAACCTTGTTTGTCCCTTTGCCTAGCTCCACTCAGTTCTTTAGTAATTTTCTTCAATGTGTGGTTTTGGAGCATCTTGGTACTCGATCTTCTGATCGTCCTTTGCAGGTTCTCAGCTTTAGTTCTTGTCCCAGTCCCCCATTTCTATTTTTCATCAGTTAACTTCTTTTATTTTTTACCACTGGTTCTGGTGCTGGCTTCTTTCACTCACATCCCATTTACTTTCCATGCAGAGTAATCAAGAGATGATGTATTAGTCGGCTTTTCATCATTGTGACCAAATACCAGATATACACAAGGTAAAGGAGGAAAAGTTTATTTGGCTTATGGTTTCAGAGGTTTCAGTCCATGCCTCAAAGCAGGGACATCACAAAGGCCTTTGCAGAGGAAAGCTGTTGAATTCATGGTAGCCCGGAAGCAGAACACTGGAGTGCTTTCTTTGGGTTAGCTAAGGGACCAAATACTCAACCACCAGACTGACAACTCTTAAGATGTGTGTCTTGTTATTCCCCACTTGATAAATGGTGACATTGAAAAACAGATTTTTCAAGTAAGTACCCACAGTAGCAAAAGTGTTAAGTGTTACAGGAGTTTATAGTTATTGAATATTACATCAATTTTAGGTCTTTTAACTATAAACAATAGAAAATTGAACTACAATTACTTTAATGATGCCATTAATTACTTACTGTACAAAAAAATGTAGAGGAAGAAGATTTCAAGTTTGGTTCCCAGTGGTTCATTACTACCCTCCAATACGAGGAGCTTCCTTGTTTTTGTCCTGTCTTTCTTAGATGTTGATATTCCACATCTCATGGTACCAAAATAGCTGCAACAACTCCAGGCTTCATGCAGATGACAACATCCCAAGCATTCCTATCATGTATCCCATATTAAAGCCCACATAGTGTACTTCTCATCTCTCATTGGCCAGAATAACATCATATATTCATGACTAAACTGATCACTTAACAAGAGGCAATTCACTCAGATTGATCTAGACAAGATTAATATTAACCTCCATTGGCTGAGGGGAAGCCTTTTTAACAGTCAAACTTCTCTGCAGCAGGTAAATAAAATCAAGGTTCTGTCAATGGTGAAGAAAGAGAAGAAATGCTGGGAAGGCAACCAAAAAGCCTCTCGGCATCTTTTACTTTGTCTGCTGCTGTGTTGAGCATCGTGTTATCAAATATGTCCAATGAATGCAATTTTCAAAGGTTGTTATGAGGCTCACACTGTAGATTTCTCTTTGAAAGTGGAGGTAAATTCTATAGACTCCTTCAGCTTATAAATTGTAGAGCCCAAATTTGACCCCTAAATTGAAATTCGGTTTCAAAGTAAGAGTTCTTAACCAGAGTTTGCTATTCCAGCATTCTGTTTGTTGTAAGCTAATACCTTTTCACATTTTAATATCTCTGAAATTAGAAAGCAAAGAACAATCAGTCATGTTCTACTCTCTCACCACCAGCCTTTCTTTTCCCTTAAAGGCACACAAAACGATGTGCCTTAGAATCCCAGACCTTGCAGGTAAGGCGGCTCCCATCAGTCAGGGTGACTCTCCAAAGAAGGGTACAGCTCTGAATCGGTATAGCCACACTTATGACAGCTGGGTGTCTGGGGGGGCGGGCACCACAGTCATCACTAGGAGAAGAATTTTTGTAAGACTTAGAGACACTAGATGATGGTTTTTGAAATGAGTGTCTCGATTTGTTTCCATGTTCTGTTTTTATTTATGTGTGCTACAAACACATGTGCTTTTACACTATAAGGCAACATAGTATAAAGCAGGCAGTGAAAGAGATTTACTTGCTTCATACATAAAACAAAAACAAAACAAAACTGTCTTCCCTGTCTCTGGGCTCCAGCTGAGATACAGAATTATAGGACTTTATTTCACAGAAGTCCTGCATTGCTGTGTCAATCCTCAAATTTAAACTTCCTTAAAAAGAGAGATCTATTGGCTCAATTCACTAGAAAGAATGAATTTGGATCTAACCTGTAAAATAATTGATGTAAGACCCAAAACAAAGTGGGGTCAAGACTTGCTCAGTAGCTTGGCACTTGTTCTTTATGTCTTAGTCTCTCTAACTGTGTGTGTGGGATGGAAGGGGAGACAACTCTGGGCTTATGGTACCTAGAGACCATAGAGTTGCGATAAGACTTCCTATACTCCATTGCTGCAGAGGTAAATCACAAGGAAGTACTCTGACTGGCAGATTGTGTCACATGTCAACCACACAGACCAATCACTACAAGCAGAGTTGTGGGCACAGATTGCTCTGGGTTGACAAATACAGCTTTACCTTGTCTCCTGGGACATATCTAGACTTCATTTCCCACAGGATATGGCCATGGGACTGTTTTCTGGTCAGTAGAATGTGTACTCTTTCACCTACTCTCTCCTTTCCTATGGACTGGGCAACTCAGGGGACCAAGCTAAAGATGCTGAGATTGAGGATATGATACAGGGAGAAGATGAGAGGAGCCTAGATTCTCCAGTGCCTGTGTGAAACACTGCCTCTTGTCCACAAACAATCATCTTGGCTCTCACATGGGGATAAAATAAAGTTTTCCTCCATTAAGGCCTGGAATTGGGGGTTTTCCATGTTAGAACAGCTACTCTTTCTTGCTACAACTAACAGGAGTTGTGCTGAGCCTTGTGCACAGGTATGCAGAAAACTGTGGTGCAAGTGTAGCTTAGTCATTGGCTCTGATTAGATTCTGATTGTGCTTGAGTCACACTTCTTTGCCCATAAAAACTATTTATTACAGGGGTAGATTACCAGATTTCTCTGGACCTTTATCATACACCTTCCCTTATAACCAAACACATGGAACTCCATGATTGATGGTACCTGTGAGGCCACACAGAATGGAGAAGGAACCAATCCCCAGAGGAAACAGGAGTGCTCTGAAGACAAAGGCACAATGCAGACATCACCTAAAATGCTATGATGCTGACTGTATGCACAGAAGTATAGGATGTCTTCAAGAAGTCTGGAACTCATACTTTAAAATTTGGGGTCAGGAAAACCCATATTGACTTTCTTAATGTCTGAAAATAATCACTTTGACCTAGGCGTGGGTTATCCCTCATGCTTTGTAATGACTTTTCTGTTTCTCTACTCACCAACATATATTGTTAGTTTCAACGAGCCATATTTCCACCTGTCACAACATGGCCCCTCCCTGTCACTCTGGAGTAGTATGTATCAGGCTTATCTGGGGGAATTGTGAAAACCCAAGTTCCTGGGTGCCACACCTGGGGATTTGGATTCAGTAGATCTGGGCGGAAGATTTGTACTTCTAACAGCTTTTAAGGTGGTGTAGTTGCTACTGGGATGGGGAGCGAACTCTGAGAACCATTGCTCTAGGGAAAGTGGATGGAAAAGTCAGCACACTTACACACTGGCAACTACAGATGGCTTTTAGCAAGATGTTAGAAGGTCACTACAGGCTTAAGCAAGAAATGGCTGGTTTTAAAGTAAATATCACATGAAATCGAAAGAATCCTCTGTACAGGACTGGACCCTCCATAGTAATAGGTAGAGGTGAAAAAGCTTTGATTGGAAATGTTCCCAGAAATCTTCATATTTAAACAGCATGAGTCCACCACAGACAAAGGTCAGTCAGCAGCCCTGCCTTCTTCCTGCTCATTCCTGCTCTCTCATGTGTCTACAAAGTGGTTGGCCTTAGCTAAAAAGAAAGACACTGCACTAGAACACAAAGCAACAAAAAACAGATTGAAAAGCTACATTTAGGCTCAGACTTATGTAACCATGGGAGCATACTCAATTTTTGAAGTAGATACTCGCATTGCCAAAGAAACTGTGAGGTAGGGCTGTTATACTTTGGGTTGTTCAAACGTTATAACAGTCTCTAGACTGTCTCTTGTACTAGAACATAAGAAATGCATGAGAAAAGGGTCTTTTCTTCCTATCCACTGCACCTAGGTTCTCATTCTCATACAGAGTATAAACTTAGTAAATATGTGCTGAGGGTAAAAATATCCACAACAGTACACCTTCCAGAGATCTAACATTTGCAGGTAGAATCTGGCTACAAAAGCTGTATATCTCCCAGGGAAAGAGTACTGCTTACTACCTTCCCCAGATATGGCCCTGGAGATTGGCCACATCATTCTGAATAGAGTGAGTGAGAAGCCCAATGTGTAATGAGGTACATGGGAAGGGTAAGGTAGACCTGAGAGAAGTCTTCTCGTAAAAGGGTGACATAGATTGAATATGGTATTTCAAAGTGATATGTTGGAAACCTAATCTCCAGATTTATATGTTAATTGCATTTTGAGGTGGGACCTTTGACAGCTAATTAGAAGTAGATGAGATCATAAGGATGGTGCCTCCATAAGGGCATTAGTGGCTTTATAAAAGGAAGAAGAACCTGTGGTATCATACTTACTCTGTTTTACCACATGATAACCTCTACCATGTTGGATTGCAACTAGAAGGCCCAAACAAAATTCCAGCCATATGCTCTTGGACTTCCTATCCTCCAGAACTGTGGGACTACGAGTTAAATCAATTTATAAACCACTATTCTTTTATTTGTGGTGCTGGGGATCAAACTCATAGCCTCGCATATGCTAGGCAAGAGCCACATCCCCAGGGAAACTTCTATTCTTTATAAATGTCCCATCTTGTGGTATTCATTTATAACAACAGAAAATGGATCGAGACCTGGTACGGGGAATGGGAAGATGATGTGGACAGGATGAATAGAACGTGCAAAGCTGTAGATGTACTCGGGAGCATGCTTTATGTGAAGAACTACAAGTGGCTCCAGATGCAACTAGAGTATACAGAGTGAATGGATCTGAGAGTCACAAGACATGAGGCTGGAGGACTGAACAGAAGCTAGATCAGTAGAGAGCTCTTTTGAAAGACTGTCAACTGACTATGACATGACCAGGTTGGAGCACTGCACAGTACTCTACAGCACAGAGTTAGACCAATATGGTCTCAGGGAGAACAGTGAATGGGTACTACCAATATCCTAGGAAAGAGATAATAGTGAGTGAGCGGGAGAGAAGAAAACTCAGTTAACTATTTCTCCTATACTTCTGGCTTCTCCTCTCTAGATATTGCTCCTGCAATATTTAATGTACAACTAAGCATATACTCAATGCATGCTTGTTCAGTGAAATCATTGTAACCGCTCAAAGTTTGTCAAATTCCAGGATAAATTTGATTATTAAGAGTAATGACATATAGATACAGCAGTTCAGCATATAGATTTATTCAGGGTAGTATTCAAGGTAGACTAATTTCTGTAAATGAGAAAACTCTAAAATCTTAGTGTCTTGACCCAATAAAGGTTTATTAGGAGAAAGAGCCACTATTCCTTTGTGGCTTGGAGTCTTCACTGGGCTCCTTTGTATTTGGCTGGCTGAGGGAAAAGCAACATGATCAACACTCACCAGCTCTTCATTACTTTAGTCCCAAAGTGACCCGAGGCACTTTGCTCACATTCCATTGGAAGAACTGCTTATATGGCTGTACCTAATAGCAAAGGTTTGGAGAGAGTGTTTGAGCTGTGATACCTAGGAAAAGAATACTGATATTGATGAGTATGTGCAACCTTAGCCATAAGGTGCTCCCATGCACAACTTCTGAGATTGCACTCATTTCATAATATTATATGTAATTAAAACATGCCTTTCTTATGCATTGGATGTTTCTTATTGAGAAAGTTGTAGGAAGGAGGGGGCAGGGATCCTTGTGATCTGAATATTAAGGATTCACCTTCCTATGGTTACAGAGGTCACTATGACCACATATAAAATTAATTCGGAGTCACACATTTCTCCTGATTTCATATTATCTTCCATTCGCAATCATCTGATGGAATAAGTTTCAATAACATAATATAAACATATTGCCAGCAATTGCCAAAGAGAATTATAAATCTTGCAGAAGGCAGTAGATTTGATGCTATCGATTAACATGGTATTGAACTTTTGACTCTCAGTCCGCACCTGCTGATCTGATAAAAAGGAAATTGATAGAATTAACATATGAAGTAGAGAATGAGACAGGGTTTTGCCACATATATACTTTAGAAGTGAATAATTAAAATATCAAGGTTGAAAAGGAGGCATTGGGAAAGTCAGTGATGCCCTCATTTTATTTTTTAATTTGTCTTTTCGTGATCATCCTACAAAAGTCAAATGCACTTTGAAGAGAGTTATATCACAGGTAATTCCACATTTAACACATGTACACAAAAGTTGGCATTTGATTTATTTACCATCTAATCTAATAGCTAATGCAAAACTATTATTTTAACCTAAATCTTAATAAGATAAACAATTTAATGATCGTTCTCCTTCATTTATCAGGCTTACACTGTCACGAAACTATTTTTTCACTACTTCTTAGGAAATGTTAGCTGTTGCTTTTGGTGAGATGAAAATTTTCAGTACCACATGTGTTTGAATAGCAGACCATCCTGTCTTGAACAAGCCCTGGACTTGGGCTGACAAGGCCTGGATGTGTGTTTGCCCATCCTGGATGTGAGGATAAGTCATAGCTATCCTTGAACTCTCCAACAGAGAAGTAGAGTTCATGCATATATGTTCTTGAATATTATCATGTATTGAACGGAAGCCACAGAACCAACTCAGGTGCAGAAAGGTGGGGGGTTATTTAGGGAGCAGAGCTTGTGACAAAGCTGGGATCCAGGACAGAGAGATAAGATCATCCTCCCTTGGGTTCTGCCAGCCGCTTGACAGGCCTCTTTATCATTCTTCAAAAGTATGGAGATGGTTAATGTACCGTTCGCAGTGTATAATAATACCTATTATATTAATATCGTCTCCACACTGGATAAGACAAAAAGCCTAAATGTAAACTGTAAAGGACTATACAGCCCTTAGGTATGTTTTCTCACTGTTATCTTGGAGTATGATGTTAGAAGATTTCTCCATATGAATTCCTTTAAACTTATTTCTATCATTCAGTTAGAAATATTGGAATTTTAATGTTATATTATTAATATAATTCCATCATGGATAAAAGATACACTATGTAGAATTTCAATCATTGGAAATTTATTAAAAGTTGATTTTTTAATATTGCAAGATTTGGTCTAATTTCATGAACTTATAGTTTATACCTGAAAAGAATGTATTTTGCAGTTGTTGGGTAAGATGGTCTATAAATATCAATTGGGTCAAGGTGGTTCATACAGACTCTTTAGTTTTAGAAAAATTAAATGCCTAATCACTTGGGGAATAGAAATTAAATATGGTAAATTCATATACAAGGCTATTCTATTGCTGAGTGCTCAAGAACAATTTTACTTTATTGACTTTGTCAAACTGAGGAAATGCTCTCATTCACTCCCTATAGTTCACTTTCACAACCTCCTTTTAGCACCTGTTTCCGAGTAGATGAGAATGACTATACAAGAATGACTAAACAATGTTTATTTTATTTTATTTTATTTTTATTTTTTTGGTTTTTCTCCGGTACCGGGAACC
Source organism: Chinchilla lanigera (assembly GCF_000276665.1). Classification (NCBI taxonomy): domain Eukaryota; kingdom Metazoa; phylum Chordata; class Mammalia; order Rodentia; family Chinchillidae; genus Chinchilla; species Chinchilla lanigera. The sequence continues at coordinate 19,037,216 of NW_004955415.1, read as the reverse complement.
GAACTCACGACCTTGCGCTTGCCAGGCAAGCGCTTTTGCCGCTGAGCTAAATCCCCAGCCCCTAAACAACGTTTATACAAGCCACAAAGCAACATTTATTGTCAGAACTCTTGAAGTGTCACAGCACCTTATGCCTCAGATTTCCTAGAATTTTCTTGGAGGGCTATTGAAAGCTTGAGCGACCTACGAAGTTGGAAATGCTTACATTTTGCTCTACCTAATTATTGAAAAGCATACTCTACTCAATTAGTGAATTCCTCTAAACAAGCAAGAAGCTCCAGGATCTGAGAAGTCTATTTTCTACTCCTGTGACATTCAGGTTTGAACTATGTTTTCCACATAGGCCACAATATGAATGGTCTGATGGTCATGTTCAATACAAGCACAAACACCATGCATTTAAAATTGAGGTGCACAAAGAATGCGCCTCCTTCAAATATGCCAGGTTGGCACAAGAATTATTTTGAGCTGAAGGTAGTTGCTGAAAAGCAGATACAAGAAAATATCTTTATCTTCCCTCTGTTTGTCTAAAAACATGACATAAGTCTGTAAAAGTGCCCCTCCTCTGTAACAGGAAAAACAGAACTTAGTGACCAGACACAACTCTTGACATTAATCCTAAACTCTAGGCCCAGAGATGCACAAGGGAGCTGCATAACTAACCTTGTTAAAACTAGGTCTTCTCTGCCATTTGTTGCCCTGTAAATTTGCCTTCCCATGGTTTGCCACCCCTAAAGGCTCAAAGTCTTCTTCTTACTTATTCTTGTTACTTCTTTATAAATTTATTGTTCTTATAGATGAGCTATAAACTCAAGTTCTCACCACTTCTTTGTGCCACTCATCAGCAAATGATCGTGAGGTACAAGGAGTAAAGGTAGGTAGAAAAGAGACGAGATTATAATTTAAAAATTGTTCTTTAAAAAACCATAGCTTGAAGTCCTAGTCAAACTACCTGATGTTATGATGTTAGGCCTGCTTTTCTTCCAGGCTTCTTACTCCTAAATTCCTAAGTTTTAAAATTATAATAAGTTCATAAATTTGACCTCTGTTTTTTCTTCCTCAATAAATTCCAAGGACTTTCAAAGAACTAGTACTATTAACTGAGTATCATATCTCTAAACATTGAGCACAAGCACACAGTTTGTGTTTTAGTCTAATTGATAAAGCCAGTTTTTGCTTTACCTGATAATGATCAACATTATGTTAAGGAAATGGAAACTAGTAAAATAATAAATAACTTGATCAGTAAGGATCTCAGATCATGTTTTAAGGATGATCTAAAACCACATAAGGCTCGTCAACCCCAGACTTTTACTTGCTGTGCATTACCTTCCCAGCATTCACACTTCTTTCTCTCTGAGTGTGTGCTTTTCAGTTCTGCTTAATAAACATGTCTATGTCTCTCACTGATGTGTCCTGAAACCCAGGAGAAGCTGAGGTCCCCATCCATCTTTGGGGAGCTCTGGTGAGATTGGCACATACATGTTCAGTGCACATGATAATAAACTGTTGTTTTTAATTGTTAATCTGACTTTTGTGAGCTGCTTCACAGGGCTCCAGCCAGGCACTCTAAAAGGACACAGAAGAAAAAGATTTTGTCTTCCTCCTCTACAAAATCAAATGAAATTTAATTTGACTGGCACATTTTAGTAGGCAAGATTTTTAACTGCAAGAAACAGAAATAAACTCTGGATGATCTGAGCTGGAAAAAATCATTTAGAAATAGTAGAGAGAGAGAGAGTTCATGCAAAAATGGCAAGAAGGATAGATAACTGAGATTCAATAAGGGAAGGGATTGAGCTTGGGATTAAGCCTGAGACTGAGCATTATTCTACAACACGACAGTTGCAGTGGCACATATACTCCTGTTGCTAGGTTCCGAGGTTCTCGGAACAACTTCTAGAGATTCTTCCTAGGTTCTTCTTGTCCTAAACAAAGAATTTGGACAAAACAAGCACAAAAGATAGTGATGTTTTACTTTTATTAAAGGTTGGAAAAGAAACATGCTCTGCTGAGTGAGGATGTGCCAATTAAAATTAGGAAAAGAAATACACTCTGCAGAGTGAGAACAGACCACTGTGAGAGAGTACAGTGGCCAGGAGCTAAATGGGGGCCATCTTTTTTATTTCTTAATTCACAGGCTGAGGTCAGATCCAGACCATCCTATCAAAAGCCTGCTTGATTTCTTTTGAGAAGAATTGAAGATAGCACTTTCTAACTGGATCCAGATGCGGGGCGTGGGCACATGTCTCCTGCTTTTCTGTGATTGATTGATGTCACACCCACTTGGCCTGTCTGCTACATCTCTTATTTCTGCAGCTTCCCATGAAAATTCCTGTGTAGGATCATCAGATTAATCAAAGCTGCTCACAAATCCATCTCCTAGTCAGCAGATAAAGGAGAAGAAAATATCCATCATATTCTTCCAGCTTCTCTAAAGTTAAGCTCACTTGTAATTCACCAGGCCTCACATAGCAGGAAGCACTTCCTAAACAGGAAATGGTTGCAGGTAATGCCAGAGAAAAACACAAGTGCCAGCTCTGTAGGGCCTGGGTTTGTTTGTTTGTTTTTAAAGCTTCTGCTTTACTTTGAGGACATTTAAATCATAACACATCTTCAAAGAATCACTCTTTCTGCTGTTAGAAGTGTTGTGGGCCAAAGGCAGACATAAAAGGAGATAGTCTCATAATCTAGGAGATGTAAGGAGACACTCTAATAATTCAGAAAATGTCCTAATAATCCTGGCAAGAGATGGTGGTCACTTGGACCACAGTAGCAGGGAAGATGATGTATCAATCCATTTTTTTTGCTTTTTAAATTTAATTTTAGTTTTTTGTGTTGTTGGAGATACAACATGAGGCATCAAAAGAATGCTAAGAAATGTGCTATATCCCTAAGCCACACCTCTGATCTTCTAATTTATTTTTATTGATATAATTGAATATTATAGGATGGGTAATTTACATGAAAGATAAGTTTCTTTAACACACAGTTTTGGAGGTGGGAATATTAAGATGGCTTCTAGTGGTGGCCATCTTGATGTGTCATAATACAGTAAAAGGCATTGTGTGGTGAGGCAAAGCACTCATGCCAGGGATTGGTGCCTTTATAACAGAGTTACTCCTTAATGAAGCACTAATAGCACAGTATTATTATTACAGTACATGCCTGTAATGCTAGCACTTGGGAGGCTGAGAGAAGGATCACGAGTTTGAGGCCAGCCTGAATTGTATAGTAAGACTTTATCGCAAGAACAAACAAAAACATGGGAAATAAAAAATCCATTAATACATCAATCAGCTAATGAATACATCAATTGATAAAAGTAAAATCACCACGAGACAATCACCTCCTGCAATCGTTTGGGTCTAAGATGTCTCCTGAAAACCTTCATGTGTTCAGAGATAGGGCTTTTGGGAGTGAGTGGATCATGAGGGTTCTGACTTTATCAGTGGATTAATAGATTGATGAGTCTGAAGGCATTATTGGGAGGTGGTGGACACCTAGGAGATGGGCCCTGGTTGAAAGGAGTGATTTGGGGGCGTGGTCTTGGGGACTGTACTAATGTGCTCCTCAGCCCCTCCCTTTTGGGCTCTTTTCTCTCCTTCCTGGATGCTATGAGATGAGCAGCTTTCCTGTGCCTCGCCCTTCCGCTATGATGTCTCTGCCTCATTGAAAACCTAAGGAAATGGAGCCACTAAAAGTGGACAACAACCCTCAAACTGTGAGCCTAGTAAGTCCTCCTTTCAGTTGTTTCCTCAGGTATTTGGTCAGTGATGAAAAGCTGATTAACATACTTCCCAAAGCTCCCACTTCCAAATACTACCCACAGCTGGCTTTGGGGATGATGTTTCAAACTCATGAATTCTGGGACCTTCAAACCACTGCAGGTGTTGAGAATGGTAAGTGGTTTCAAAGCAATGTTACCAGGGTTTGCAAGTGAATTTGCAAATGAGTTGTGGGGAAAAGAGAGGAAGTGAAGGGACTGCAGTTATGTTGGCCTGGGCAGACAGAGACATGGGGTTGCTGTTCACTGATGTGGGTAGAACCATGGATGGAACAGGGTTAGGGAGCAGAACAGGAGTTCACTGGGTGCCTGTTTAGTCACATTGAGAATGGAGCATGAACATGCACCTGCATCCTTAACTTTTCAGCTCTCGCGACAAAGGAGCCTGCGTTATAGCAGAGTGTGCTTGCTGCCTACCTTATAGCCCATGACAACAGGCTGCTGTGGAGCTTGCTAGCCTGCTCAGTCAGGTTGTGGAGAGACACCTTGGCCACCATCTCTCCTACCAGGGGCCCCAGCTGTCTATCACTGCCCATCTCTCCCAGGGCAATGCATCCAGCTGTGCTGTCCGTGTTTATTCTTCCTGAAGGAAGTTGTCTAGACAATGTCTCTCACTCCTTACTAATTCAATTTTGCTTTTTTCTTACAATTTAATTTCAAAGTGATGAATAGAGAGAATACATTTTGTTTCTTGCCCAAGGTACTTACCTTCCACAACTAGACAACACTGTACAATTTTAGCACAAAACGGATACTCAGAATGCATATCCTGGGGACAAAATATTAACTATTACTGAACTCATTGAAAAACAATTTTGTTTTAGTTTTATGTAAGTTCATTTCAAACCAGAAAGATATGACACAGGAAATAAATGCAATTAACATTGAAATGCATGAATACTTGTGGTAGAAAAAAAAAAACCTGAAAGTATCTCTTTTCTTCTCTTTAGACTTGAAGAAGAGTTCCTATATTTTGAAATATTACATTTATCAAAGTCTGAAAGTCTGGCACTTGTTCATTCTTAAACTGATGCCAAGAAAATGAGATGATTGTCACCTGCTAGAATAGAAGGCCCCTTTAATTTCCTAGGACAGCAGAAAGTTGCAGAGTGGGAAGCCTGCAGAAAGGTAACTGGAATGGAAAACCCCATAAAATTGGCTACAAGCCCGACTGAACTTTCTCTGGAAGGATTTGCAGCACAGGGACTGCACTGTTAGGCAGTGAGCTGCCCAAGATGTCTCCTGGGCTTTCCCCTATTGAGTGTCTGGCTGGGGCCTGTGAAGGACCAGAGATTTGCTTCTGGATGTTAATGTGCTCATATTTCTTCTGTTACAAACAGGGGACTCAGGCTAGCCATTTTCTTCTCTCACAGTATCTCTGTGTGTCTCACTTCCAGCCCCACCCTCTGCCCTGGTGCTTTGGATGGAGAGATAGTTTGTTTGCCCACCTATGGATGCGCGTCCCCTCTCTAGGCAGTCTTTGTCTACTGTCACGTCCTTCTGCACTCCCAGTGGGCAGTTCTGGTTTCCTGCTCAGACCCTGTTTATTGTCCTCACTTGTCTCCCAGCTGTGATGACAGCTGCTGCTGATGGCTTACAACCAGCTGCATCCTTCTGTGGAGCATTGCCCTTGGTTGATGGCAATCACCTAGCCTGGAGATGCCAGGAAGGTTAACTCCCCCATCACCAAATGACCAATAACTAATAAATCAGAGGACATAAAAGCCTGGTCCCTTTGCCCCAAAGCTAGACAATTCTGCAGTGCAATTGCAGAGCCCAGCAGGTGAGGTGAAGGCTGCTGAGGTTAAGGCTACCCTTTCTGAGACCACATTTTTTTGCTGAATTTCTTCTCTTTCTCTGGATCACCCTTTCTCCTATACATCTTCTGAGAGCACTCCCTTAATACTTACGTGCACACATATCTCTAGTTCAGGCCCTGTTTTTAGGGAACCCAAGACAATAGTCTTCTGGTCCCAGAATGAGAAGCACACGCTATAATATGTTACCTTCGGGAAAAACAATTCTGCTGTTTTTGGTGTCATTAGATTCCTTTGATGTGTACAAAGGCAAAATGTAGTGAGTCTGCACCTTAGTGGTAACTGTTGTCCCTTGAAGAGATACTTGCCAGTGTTTGCCATTCACCTGAATGCCAGGTTATTGGAAGGCTGACAATTTAAGTAAATGATGCGTAATTATGATTACAACGAGTATGCAACATAAATTGCAATCACTAGGGTTTCACAAAAGACCATTTTAAGTTGCAGATGTCTTCTGATTTTCTTCATGATGCCCAATTTTTTGAACAAAGTCTATAACTAATCTTAGTATATAGTTCTCTAGAGATAGTGTCCTAACACCTCCCTTGTTTTTTTTCCTCAAAGTGCAGGCCATGGACCAGCAGTATTAGAAGTACCTCAGAGCTTATTAGAGGTGTAAAGCATTGAGCTTTATTCCAGACTAGCTAAGTCAGAATTTGCATGTTTAATAAGCTTACTGAGAAGATTCTTCTATGTCTGAAAGTTTGAGGATCCTAGCTCAAAGATGTCCTTTCAGCAAGCTTTGCATCATTGTAATAACTGCAAAACTTGGATAGTAACAGTCAGAATCCACAAAACTATAGCTCAAGGAAGAATAGCTCAGTCATTGGGAGGCGCTCTATTCTGTAAAGCAAATCACTCAGAACAGAACCTGGAACTGAAGTTACACAAAAGATTTCTGAGAAAACAAAAAGGATGTTACAAGCTTCCTAAACCTCACCTTACAGAAAACCTCTTCATGAGGTAAGATAGAAGAAATAAAGATAGGTAGAAAGGAGATGAGAAAATCATAACTTAAAAATTCTACTGATAAGAAAGACTGTGGCTTCAGGACACAAAAGTTAGCCAAGCCTTTTTGCCTTCCAAGAAATTTACTCCAAAAAATGCTTTTTCTAAGTGTCTGAAAAATACACTTAGCATGTAGGTTGGGGGCAATGCTTTTCATCTGTGAATGGAGCCTGTGGTTTTTCTTCCATAGACCTCCACCTCCAAGGAAGTAGCACGATTTAGTGGGCAGAAGACCCACTGAATAGTGCTGCTTTAAGCACATCCAAATAGTTGGAATTCTCACCCAACCCACCAAGTGGAGAGCTTGACAGACAATAGGAATACATACCCCAGATCATTCATCTTGGAGACACTCTCAAGACCACATAAAAATCTCGAACTTCAGGACATAATGCTCCTCTCTATTCTCTCTGAGTGTGTACTTTTAAAATTCCACCTAATAAGCTTCTTTATGCCTCTAATTGAGATATCTTAAAAATTTTCTTCTTGGACAGAAGTCGATGAACCCACAACCTACTCCGTGGATGTGAAGAATTGAAGTCCCCAGCTCTTCTTTGGGGCATCTCCTCTGATCCCCATCCAGTGGCATTCAGAACCTGTTTAGTTGATATTTATTATTAGCTGTGTGTTGAAGTCTAAAAAGATTAATTCTGTGGTTTTAAGACGCCCTGGAAATTTGAAAGAACAATTAAAGAGGGGAAAGTGATTTCCTGGAGTTCTCAAAGTATACTTCTGGCACAAGAATGTGTGTTGCATCAGTGTGCAACTTGTTAGACATGAAGGTTCACCCTGACCTACTGTATCAGAAGCTCTGAGGATGTGGGCCAGTCATCTGCGGTTCAATAAACCCTCTAGGTGATTCTGATGAATGCTCAACGTTTGTTTCTACTCTCCTGGAGGAAGCAGAGAGTGACCTTGATGACAAAGGGAAAACAGAGATACACTGTATTAATAGTCTGGTAGATCTTAGGGATCATCTTGACTTGATCAAGGGACTCAGTAGAGGTGGAGTTTAGAAAGAAAGGGCCAATTTTAGTAAAGACACAGTCATGAAATAGCTATATTGGGCCATACGAGTGTACAGTAGAGCAGAGGCCAGAGGGGATATGACGAGATCATTGTATGACATTCCAGGAGTTTTCCTTTGAACTTATAAGTGATGTGGAGCCATTCATTTCTAACAAGTACAAAACTATGGGTAATAAAGAAAAAAATGTGAAAGCATTAAAGTTTAAAGTGAGAGGATTTCATAATCTAAAGGTTTAATATTTCCTAGTGTACTGAACAAAGGAGGCACTATTCTTTTCAGTTAAGTCATGAATAATGCCATGTAGATAACCCTGGAGTCATAGACATAAAGTACTGAAATAACAGGATCCAGTCATCCCAGCTGTGATGAACCTGGGTCTTGATTCTGAGATAGCAATCACTGTAGGAAATAAAAACAATTGCATTCACATTTTAGGGCACTGTTCAATATTACCTAGCACAATCGTATCTTTCTTCAAAATCTCCTTTCTACTTCATTCTAACAGTATTTTCATAACATGCATTTTGGTTTACCACAACCCCTTTACACCTTTGTGCTTTGACCTAGTTTTCAAGCCACAGTCAGCGTCTAGTTAAATAGAATTGATTTGAAGTAGATTTTTCAAAACATGAAACCACAAATTTAATCTTTGTACAAATAGTAGTAGTCATAGAAATCAGCCTATCAGCTACTGATTTTGATGAGCTCCCGACTTTAATTTTCTTTCTTAAAATTTTCTTGGTTTTTGTTAAGTTCCGTGGACTGACACAAAATTACATGCATGATGCTCTCTCAAGTATGGGAACAGGAGAATACTAAAACAGAAGATCCAAAATGTCCTTTAGAATGGAGAAATACAATAAGTACATAAAAATTTATAATTCTATCAGCATCATGCACTAGCTACACTGTTTGGTTTTTGATGTTTAAGTTATGATACAGTTAAAAAATAAAAACAAGATGATGTCTTATTGAATTTGGGAAATGAAGGTGTCTCCTTCCACTACCTGTGTCAAATAACATTACTTTAAGGAAGCCATAAGGATTCACCATAGACTGTTTCCAAGATAAAGGAACACCTCCCCTCTCCCAGGCAGGGGAGTCTGTACTGCCTCACTTACCAGGTGCAGCTCTTAGGGTATCAGCCTAAGTGTCTTGGTACCGCTGACATCCTATGGGGAGAGGTGCCAGCTCTAATGACGAACGCAGTCTCTCTGTGTTTTAGTTCTCACTGGAACAAATCTTCTTAAAGCAGCAAAGAAAGACATAGGTTGTATTTGATGGCCTTTGTTAATAGTTAAAAAAGCATTCTCTAAAAATTCACAAAGTGTTCTCTGCAGTTTTACTACCAATGGTGGTCTTTGGTTTATTGCAAAGTAGGATACCCACTTATGCAACTGAAACAAATGGAAAACACATTACTGGAATGTTTTGTGTAGTGGTTTTTAAGTTACAATTCAAGAATAAGAAAACTGTGGCATTTACACAGGGCTACATGGAGACAAGATGGATGTTTGCTTCATAATTTGGAATAGAATATTTATATGAGTGATGTTGTGCTGCATAAGGTAGTTTTATTTTTACTATTATCACTGTTAATTCAGTGACTAATAAGGTAATTGATCATATCATTTTGACAAACCAATTCAGTAAAAGTACACATTTCTTTTCTTTATTATATATTTTTTCTATACCAACTGGGATGTAAAAATGTGAATGTTAAGTCAAATTTATAATCATACTTAGGTTTTCTATCTTCCAAACATATTTTTCCCTTACTGTCCCTTCTCACAGGATCTAAGCCTTCCCTTGCCAGCCTCTGTGCCCCAGAAAGAATGGCACACTGTAACCCAACTTGAGATACAAGCAGCACAGCTTCCACTGTCATTTTCTTGAGCTGGAGCTCTGTGGGCTTTGATGAAAAAGGATATGCCACATGCCAAATCCTCAAGCTCCATCAATATGTGCGTCCTCTGAGACCAGTGTTGTGAGAACGAGGGACATTATTACTACTAAAGCATACATACAGGTGGTGCCTACTCAGGGCATGTCACTCAGGACACATGTTTCTCTGTACTTTCTCTGACTTCAGAGTTGTATAAGGAAATCTGAGATGTTCAATCGTCAAAAATATCCATCATTAAAACTTTGTATATTGCCATTAAAACTTTGTATATTGCCATCCTTAAAGACTTAAGAACCCCAATAGCTTTCAATTTAAGCTTTTATTAGATAGTACTCAATTTTTGATGAGCAATCAAAACACTGTCTTCTGATGCAGATGAGTATCAAACAATCACTGTCCTGTTTCCTTTCACAGATAAGATATGATGCCTGCAATAAGGAATATGGAATATGTCTGTGCACAAGGATCCACAGAATGATGGAACAAACATACGCCTTTCTAGAGCTTCTACTCCTGTGTGCCTGCATTTATCCCTTCACTGCAGAGAAGCCAGTGTTTACATTTGCTAACCTAAGAAACAAGCAAGAAGCAAGAAAGTGGGAATGGGGACTTTTTTAAAGCTTCAGCCTTGCCAAGAAGGGAGGGGAGTTTCTGAGCTTCCTTTATTATAAATAATCTCCTTTGTTCATCTATTTTGTCAGTTTTCAATAGTAGTATTATTTTGCCTGTGCAAGTGAAACAAATCTTCAACCAAAAAAAACAAAAACAAAACAAACAAACAAAAAAAAAAACAAAAAAAAAGCACAGCCAAAAAGCAAATGTTCAGTATTGATAAAAAGAGCTTGAAGATTGACGCCACATAGACATATGAAGCTATAACTTCAGTTATTGTCTGTGTATGGCTGTAGGGGTTAAAGCATTGAATGAACGTTCAGCAACTGCAACATTAATATGTCTGTGTTTCTCCCTTTGACCATGAATGTATAGGGAAACTTCTGAATGACATAGCAGAGGGCCGCTTAAACTCTTTAGCATCGCTTGAGCAACCAGGCTTTATCATCTATGCTTGTGCAACGGACCCCAAAATTAATGTTCTACTGTTTTGAGTTCACTAACTTAAATGAAAGAATTTCACTATAGGCATGCATCTTGACCCCGGAGAATGAAAGTTTTAATGTAATTCTCAAGAAGTTTATGTAGTGCAGGAAGAAGATTCACTGCCACAAGAATGTGAAACAGTGAGTTCTCCATCTTGAGCAACAATATTATCTAATAAAATGCATAATGAAAACCCCCTATCATGTGTTATTATTACCAAAGTATAATTCAGGCATGATCAGATTTCATCGGCAACCGATTGCATCAACCATACATTTTGTTTTTTTACTGCTGTCTCCATGTTAGACTCTGCATTAATTCATTGGCTCTGGCATACACCTGTCTCATGGTTTGAAGTTCATGGCTGCTTGGCCCAGGGGTTTCTGTTATTTGGATACAGACATCCAGCATAGCAATACTTACCACTTATCAGGCACTATTTTCTAAGCAGTGGGCTAAGTTCATGTGAACCGTCCTATTTTTAGGCTTAATGCAAAAGTATTTCAAAATTTTTTTTAGGAAAAAACTGAATATTTCAAAGGACGACTCAAATTGTCCAAGTTCTTGTACTTAGGAACAATAGTTTTGAAACAAACTGATCTGATTCCAAAACTAGCGGCCTTACCACTGGACTGTATTGTTTCACATAGTATTTAAAATCAAATATGAATAATACTAACTTTAATTTACAAGAATTGAGGATCATTCCAAAAGACAGCTAATCCTATTATCCTTTGTCTCATTTGTTGGATACATATTATATATTATTTTTGAGATAACAATTTATAGTTTAAGGTAGTTTTAAGTTATTTACTGACCTACTTGAAAACTAGAATACTGATTATCTATAAATTGCCCTCTATCAAAATAATTCAGTAATGTCATAAAGAAGCAATCATTTACTGCTGCTATGCCTCCTAGTTCTGGAGGTGGCACGAGGTCAACTGGGTGATTCTCCTTTGCAGCCCAGAAGTGGCCAGTGGTCAGGCTAAGAACAGGACTAGGACATTTAAAAAACCTGTTCACACTCAGCTATGGTCCTAGGCTAGGAAGACATGAACTGGTATGGGCGGGGGCTGGGCTTCAGGTTCTGTGTCTATGGGGCATCTCCAGAAGAGCAGCTTCAGATAGCCACATAATTTTGCCTGCCAACTGTGCGTTAGAGTCTGCATTAATTCATTCGTTCCCGCATGTACCTGCCTCATGGTTTGAAGTTCGTGGCCACTTGGCCCAGTGGTTGCTGTTACTTGGAAAGAGAGAGAGAGGAAGGAGGAGGAGGAGAAGGAGAAGGAAAGGAGGCAAGGAAGGAGGGAAGGAGAGGGAAGGTGGGAAGAAGTAAGGGAGAGAGGAAACAGGCAACACACACTGAGCAGTGAGTTTAGTTTGGGACACATGGAGACACTGCAATTCCCAGAGCACTCTGTATGCGCAGTCGTGGGCTCATCCTGAAGCTGCCAGTTACCCTTTCTATGAGAAGTTGGAACAGGGTATCCCTTGCCCACTAATTTACTGTCATCCTCTAACAGAGTGCTTGGAACATACTTGGTGCCCAAGAATATTAATAAATAAGTAACTGAATAAATAAATGAAGGGATAACTGAATGAATGAGTGAATGACTTGGGAAAAAGAATACTACAGAGGAATTTTGCATTTCCCTCTCTAGATATAAGGAAAGAATGACTAAGTTGAGAAGACAGGGAATACTTTCACCTTTTTATATGTAAAAATATATTAATTTAAAAAGCTAAGTAATATCAATGCAAATACTATATTATTAATAAATATTATTATATAATAAAATTATAATTTTTTCTTCCACATGAATATAAATATAACTTAGCTAATAAAAGCAAATATTCCAAACTCTTTCAGTGTTAAACTAGTTCATATAAACTCAGAACTGATGGGTAGAACACAGAGTCATGAGAAAATTAAGAGGTAATTAAAACCTTCACCGTTCCCAGCTTTCCACCATTAAAATAAAGGAACTTCCTTTCAAATTAAGCAGCAATTGAAGTTAGTAAAATCACAGAAGGCTCAGGAAACTAGAACTGCAGGACCAAAACATAACCAGACTGGATATGTCTTCATGAAGCCTCAGAGGTATAATTAAAAAAATTACTGGGTTAATTTGCTTTTCTATAGCAAATGGCCCCTGAAAATGATAGTGTAATTTATCACCCAGGCATGAGGATGAAAAGTTCCTTCTGGGTAGCCAGACCTTGTGTTATCTCAAAAATTCTGATGTGGTGAGATTTCTTCCATCTTTAATGAGTTGGACACAATCTACTGGACACAGTAGAGTTCCTTGTTTTCACCTTTCATTTCTAATTTTGGCAATTCAAGCTTTCCTGTTAAAAAATAAACATAAAAGCCAAAAAAAAACAATAGCAAGACAAACTGAGAAAAAAGTCCAGATATAGGAGAGCTTAGTATTTGTTGTGGCGTTTAATCACACTTCAGTGTTGTTTTCTACCCAACTTAGAAAACCGCCATTGCCATGATCCCTCCTGTCCTAACTCTGCTACCTCTCATCCACTCCAAAAAAGAACCAGTACTTTTCTTCCTGCTGTGTGTTGGTGACTTAGGAATTTCAAGATAGAACAATAGGTTCTGACTGTGAAAGCTCTGTTATTAATGAAAAGCTAGAGAACATATTTTGAGGTTGAGTAGGATTTTTCAGATACTTCTTTGACATTGTAGAAAAGTAGGTTTTGTCTATCACTCTGGATAGAAACTTAACTAGAAATTCATAAAATAGTCTCTGTTTTGATTTATTCATTTTTCATGCTTTTTGTCCAGTTTTTAAATACTTAAATACTCAGGCATTCCTGAGTCCATCTTTTCCTGTTGAATAAATTCAATAATTATGCAGCCACGTTATGTCTCAGTTTCTTTTGTAAAATGGGGATGAGAATATTTACATCACAGGACTATACTGAGGGTGAATTGCACTAATGACACTGAGCCCTTCGACTCATGCTATTAGCTGACAAGTGTTTAGATTCCTACTGATTACTGAGTAGACTATGTGCCACTGACTGTGCTAAGCACTAGGTGTATAAAGAAGAAAAATTAAAGCTACTGTCCTCAAGTATCTTCCAGTGTAGTGGGAAGCAGTCATGCCAACAATGATGAGAAATGCTTTCACATGCTGAATGTAAGACTGGATGTCTCCATTGAAAGAGTCACAGAAATGTTCTAGTTCTGAACTAAAGCAGTGGACAAGAAAATGAAGGCTTAGTGAGGTCACAGAAAGGAGAGACTATGAAGTTTTAGAGAGCAGAAAAATGTGATATGGCCAGTAGACATGTACCTGAGATTTGGATATATGGATCTGGAAAGGTTCTGGTGGATGACTGGATGAGAGAAGAGTCAGCTGATAGGCAATAAAGGATATCATTGAGCCAGATGAAGTGGCTTAAGAATAGAGCCCTCCTTTTCTAAGCATGCTACCTGAGCTATCTTCATTAACACTCATGAAAACCCTTAAATTAAAAATATTAGGTACTATTAGGTTTCAGCAATGTGTGACAGAGATCAAAAACAGCTTTGGCTTAAAGAAAATAAACATTTTGTTCTTATTAGATATATTCTAGCTAACACAATTGACAAATGGACAAAATAATAGAATTGGAATGTGTTATTTTGGATCCCTTAAAATTTGTAGTGAGATCAGTGCAGGCAATGATTATTAATTCCTGCTAATATCATAATAAGAACAATACATTATGTGTCCCTATCTAAATTCATACCACTACTGTGAAATAATCTTTCTTAATGACACCTTTTTTAAAACAAGCTTTTGCTCTACCTTTTCATAGGAAGGAAAGATGGTGAACAGAGGAACACGTTAAATAACACCTAGGTACTGCTAACTCTCAATATCAACATTGTGGGAGACAAGACAGGATTTATTCAATGAAAAATTTCAAAGAAAAAATATTTGAGGAGTAAATCATATCAGTCAAATATAATTTATAAATCTTTATAGATCTTGATTTTTAAAAAATTAGGAAGCCTTTGGAAAGTCAACTACTGATGGAATATTAGATATTATTAAGTATTACTGTTTCAAGTGTGATACAATGGAAATATTTCATACCTTTTATAAATATGTACTGATTTATGTATGAATAAAATAATGTCTAATGTTTCTAGCATTTGCTCCAAAATAATATGGTAAGTTTGAAATGAGTGATACAAATGAAATCAGAATTATCACGAGTAGATAACTGTTAACATTGGCTGAGATGGAGGGGACACTATACTAACTTCTACTTTTTAGTTTATGTTTAAACTTTTCAGTATTAAAATTTTAATTAATTTCTATGAACAATAGAAAGAATGGATACTCATGGAAACTAGCAATTTCTAAAACATAGGTAAGCATTTATGTTTGTTTTAAATATGATGAAATTGTGACTTAGAAAAGAGACATGGATGGAATCCTAGAGAACACCACACTGTAATGGGAAGACTTAGGAAAGAAACGAAGTAGAAGGCAGAGATGGAGATGAGGATTAAGTAGGAAAATGACAGGAGAATGACATTTTCCATAGCAATGAAGTTACAGGGGTTTTGGAAAGGAAGAATCTTAGAAAAGTTAGGGTTTTTTTGTTGTTGTTGAAGAAATTCATGAACCAAATTCTGATTAAGAACCAGAATTTATTAAACTCACTGTCAGGAACATATTTTGATCAAAGTGAGATTTAGTTAGCTTACTATGGTAAAGGAGAATACCAGCTGAGGAGTTGAGGGGATTCTTGCTAAGAGAGGTGGAAGGGCTTCTTAAGGGATTTTTGACTTATGCTGGATGATGTCTTAGTCCATTTGAGCTGTTATAATGAAATACCCTAGACTGGTGGCTTATAAACAACAGAAAATGACTGCACACTATTCTGGTGATAAGGTCAAGGTGCCAGTAGATTCCTTCTATCGGAGGGAGGGAGACTTCCTCATAGCCAAGGCCTTTTGGTTGTATCCTCACATGGTGGAAGGGCAAATGAGCTCCCTTTGTCTTCTTTTATAAAAGCACTAATCTCATGGCATAACCACTTTGCCAAAGGCTTCCCCTTTTGATACCATCACCTTTGGGGTTAGAATTCACAATGATCCCAACATTCAGACTATAGCAAATAATTCTAAGGAAGGGTGAAGGGAATTGGGTTTGGTTCCAGACAAGATGTTATCCAGAAGCTGGGGCACCAGGATAACTTTTCTGTAGGAGGCTGGAAAGTTGAAGCAGGCTAGATACATGGCTGAAAACAAAGCAGCCATCACATACAAAGCAGAAGGGGGGTAGGTTAAGCACTTGTGAGTGCCAGCTGGCCTTGTCTCTGTTCATATGCTTCAGCCATTGTTGATGGTCAGTGAGGAACACCACAACCTATTTGTTAGAAGAATCATTTTTTTTTATTATCTGAGTTCTCTATGTGAAGTTTTATCCTGGGGTAGATGTGACCCCGGAGGATAACACAGCTGGTAGTTTCAAGGCCAACCAAATAGAGTTTAGACAAGATGGCTTAGCATCTAACACTTTGGGGAAACTTTATTTTTAAATTCGTTTTTTAAGAAGCACGCAAGTGGACATCTAAACTGATGAGAAAATGACAGAGACAAAAATGTATCTCAACTGATGTGAACAAGCATAAATTCCACAGCTATAAAGCAGAGTGAAAACAGCATAATCAATTACCCAGAAAAATCCCATGCAGAGAGAAAGATAACCCATTAAAATAAAAAATGAAAAGGAATCTCATTAACAGTTATAGCAGTCTTGAAGATTGTTTTAGACACTATTAGCAGAAATCCAAGTTGTATTGCTTTAATGCACTTCACACCATTAACTTTACGTAAAGAGTAGCACCATCAAGAAATAAATAAGACAATTCAACTGGCATTGCATGTGGGGTTATTCAAAACAATTGCCAATTAAAAAAAAAAACTCCAGATGCTTTTCCAGTTATGTTTTGGTATTGGCCACATCAAACAAGTTTATCTAGAAAAAGAAAGACAGGATTAATTGAAATAACTCGCCTTAATACTGTAAGTAAATAATAGGTCTAGCTGCTGGCCACTTTGATCTCCAACCAGAATTGTTTGAAAAACCACTTTTTGTTTTCTACATCATATTTGGCACTCCGATTTTGTGATAGAGCATTTGTCCACATTGCTGAGACACAGTACCTGATGCCCACAGCTTAAGGAAGCAGAGCCTCATGGGGGCTCACATTTCAGTCCAGTCAGCTGGCTCCAAGTCGGGATGGTGAGGCAGAGGTGCGTGGTGGAGGACAGCAGCTCGTGGCATAGCAACTGGAAAGTAGAGTGACAGTGAAGGGAGAGGGAGGGAGGAGATAAATCTCCTCCAGGGCATCCCCAGATCCCACCTCCTAACAGCAAGTGAGCTCTAAACTCATCACTGGACTAATCCACTGATCATTATCACAATTTCATCATTCAGTCACCTCTCAAAAGCTTCATCTATGAGTGTATGAGGCTTTGGGGAGAAACAAAGATATAATCCATAACAGAAGGATTGGAGGTTGGGAGCTATGGACAAATGGAACGTGTTTGCCCCAAGTGAAATCATCCCACTCAGCAAAGACTTCTGTGTTAATTTTCCAAGACATTGCTAGCTGCCCTGCCAGCCAGCAGAGCCATGGATATGCTGCGTATCTCTGTCTACTGTCAGTCTTCTCCCCTGCTCTCCTCCCGTATGTCCTCCCTAACCCTGCATCTTTGTATCTCTTTCTTGCCTCTCATCTCCAATAGCCACTTGAATCAGGAAAGTTCCCTGGTTTCCTTAATCCCAAGAATGCCTGGGCTCAGTTAAACACACCAAATCTTTGATGCCGATATATTTTTTCATCATCTCTTCTCATGTTTATTTTTCTCGTACTTTATATGCTTTAATGCTTCTGGGTTTCTATGTTCAACGTTTTACTGAAAAAATTAATTTCATTTCTGCTACTTTCCAGAGTAGAACTGCTACTGATATTTTTATCACCATCACCATCATCATTAATTATTTACTCTTTGCATTGTGCCACCAGAAAACACTCTCTGGACAAATATCTTCCATCTGCCATAGCATTCTTTAATTTTGTCGCCAGGGAGTTCCTCCAGGTACAAGTCCTTTATAACTGGCAAGTTAAGCATCAAGTGCTAAGAAACGTACCTAGACAAGAAGTTACAAAGCATTACTATTGATAGCTTTTTGTTTTGCTTATTTTAGTGCTGGGGATTAAACTCAAAGCCTAAGTGAATGCTAAGACATGTGCTATCAGTGAGTGATATCCCCAGCCCTAGAAAACATTTTTACATTGTCCTTTCTGCACGTGGTAGGAGACCTCCCTCCCTTGATTGTACACCTCTACACAAAAACATTTCAACTAGAGTAACTCTCTAGTGCCTCTCCAACCCTTCACCCACTTTTCCCTAGGAGAAAAGAAGAATCCAGAAGAAAAAACTAAGCATGCTTTCCTTGGGGCTTGTCCTGCGGGACCAGATTTCACTCTCAACTCTTCTAAAAGGGAAGTTTTGCAGGAGCCATTGCCATGAGAAATGGTGCTGTTTCCCCCAGTACTTGTAACTCATACATAGGTTCCAGTCAGGAGAGCCACAGTGCACTTTCTTAGGCCTAGAGTTTTCCAGGCATAAGTGTTATATTTTGAGTTTTGTCAATGTCTACATCAATCTCGCAATTGGTTCCAAATTTGAGTGGAAAAATACTAGACATTCACTTTTTAAAATTCCTGTATGAATTTTCTTTAAAAGAAGATTTCCTGAAGTTGAGATAAAATTCTTTCAAGCTCAACTTTCTACATGACCCCTCAATGAGTTCACAGTTGGACTGGGTTTCATAGTTCTTCCTATTTACCTGACACCTCCCCATCCATCGCATGTTAAATGCATGAAGCCATGGACTTGATTAGGATTGCTACAAAGGAGTCAGGTATGACAGTCTGCCTAACTATATCATGCTGTTTTTATGATGCTAGAATCAATGATTCTTAAAGGGAGAATTCTCCTCTTTGACACATAATGCAATTCCCTTATATCATTATTCAACAAATAGGCCTGCAGCACATGTAACATGAATGCTGCGTTTTATGTTCTATCTTAGACGGGTCTCCTTTCCTACGACAAGGAAAGCTCATGAGACACATTCCTAAACAACTGTCTGCTATGCACCTTCTGGAATAATGTTTGTTTTCATGGAAGGTAAACCTGAAGCTAGCTGGCATTTCCTGTTCTTCTCTTCCTAACTACATTGTAAGGATGATACCTGGAAACACAGCAGCCATTCTGTACCTATGAGGCTGATGAGGATGAGGATGATGACACTCATGAAATAATGAAATCATTCGCAAGTTAAGGATGTTGAAGCAACAGCATAGAAAAAGCCAGAATTCCTATTTGCAGTGGGTCTGAATCAAAGCAACCAATTGCCTACTTCCAAGATTCCTTTTTACTTTGAGAAGGCATGGAATAAACTTATTTATGGAGACTCGCTAGTGTTTTGCTATCTGTAGTCAAATGATTCTCTAATATACTACCTGCAGTAATAGATAGGACCTTGTACCTACTCTGAAGCCGCCCATAGTATAGAGTTACATTAATATAGGTAAATACCATCATGGTAAAGGTAAATATAGAAAGGCTAACAATTGAAAATAGACTAATTTCTTTGGAGTGTACTTTTTGGAAAAGGTAAATCTGAGATAAAACTTGAAAATAAGGGCTTGGTAAAGTAATAAGATTAACAGAACTAGAGATCCCATTATAAATGATAGCAAGAAGACAAAAATGAAGAGGGGAGGAAAGCCATGCAAGGATGGAGAATGGAGGATAACCAATGGCAAGACGTGTATCAGCTTAAACCTATGCCAACCTCTGCCCTCAAAACTGTGGCTAAAATATTGTC
Organism: Chinchilla lanigera; assembly: GCF_000276665.1. NCBI lineage: Eukaryota > Metazoa > Chordata > Mammalia > Rodentia > Chinchillidae > Chinchilla > Chinchilla lanigera. The sequence continues at coordinate 19,017,640 of NW_004955415.1, read as the reverse complement.
CTCCTTACTTTGTGTTGAGTGCACAAGGAACTGTCATACATTATGGACAATGGATTGTGTTCAATCTTTATGGAGCCCACTGGTCTCTTCTTTGTTTATATATATATATATATATATATATATATATATATATATATATATATAAAATGTTTTGTCATGATTTGATCTCTAAATCTAATAAACATTCCTTAATTCCAAAAAATCAAACTTTCTCAGGTGCTTACCAACAGATATTCTTTCAGTAGTCTACTCTGAGAACATATCTGGGACTTATACCTGTGTTATATCTTCTTTGAAGGTCTCCAACTTTCTTAGTTACTTTTCTCTCATTGCTGGATGAAATACCCAATGTACAAAGTAAATGGAGGAAAGATTTATTTAGCTCATGATTTGTAGAGGTTTCAGTCCATAATTGGTTGGCTCCAAGGCAGGGTGGCACATTGCTTAGGGGCAATAGTTCATGGCAGCAAAAGACAGCAAAAGCAATGAGAGAGAGGAAGACAAGCCTCTTTCTGTCCCTTATATTGAATCCAGTTTACTGGGGTTAGGGTAGTGCCAACCCAATCAGTGGACTGATCCAACAATCACTCACCCTTAATCCTAGCACCTTCCATCCCAGCCTTGCACTATGAATTACACACTGTAGATTCAGCCACCTTTGAAAAATCCCTATGACCACGTGAGGCTTTGAGGGAGCATCCAGACACAAACCATAACACCACCAGCCTTTTTATGTATTCATGGTCCAGTCTTCTTTCACCTTCAGTGGTGGTTGAGTGAATCCAGAAACTCATGGAAGCTGCTGGTAGCTTGGCATGTTGTTTGAAAGGAGAGAAGATGGAAGTCCAGAGTGGCTTGGTGGTGACCAAGCTGGGCAACTTCAGTGAGGGTGTTTGGAGTGATCTCTATGGCTTGATGATGATCCTGTCAGTGGTCCCCATTTCACTGACATCAGTACATCAGAATTTCTTGAATTTGGACTTATGATCAGCATGTACGTCTGTATGTATTTATGCTAATGGCCCAGAACCTTTCTACAACTCTGGGGCACCAATTCACGGATGAGAATCAGGCCGTTTGAGAAACTTATTTTCAGTTCATAAACTTTTGACTAGTTGAACACTTCTTGGTAAGCCAGTGCTGTTTTGGTCCAGCTGAGCTGATAAGTCTATTGAGGATGTCAAGTCTTGTTGGTCTTCATAGACCAAACCTTAGTGTGATCAGAATCATGTGGAGGACTTGTTAAAGCAGATTGCTGGACTCTACCTCCAGAGGTTCCCGTGAAGGAGGTCTGGCATGGGGATGGAGAATGTGCACTTCTGACAAATTCTCAGTTGATGCTGTTCTTGCTGATTGGTGATGACATTTCGAGAACTGTTCATATAAATACTATCTCAAATTAAATATGGTGCATAACTAGGCTAGCTGGTCTCATTGTCCTGTACAAGGACTGTGGATATCATTGTGAGCTATAGTGACTTTTGTATTAGTTTTCAAAATCTTTAACCTCTCGCATTTGAGTGCAGCTAGATAGTAAGTAATCACTACCATAGGGAAAGGGTCCTTCACTGAGAAGAAAGACTGCTCCAATTGCTTAAGAGCATAAAAGGACTTCTGAAGGTTTCCACTTGCTTAACAATCCAGTTCTTCACTATCACTCTCAGCTTCCTATTAAATGTTCAGAATAGATGAGGATCTGGAGTAGCTGCTGCACAGAAGCCTGAAGTCTTCAGTACTCAACAATGAAAGTCGGAGTTGTGACAGTGAATGCAGTCATCCAGTTAACAGCATCAATCAAGACTTTCAAAAGACCTCAGGGGAATCCCAGTGGAGTCCATGAGTCTGACCCTTTGCCAATTGGGAACTAGTAAGAGTAGAAATGAATCACTTGCTGTTTCTTAGATATGAGCAAGTACTTTTAAAGTACAGTATCTGCCGCTCATACCTTGATCACAAGGAACTAAACATTCTCATATAATCTGATCATTGCAATTGTAAGGGGCTATTACTAGAACTAGTCAGATAATTATTTTTTATTCTTCACTGTAATCAGGGGTCTGATAATAAATAATACACTCTCCTCTGAGCATTTCTGCCTATTAAGTAGCAGAATGTCAATAATTTACTAGACAGCTAGCTCATTCTTTGGGGGAATTTCCAAAGAAGAAAAAGACATATTTCCTAATGCTCTGTTTTTCCATTAATAGTGACATTTCCAGTTTTGCCAGAGCTGAATACTTTAATCCCAGTCTGGATACCACTCAATCTACGCCATTGAACTAATGCTGATCTTTAATTTCCTAATTCCTTGTCTCTGAGACTCCAATATTTGTTTCTTTGGGTAGTCAGAAAATATTTTCTCTGTCTAAACGCCTCTTTTCAAAATAAAGTCTTATAGAAGAGATGTTTGGGCCTCAATTAACATGTTTTTGCGTCTTTACCATATAATATTCCTTTCTATATGCATACAGGGATGTCTCAGGGCTCCCAACTTGAGTACTTATTAATATAACAATATTGATCATTGATTATCTAACAATGAATTTTATGGTTATCATTCTTTATATTGTGTTGACATGTTTAGCTTGTTAGAGATTAATATTCCTAGAGATTAATATAGGGAGATTAATATTCCTAGAGATTAATATAGGAATATTAATCTCTATTATAATCTATTTCCTGATAGATGAGGGAACAAGTACAGAAAGATTTCTAGTTTTCCAAATTTCCTGTTTACAAAGTCTACATACATCATCACTAAGCTAGACCCACTGCCTTCCTTTTCTGTATCCAGGGCATGTGGAGTGTGGGCTTGGTCTCAGATTTTTCCTCAGTTAGGGAAACCTTCCTCACCAGATCCTTGGTGGGGAAAATGATGGCATGGTGGCATGACTTATAGAAAGCTGCTGACAAACTTGGTTAAAGGATGAAGCATTTCTTCAAGGGCAAAGATATGGAAACACTTGAAGATGGCAACACAAAATGGTGAACCCTAGCCCTGCTCTTGATCTAAGAGACACCCCAAACCCTAAGTCTCCACTAGGACACTCAGCTGCTATTTGGATCCCCAGCCAAGGAAGTTTCACGAAGAGTAAGAAGTCTAATTTTGCTCTTCCGCTGGGCAATTTTGTACACTCCTGTATCTAGTTTTTGTCCACCCCACCTGACTTTTCTGGAATCGTTTACTAGGTTTAGGAGTTGGGACAAAATAACATGAGCTCATTCCCAAGTATGTAAGGCTAGACACAAAGGATCAAGTTCCCAAGTACAGCATCCCTCGGGAAGGACAGAATTAGCCCCCTTAGGTCCATTCCTGTGGCACTGTTATCCTCCACACCAATCATCACCTGATCTCCCTACGTAAGACTCAAATATTGGCATATTTCTCAACTTGGAAGTTTCATTTTTAACAGGAATCAAACTATTTTCTTCTTTATATCAGTGGGTCATGTGCATACTAGGAAATTGCCTAGGTACCGAGGTAATAATGCAGATAGAGTGGAGGGTGAGTGAAAGGGGACTGTTGACTCCTTTTTGTCACTGTTTCCTTAGTGCCCAATGCAGGGCACTCCTCGCCCAACTGGGTTAATTAATAGTCCTTCCTTGGGGAGGAGCAAATGAGGACTGGAGGGGAATGGAAGAAATGAAAGATTGCAGAAGTTCCCCACTGAAAGACTCCTATAGAAGACAATTTTGCTTCCCCACATCACAATCTCTTGGTTTCCCTCCAAGTAAAGCTGAAGCTTCTGTGCATAGTTTGTGAGATCAGGCTTGGCGCAAAAAGTACTGCATCCCATGTTAATTCTGCCCTTCAGCTCTCTGCCTTGGAGTTTCCGGCAAGATGGGGACCCTCAGCCGATGGGGAGGGAAGCTGGTGGCTATTATGACTGTTTCTTTTGGAAATTCTCATTGTCAGTGTGTTTGGGTATTTTCTTCTGGGCTTCTAATATTCTCTAGTTACTATCTTCTACTCTATTACTGAAATGAGAAGACAATGCTCCCTGGTATTAAACATATTTAAGTACTTTCCTGTTCTCAATTGGAAAATTGAGTGGAATACCAGTCCCAGGTATTCTACAAAGCTTTCGTGTCCTCAATAATAGTCACAAAAACTAAACAAAGAATTAAGATGTATTATGTGCAGGTCCCAACTCCCCACAGTGCAGACATGTATTAATAAAAATTTAGAAAAATAAGATAGGTGAATTTTTAAGAAAATCTATGTGGCCTCAGCATCAGTTAGTGAATATTTCCTACATGGACGATATGGTTTTAGTCTGGGTGTCTGTGAATAACACCATGATAAGGGTTCTGATTTTACGTTACTGAGTATAACTCTGGAAAGTTTAGCTTACCCACTGGAAAAATGCATCAGTTTATTATAATTATGGTGGAGGAAAGAACAGATTAAATTTAAACACAGATACATGTCAAAACATTTCAGTAACATTGTTCTATTACCAAAATGAATTATCAGTTGTGCTGACACTTAAATTTTTTTTATTTTGAAAAAATCAAATATTTAAAGAGTTGCACCATGAGCACTTATTGTATTAATCAGTTTTCCATTGCTAGGACTAAATGCCTGACATACCCAACTTAAAGACGGGGAAATTTTTGGCTCATGGTTTCAGAGGCTTCAGTCCATGGTTGGCTGGCTCCCAGACAAAAGTGTCTTGGAAGAAGGGCATGGCTGAGGAAAGTATTCACCTCACAGAGGCGAGAAGCAGAGAGAAGGAAAAAGTCAGGGGGAGGGGAGCAAGAGAGAGACAGAAGGAGACATGCCTAGGACAAGGACATATCTTGCCAGGTCACATTCCCTGATTAGTGTTTTGCAAGACAACAGATTTAATGCAGGACACAGAAACTTACAAGAGTAGCTTACAATATTTGCCCACAGAGTCAAATGTAAAAAAGTGCAAATGTAGAAAAGTGAATTCTACTGTCTGCACACAACACACCAGGGAATTTAGCCAAAGGCCTGGAGCCCATGGCAATATATCATGCAAGTCCATATCAGGAGGCTGAGAAATCCATGATGAAAGACTGAAAGATCTGTGCTGGAAAGTCCAAGGGTTGGCACTGGAGGCTAGAGAGTCTGAGCCAGCAGGCTGAAAGAGTGGTTCTGGAAGCCGAAGAATCCGTGCAGAGAACAAAGAGAAGTTCCTCCAGGCAAAGGTGAAGATCAGAGCTTCTCCTTGGTGAAGGCAAAGACTGGAGATCAGCTGAAGAGTACAGCCAAACTTCTCCAAGGGAAATTCGCATGAAATCCTCCACTTCTGTTCTCTTTTTATACCATTTGGACAACAATCCTTGTTGTGGTCAGGGTTTACAAGGTAACAGATTTAATTCCACATACATAATTTATAGGATTATTTTATAATATTCATCTGAAAAGTCAAATGCAGAAGAGTACAGGAGATCTGTCCACACAGTAGAAACCCAAAGAACCCAGCTGAGGGCCTCAATCCCACAGCAATGTCCTGCATAAGTCCAGCTGAAGACCTAGAGCCCAAGGCCATGTCCTCCACAAGTCCAGCTGGAGGCCTAGAGCTGATGGCAATGTCTCATGCAAGTCTGTATCAAGGATCTGCACAAATTCAGCAGTGGAAGCTAAAAAGTCTGCTCCAGCAGGGTGAAGGATCTGTGCCAGCAGGCTGAAGGATCTGCTCTGGAGCCAGGAAACTATACTGAAGGATCAGAGCTCCCCTGGAAAGAACCGCAGCCATCCTCAAGGACAGTGAGGACCTGAGATCCTCCAGTGATGAGAACAGCTGAGTTCTCCCCAGTTCTTTCCCTCCAGTCCTCCTTTTATGCTGTGGGCAACAATTTTTTGGTGGGCCTTCCACACCGAGAACCACACTGATTAGTGTACAACTTAACCATTAGTTAATCCACCTCAGTCCTCCTTAAGTGGGTCTTCCCTGCACAGAACACCCTAACTCAATTCAGCTTGGTGCTCCCTACTCAAGTTGACCATTAATTAATTAACCACTACATCCCCAATGAGCTATTTCTTCCAATCAGGCCCTACCTCCTAATAGCATATGTAGCTATGAACTCATCACTGGATTAATCCACAAGGATAGTATCCCCACGAATTCAATTGCCTTTCAAAACCCCTACCTCTGAACACATGAGCCTGTTGGGGAACATTTTAGGTCTAAACCATAATCTTCACATACCCTCTGCCTAGATTCACCAACGGTTAACATTTGCCACATTTTTCCTTTCTTTATTCTCACCTATTGCTCTCTCTCTTTGTCTCTCTCCTAAAAACACACACATGTGCACACACACACACACACACACACATACACACACATGCACACAATTTTGCTCTCCATATCTCCATACCTTCAGGTTCTTCACCAGCAGATTAAACTGACTGCAGATTGAAAGTATATGAAAAAAGAATCACATCAGTATGAATTAAACAGGTACACAGTTTTCCTGCCATTAAACAATTGCCTTGTCACTAAAACATGCAACATATAAAAGATCTGAACATCTGTCGATTTGGGTATACATAGGGCCCAGTCCTCAGCAGCAACTAAGATGTGGCTGTATATTTGAGAGTACATAGCTGATATTGCCTTTTCCCTAAATATATCTGTATGTATTTACACAGATGAGTGTATGTTCTCTTACTTAATCATAGTACAATGGCCAAAACTATGCAATTTATACATCAGTAGCCCAGCTAATTGGGAGACTGAGATGGGTAGGATTGCTTGAACTCAGGAGTTTGTGGTCAGCCTGGGCAACATAGTGAGACCCTGTCTCTAACAGAAAAAAATCATGAAATTTAACATTAATACAATGTTACTAACCAGAATATATATTCATATTTTTCTAATTACCTCAGTATCTTTAATAGCAATTTTAAAAACTCTGTTTAGTCTTATTTAATCTGAAATTTTTCACTAGCCTGTTTTTTAAATGACATTTATACTTTTGAGGAGTATAGGATAAGATTTTTATAACTTGATGAGATCATTAGGGAAGTTTTGTAATAGTTAATCTAATAATAATGGTTATACTCAAATCTATAGACTAATTTCCTTAGATTGTGTCAGCTTCTTGCTTGAATTTTGCAAAGCTCTCTCATTCCTTTGTCTTTAATATGCTCTGTTCTATACATGTACATATACAGCTCAATTAGAAGGAAATAAATGAACTTAGGACTCTGAGGCACTGTCTGATATAATTGGGGTCAATCCTTTAGTGCCACAAAACTGCTGTTAGGAATCAATGGTCTGTTATGAAATGCAGACCACGCATATTTTATTCACACTGTGGCAGATCAGTTACCCCAATAAAACTACCCTGAGGAGGCACACATCTAAGAAAAGAAACTTTATGCTAATATGCAAAATTAAAACTGTATCAAGAAAATGGTTTTCTAAATTTTAAAATAAAAAAAAGTTTGGTTACATCCTTAGAGAATAAGATCAGTGATCCTATATAGTTTGCACGAACAATGATATATATGGTAACCTACTTTTCATGTGATTTCCCCTTAGAACTAAAATCCCAGTTATAATGAAGACAAAGGATATTACTTAGGAAAAAGCGTTCCAATATCCAAAGTACAGAAGGTGAGCAACGTTTATATATAGCAGTCTAGTTCCCTGTGCTTTGCCATTGAGTATGTAGTATTGGACCAAAGCTCAACTGTTATAATGTCATTGAGGAACAGCTGCAAAAGGGTTTTCCCTGAAGGAATTTGATTTTCAGAGCAAATGAAAGACAATTAAGAAACCAAGATGGATACAAGACAAAGAGCTGTCAGAAATGCTTAATCTCTGAATCCTACAGATTAAGGGACCCAGAAACAGGAACTGCTGCCATCAAGGACAAGAGGTAAATTACGTTTATTCTATAAGCCTTGAGATATGGAATTTCTTTTTTTGTAACATGCTGGGTTAAGGTCTTGCATAATCTGATTAGAAAGAATCGAGCATCCCTTCCTATTTTTGAGCTGTAGACAGCTCAAAAGCATTTTCAGTGTAATTTTTCAGACACACGTGATGTCTGGACATTTCAAATATTTCTACCTTATCCGGCAGCTGGATGCACTACCTTAATGATATTACAGTAAGTGCATTACAATCGTGTTTAATTTCAGAAACTTTCTGCTTGGTTTAAAAAGTCAATTGATTACCTAAAAGCTCTGTGTTTAGTGTCTCATTTGTTGAAGTTGGTGCTTCTAATATCAGGAACTGAACGATCAAAGTGTCTGTCAGAGTCCAAGAAGTGGAAACTCTCTCAATAATTTGTGCAGAATTGCAGATCAAAAGACAGAAGGAAACTGCTGCTCATAGCTACTGTTCAGGGAACATTATTGTTCTTTTTGGGCTGAAGCTACAAGAAGATGCTGTACTACATATGTATGTAGAATGTGCAGTTTCACATGAAATAGAATTATGAAGAAGGATCTATAGAATTCTGTTTAATCAGATATTCTTATTAATATTTTTGATCCATTCTTTTGCTGTCAGTTTGATGCTCTTTACTAGGAAGATAACATTACCATTTTTTATTTAAGTGGAAAATTTGCAAAACATTCACAACAATGTAACATTTTTAAATATGTGACACTTTACAGAGACTGCATCCAAGCAAATGATTCTGGTCACATACATGGATAATTCATTTGGTTACCTCATTCTTGACCTTTCCTTTATAATTTTAATGGAACTATAGAAACTGAACTATGACTTCTTATCCAGTATATTTAGTACCTTTGAATGAACTAAAAATACAACTTATATATAAAGTATTTTTGGTTTGTTTGTTGGAAGGCAAGGAACTAAATCACCTTTTTTCTTGAAAGATCAGAGATAAAGCTCAGAAATACTGGAGGGTTTCAAATATATCACAAAGAGAACATCAGTAGCAGGAACCCCTTTGCCTCCCTTTGCTTGCCAATAAATGGTCTTATTATGTCTTTTATTTTTGGAGTCACCTTTCTATTAGAGCAGCAGCAAATAATTCAGAATAAGCTTTGCCATAATGTTTCAAACCTGAAACTTTAGGAAGGTATTAAATGTGGTGAAACCTAAAAGACTGCTCTCCTGGAAAGGATATGTGATTTCTGAATTAAAAGTAAGGAAAAGAGTTGGAGGAAGGGGAAAAGATTTCAGAGATGTGTTCAGGTCCTTTTAGTTTGGGACTTACTCTGGTTGACTAAAATACTTCCTTACTCAAATCTCCTTTTAGTTTGCACATTAATCTTCCCTCTCTTTCTTGCTGGCTACATGATGCTATGTTGATACTAATATCCAGAGTAACACACACACACACACACACACACACACACACACACTGCTGAAAGAGATGGGGTTGGGGTGCTGCATAGTGACAGTGGTGACTGGATGTCCAGTGTAGAATGATAAAGGGGAAATGAGATTAAGATCCCACGTAAAGACTCTTTATCCCATAGGCCAGCTGGCAAATTACAGCCCAGTGGTCAAATTCCATCCTTCCTTCCATTTGTAAGGAAAGATTTGCTGGAATGCAGCTACATCTACTTATTTACATGTTGTTTTTGGCTGTTTTCAGGGTACAAGGGCACAGCTGAGCAGTGTGACAGAGGATATATAGCCCACAAGAATAAAATATTTTTTTTAATTTGTCTTGAGCCAAAAAATTTGTTGGTGTAAGAAAGCAACATTACTTATCCTCTGAATAGATTGTTAAGTGTATAACACATTAACACCTCTAGGCACAATGTTGTACGGAAGATTTCCAGAGTATATGCATCATTTTTATCATGGTAAGAACATTTAACATGGAATCCATTCTTTTAATAAACCCTTAAGTGTATGATACTTGGAATGTTTACTCTAGGTACAAAGCTGCACAACAGATCTCTAGAGCTTATTGGTTTTGCTTGACTGAAACTTTATGCCCACTGACTAGTAATCCCCTTTCCCATCCCCCCTGTTTCAGGAAACTTCCATGCTACTCCTTGATTCTATAGGTTTGACTACTTTATATAGCTCATATAAATGGAAGCATACAGTGTTTTTGACTTTCTGTGACTGGCTTATTTCACTTAGCATGATATCTTCAAAGTTCATCCATGTTGGTGATTATGCAAAATTTCTTTCTTTTAAAAGACTGAATATATTCCATTATGTATGTATAGCACAATTTCTAGGTCCATTGGTTCATTGATGGACACTTAGGTTGTTTCCATGTTTTGGTTATTATGAATTGTGCTATACTAAATCAAAACCGCAGTGAAGTATTAGGTCACATCTGTCAAGATGGTATTATGCAAAAAAAAAACCCCAAAATCACCAAGTAGTGTGGAATCTGTGGAGAGATTGAAGCCCTGGAACATGGTTGCTGGCCCTGCAGTGCCACCATGGAAAACAGCATGAAGTTTCTTCAAAAATATCACTACCATATATGACCTAGCAAGCCAGCTTCAGAGTATTAATCCAAAAGAATTGAAATAAAGATCTCTAAGAGAACTTAGTGTTCCTTAGTCCACTGCAGCAGTGTTCACAATAGCTAAAACATTTGTTATCTGGCAAATGATGGAAAATTCTTCCTGGCCTGTGCTGCAACTGAAGCATCCTTTGTCCGTTGGTCCCAGACTAGCAGATTCTAGATCATAATGAACTTGTTAGAATATAATTTCTCCTGCCCCATCCCAGACCCAAGAAATAAAATTATCCAAGAAATCTATCTTACCTACCCTTCCAGGTAATTTTTACACAGGTTTGAGTTTGAGACTCCTGTGTGCCGAGCTTCCTAATTCTATGTTACTAATGGTTCACAGAGCTACCAAGGATACCGGCCTACCGGATATGGCTGGCATCTCGCAGAATCACAGGAGTTCACAGTGTGGGGTACAACATAATTCTAATTGTATTTTATAATACAATTTTTATACAGAACAAATTTCCTGTTTATCTCAGAAGCTTATTGTAACAAAAATGAACATTTGATCATACTTCATAGTTAACAAAGTAGTTTATTATGGTCTTAAAAGGCATCTCTATTTTGAAAATGTTACTTTAGGATGTAAAAGCCCTCTGTACATAAAGCATGTGTCTATGTGCATATGTTTGTGTATATTTAATAGCTTTTCTTCTAGTAAGATAGCTACCTTCAAAATAGAATCAGTAGTGGGATATAAAAAATGTATTTAAAGAATGCAACCCCATTGTATAATTTTTGAGCTAATATTATATATGAAAATCTAGTTAGGGGGTGCCCAAGATATTCAAGCGGTAATTTATTTCCCTCATGTACTTAACTGGGATTCCACTGACAACAGTTCATTACAGGTTACATTTCAAGAACATTTCTGGTGCTTTTGGTGAGGCATACCTGCATGCTATCCAGTTCAAGCAAGTGTATGTTTGAATGTAAACTGGTGACTGATAAGCAGTGGCCCACTGCCAATCTATCATGGGGACAGAGTCTTGACTCCTTACTGGTATGTAGACTAGGGCCAAACAGAACACTAGCTTTGGGAACGGCCCACAGCTAATGCAAGGTGTTCAGATTCCTTTCAGCAAATCCCTACCTTGGGAATTTAAACCCATAACAGGATCCCTAGAACTATTTAGGAAAATTCCAGAGCCAGTTATGTTGGGCTTTGAAAATCCCCTGTAGTTTTTTGGGTATCTGTGGATTTCTGCAGCTCAGAGTCTTGCCCAGTTTTGGGTTGCTATGAATCCAGTTTGGCCTGGGACAGTATTTGGGCTGATGGGCCCTGCTCAGCTTGTCCTTATCCACCATGTACACACATGTCAGTGTGGAAACAGTTGGGCAGACAGAACTTGAACAAACTGTAGGTTGCCATGCATGGGACTCCCAAAACTTACTGGAATGTGGGATGAACAGTGGGCTCTCTCCAGGGTATTGATCAGGCCCACTGCAAACAGTAGCACGGTTGGGCTAAGATGACAAATGGTACTTTGACCACCCTCCTCTGCTATTCCTGTCACTTGATGGAGTTTGTGTACACGTACCTGCCTCCCACTGATTACACCTGTTGTTGGTGCTACAAAAGAGACTTCCCTAATGAAGACAGATTTTGGAAGAGGATCCTACAGGCTCTGTTCAGATGTTTCAGGGCTCCTGGGTACCCAGGGTGTGGGCTGCAAGCAGAGGTGCTGGTTCCAGATGGACCTGTCCTTTGGCCAGCAGACTTCTTGCTCCATAGGGGTTCACATAATTGGAGGAGAGCTGGGGAAAGCCCTCTATAGTTCACGTCCCAAACTGACCAAGTTAAAGTCACTCTGCTCAGTATTTCTCAACCTTCTCATTAGTGAAATTTCAATCTAGATAATTCTGCATTGTGAGGACTGTGTTGTGCTTTGTACGATGTCTGGCAGCACATCTGGCCTGTGCACACCAGATGCTAGTCACATTCTCACAGCTGTGACAATTAAAATTATCACTGGTGCCTGTCCAGCAGGCATGGACAAATGGAAGGCAAAACAGTTGCAAACCACTACTTTATACTAGGTATCACTTTGGATGTGTTGGTCTCACCTGACTGCCTCACAATTGGGTTGCCCTTACTTACTAGGTTCTTAAGACACAAAGGAAATGCAAAGAGAAGGCAAATTCTGTTATCACTGTGCCTAATGGTGGTTCCTAGCGTTGTGAAAGTTTTGGCATAATCACTAGGGAAGAGAAATTCAGAAATCTGTGCTGTCACATTTTCACACTCTGCTATCAGGGCCAAATCCATCACTCAGGTTGCTGCTATCTCAGAACAAAACTTACCAGCAAACTCTCATTTAACGCACTGACTCTCTTGAACACATTTGAGAAACCACAGACTTAGATTCCACTAACACCATAGAAAATCTATTCGGTGTTATAAATCTAAAGTTGCAAATGGAATGCAAACATTCAGAATAGAAATGCTCCCCATCAAAATATATAAAGAAATAATGTCTACTATATCCAATTCCAATTTCAACATGTAGTTTATGCCCAGAGGTTAGGGTCCACTTGAAATCATGTTTTTATAATTCCCTCAAAATAAAGTAATATAAACAATAACAAGGCACCTGCTTACCCCAAACCAATCATATTTATATTATTGAGTTTTGTTTGTAGTTTTGCTTTCATTTTTCTTGTGTAAAAGTGTATATTAAAGAGATTTTGTTTCAGATGGGCAGGAAATAGAAAATCACACAGGATGGTGGTTAGGAAACTATGGCCCATGGGTCAAACTGAGGCAGCCCTTTGCTTTGTGAATGAAGTTGTGTGGGAATGCAGTCATGTTCATTTATTTATGTGTTGCAAAGGCTGCTTTCATTGTATGTCAGCAAAGCTGAGAAGTCCTGCTCAGCCAAGACTTATGGCCCACAAAGCTGAAAACAATTAATATCTGCCCTGAGTTGAATTGTTTCTTGACTCTGCAAACAGGAAATTCAGGGATGGAAGGTCTCTTAAATTCATGCTTAGGTTACATTAAACCTTGAGTCCAGTCCTCACTTCCTGTTGATGAGAGTTATAGTAAATAGCTGTGTTAAATAATTCTCTGGACATGCCATATCATGAGTGATCTGGTTTTTGTTTTAACTAGTTATGCACTAATTCATGAGTTGAGGGGGAGGATTTCTATGCTTCAGTGGGTGAATACAAGTTTTTTTTTATCAGTTCTTTATATCCTAGATGATTATCACAGGGGATCTTAGTGAAACTTATTATTGCATTCTCATAAAATTATCTTCTATCCAATTATACTTTCTCAAATGATATGTCCAAAATGTATCAAGCATTGAAACAGACTATGAAATGAAAAATCTTCTATCTCCCATTTCTATCTCTCAAAAACCTCCTATCTCCCAAAATCTCTTGATCTATTCCCATTGCTCATACTTTTGACTGGATTGTTGGTGTCCTCCTGTTAAAGGAGGGACAGTGGCTATTCTGAACTCTACCACTTGTAGATGATTGTCCTGTGGGGATTTTTCTCTGCCATTTCAAACTTCTGCTTTCTTTTTTCTTTGTATCTAAGGAAAGTCACTGATAGAATTCTGCTATGATTTTTTCTGTACTTATGTTTGTCCAAGTCATCTATAGTAATTTGTAAATACTGTGCTTGAGAAGATTGAAGAACTGTGGAAAACACTTAAGAATTCTTCAAAAATTTTAAAGCCCAGTCTACTTGATAATACATATTATCAAGTACTTATATGTCACAGTCACATGGCGCTAGAGCCCTCAATATTTTACATCTCATGATTAGTATTATAATATGCATTACAGTGCTAAATAGTCTTCACATCTATATGTATAGTGGGAGTGTGTAAGTGCTAGGTGCCTACAGATGCTTGAACATATGTGTATGTTATTCATCATGTGAAAGCCATAATCTACAAGTAAAATTGAGAGTAAGATCTTGAAGTAAGGAACTTCTGGTCAAGGTCATTTTTTTCTTTCCTGACATAATTGAACTTGATTATATTGATTCTGGTATCTTTGTACAGCTTAGAAAATACTGATTGGATAAAATGAAATATTCTTTATTATTCTGCTATTTTTACTTTTACAGATAGATTTCTTCCTTTCCTTTGCATCAAACTCCTAACTTTCCTCTTTTACTGACACCCCAAGGTAGGATTCATTTACTCCTATCTCAACTGTTCCTTCCTGACTTTTTCAATAGCACCTCCTACAAAGCTGGCTTTGGAGGCAGCACACCATTGAATGCTCTTGGTTGAAAATGAACATATTCAGGAAAGCATAGTATGTTTTGTTCTAATGCCTTTTTTCTATCTGTTGACCTTTACTTAATGAAGCATGCTTATCTTGTTCTCAGTCATAAAGAGGGCAGAGCATGTACAGCTAGAGGAAGAGAGAGAACAGGCAGACTAGCCTCAACTCCCTGCTGATGCAAGAGTTACTCAAGCACAAGCTAAATATTGATGTCATCTTTGTTTCTGATATTTCCCTACTAGACAAAGCTCCTCCCTCAGTCCTCTAGGGTAGCCGTTTCACCTTTTGTGTTCATTTCCTCCCTCACATACCACTCTGAGCTGCCTGAATGGAAGAATACATCTCAACTATCTTTATGCTTACCAGGGAGGGTGACTGCACATAGTTATGGACAGAAGAATATTTTTTGGATGAAAAATGATTTAAAATGACTTCTAAGCCTTATGAAAAGACTGTAATCACAACAGTGCACTCTGTTGGGTGTCAATTTAACTGACCCAGTCTCTGCTACTAAACTGTTCCTTTGAAATGATTCCAAAAAGTACAAAAACTTGCTCCATAACAGTTTTGTATCGGAATGTGCCCCCCCCTTTGGGAGTGTCCCATCTTATCAGACTCCATATATAAGGACTTGGAGTGAACTCTCCCTACCCTTAGGAAAGGGACCTCAAACCTCATCAAACCCCCTATGCGTGAGTTACTGACTTCAATTACCGGACTTCAAAATATGTATGAACTGAGGAGCCGGATTGAAACTCTTGACAGCTTAGACTGAGGCAGGGCTCCATTTTACCGTCTGCTTCTTACAAGAATAAATGTGTAGTGTGCCAGGTTTCACAAGGACAGCTACTTGTCTAAACACCAAGCACTCAGACTGCAACAAGAGACCTTGCAGCCTTGGAGCTTTGCAGTATTACCTCCCAGCCCCATCACCAGATTCTAGCATTGTGAGCCTGAGAAAAAAATCCTTTTTGTATGGCATATGATTCCTGATATCATACTTTGATCATCTCTTTTTTATCCCTCTCACCATGTACAAAATAGAAGGTAACAGAGGCCAGAGTATTTGACAGCTGAAGACAAAATGTAGGCCATAAAATGCACATCTCAGTTGACTTCATAAGTGGAAAGCTGAAAGAGGAAAGAAGAAAAAAGACACTTATAGAGTATCAACTGTAGGCTAGATCAATGTTTTACAAATAGTCTTAAACCCTGCCCAAGAAGCCTGTCTTATAGCCAACTACATAAACAGCGTGTCTTATCAACAACAGAAATATATTTCTCATAGTTCCAGAGGCTGTAAGGATGTCAGCATCCTGGGGCACTGGTGAGAGTTCTCTTCTGGGCTGTAGGCTGGCAGCTTCTCTTTGGAATCCTTACATGGAGTAAAGAGAGAGATGGAACTCTCTGATGTCTTTTTTTTCAGAGTGCTAATGCCATTCACAAGGGCAATACCTCATGGCTTAAGCTCCTTTCAAATGTCCCAAGTCCTTATTAATAATGCCACATTAAATGTTACAATTTTGATATATGAATTTTGCTGAAGAAATAGCGAATAAAATATTCAATATCAATGCTTAAATACTAAAATTTACCTTGCCAGATAGTACTTTAAAAGCACATAATATCTGGCTAATGACAAGAAATATGGCGATAAAGAAATGTAATACAGAGTATCATAATGAAACCAGCAGGTCTATCTGAAATGGAGGAAAACCTATAAAGTAAATGACTATATCCTGTTCAACTCATAAATAACATGAAAAAATGAATAGGGACTATCACACAAGAGATTTAAGAAAACCATTTTCCAAGTACCACCCGTGGACCTTGGATACGGCCCCAAAATCAATTAAAAACAAAATCAGGCCAAATACCAAAAAGTTTTGAAGGCAGGGAGAGGAGACAAGATCTTTGAAGGTGGTCATGGCTTGAAGGGAGACAACCCTCTCTGTCAGAGTAGAGAAAGGGAATCCCCAATTTCTGCACCAAAATAATCTTTTATGTTTCTAAAACCAGTGCTTCAAACTGTAGTGTGCACACCAGTATTTGGAGGAGCCTGTTGAAATGCAGGTTGTGACTCAGCTGTTCTGGGTTAGGGCTCAGAATCTGCATTTCTGATAAGCTCTGCCCTGTTGCTGGTCCAGAGACCACACTTTCAGTTCAAGGTCACAGGGTCACTTTCAGAGGTGACATGGAAGTTTTTCTTATTTGCCTTTCTGCAATCAGGCATTTATTATATACTATTTATGAAAACAAATCTGTGAGTCTTAGTGAATGCTAGCTGAGACTAAATCTAATGATGATTTCATGGGGAATAAATGGTAACAATTCAAAATCAAATGAACTATAGGCCTTCAGAAAGAACTGAAGGAGAAAGTGCTATGTAGGGCTAAGAACATTTATTAAACACTGGGCTTTTTTCCTTCCCATACACTTTCTCATTTAAGACTTACAAAACCTCTCTTAGGTGAGTGCTCCTGATCCTATTTTATATAATAAAAACTGAACCATGAGCTTACAACCATCCAAAGGAAAATGTATGAAATTCTACAGGAACAGTGTCCCTTTTACACCAGGGGCAGGAACTGTTGTAGGCAGAGATGGAATGGACACCTGATACCATAGACTATCAGGAGTTCCATGGAAACCTGATTTGATTGCAAATAAAAAATACTTTAATAGCCATCACTAAGATATTTGGTGAAATGGAACATGGACTGGGTAATAGGTAGTAAGGAATTGTTTTGCCAATTTTGTTAGATGGGCTCATATGATTACAGTTATTTTACAAAATAGACTCCTTACCAGTGAGAAACTAGTGAAATTACATCCGGTCTGGATTTGCTTGAAAATATTCATACAAAAGAAGAGCAGCAATGGGAAGTAGTAGGTGAAACGATAATGGCATAATGGTAGTGCTTACCTTTTCAAAATCTTTTTCTTTTAAAATTTTACATTAATTTTAGAGTTGCAGAAAAGTTCTGCTGTTATTTTAGCATCATGGACCGAACTATGTAGGGCCTATTTTCCCCTAATGTATCATCGTATATCACTGTGGGGTACAATGACTGACATGAAGGAGTGAAAAACAATACAACACAACTGACCTAGATATTTTATTCTGATTTTACTTTCTTTTCCCCTGCTAATGTCATTTGTCTTTTCCAAAATCCAACTCAGGTTCCCACATTGCATTTATACGTGCTGTTCCCATGGTCTCCTCTGATCTGTGATATTCCCTCTTTCTCTGTCTTTCCTGCTCTTGACACTTTTGAGGAACACTCATTAGTTATTCTGTTGGGAGTCCTTCAGTATGGGTTTTCTTGATGTATCATTCCGATGAGACCGAAGTTACGTTGACAAGTGTTGAAACTGGGTAATACAGACCCAGGTTTTCCTTACACACTTCTCACTACATTTCAGTAGGTTTGAGAATTTCCACAGCAAAAATAAAATTGTTTTCCAGAGGAAGGCAGGGTAAGGTTACATAACTTTTTAAATTCTTTAAATATTTAAATTATACGTATAAATGCAATATAAAGTCAATTCTTTAAATTGACTTAGCTATTAAATGAGCAGAGCTGACATTAGAAACCAGATTAGTTTGACTAAAAAAAAAAAAAAAACCTAACAACCTTTACATTGTAAAGGGCATGATGAAAAATAAATAATCTTTAGCTGTTAAGGTTGTGTTCATGAGTGAACAGAGTTCATGAGCCCTGCAGAGAGACATTTCACTTCTGTGAACATAATTAATCTCGTTTCACCTTAAGAGTATCTACTGATATGAGTAGATGAGGTCAAGGTTGAATTTTGTTTTGCATGGTGCCTGAGGAATAATGTACTTCAGATGAGAAACTAAAAACCCAGACAAGTAAGCAAAATAAATATGAAATACATGTTGTTGGGGTGGATCATGGAACTCAAACTTACACTACCAGGCTTCCCTTTTGATAAGAATTGAGAAAAGGAAAATGGTTGGCGTTGCCCTCTCTATGTATACTATATCTGTCCGTCTCTCTGGAGACAGAAGAAGCAGATGCTTTTTTTCATTTTCTCTCTATGTCCTACTTCTCTTTGTAATTATTCTTCATCCTGTGTGGCTATAAAATAACAAATGGCTGCCTCACCTTGAGGTGACATAATCTCAGATACAGGGGTCATTATCATGTGAATTTCAACTTCTAGCCTTCTTAATCAAAATCCTGAATCACATAACCTGATTTTCCTCATCTGATGGGTCACATGGCCATGCCATTCCAATGAGGTGTGGCCATGAAGAGGTGGGACATATGGTGCCCATGATAACAGGAGCCTACCCCTTTACCTGTGGCTTCAGTGGGGTGGGGGAGAGAGTAGGCTCAGAATGAGCTACAAAGAAGCTGGAGAACTATTATCTTACCTCCACAGTATCAGCTGCTGATGAATTCTGTCCATATTTTCTTTATGCTGAACTCTCAGAAGAGATCATAATTACAGATTCCTGTTTTTACTGTTGCAGAGGGGAAATAACCTGAGATGAGGTGAGTGAATGCCCCATGACTTTATACTAAGAAGCAATCATGGTGTTAAATTCTTTGGGTAGTTCTTGGCATTATCCTTGGCTTTGAGAAAATCAGAACCTGTTAGAAGAATAAGATGTATAGATGAAACATAACAATACTGTGTCATTAGTGCTGCAATGAAGACATACACAAAGTTCATGGAGACCATGCAGGAGGAAATGGTTAGCCACATCTGGAAGGGTCAGACAAGAATTTCATCTGGGCTGGAATTTGAAGGCCAAAGTAGGAGGTGAAGCCTCGTTGAGGATGTGTCTTTTTGTAGGATTGACTCTCGGCTCTTTTTTTTTTTTGTTTTTTGTTTTTGTTTTCTCCTGTACTGGGAATCGAACTCACGATGTTGTATTTGCCAAGCAGGCACTGTGCCTCTGAGCTAAATCCCCAGCCCCTTTGGCTCTTGAGTCTCTAAGGAGAGCCAAGAAGTCACCCTTCCCTGCTAGACTAGAGGACTCAGTTCTTCAGGGCTCCTGTTTCCTGCCATTTTGGCTGTTCTGGATTACATTGTGAGCATTTATATATCTCTTGTGTTCCAGAGGTATTTTAAATTCACTCTCATCAATTAAACTTTTTGCTAAACTACTTAAAAACAAGAAGTTTTTTCAGGTATGAGGCACTCTTGAAGGACACACCGTGTTGTCCCTTTTAGGATTGTTGGGAACAGGCTAGCAAGATAGTCCCCACATTTGCAGCAGAGACAGGCAGCCTGGGTTGAAGACTCCTGGGGAAGTTTACCTCTCTCTTGCTTATACTATGAGTATGGGTAAGCTGAGAAGATCTTTTTCACAATTGAGTAGTTTTATCAACTTTCTCTGTCTTAGAACAGCAGAAACAGGAAGAGAATTTTATATAGGAAAGTAAAATTTGTGTGTGTTCATGAATTCTAGGAACCAGAGTAGCTTACATGAATCTCTCACTGTGGCTCAAAGCATGTTTTAACCACCAGCTGTTGAATGTCATGGTGGAGAATAGAATTGGTTACTTATCAGGGGTGCTGGGTTGAGGGAAGGTGTGTGTATATAGACACCTACTGCTCTTATTGTCAACCTGTGCATAACCAGAGTTACAGTGTTTAGAGTAGCAATGTAGGAGAAACACAGCTGGATTTATTATGGAACAATGTACTAGACACACCTTTCTTCCTATAATATACATGAGTGATGACAGAAAAGTGATAAACAAATGGCGTCAGAGTTCAAAATGGGAACATCAATGAACCACCTTGGATGCACTGGCCATCTGGAGCATACAATGAAAGGAAACCCACTAGAAGGAAACTTTGCAAATGCTCAAACATTGTAATTTAGCTTTGGAATGAGATTTGTTTATTTGCATATTTGAAATCAGAGCCAATGACCCTAACAGTTTTGAGTACCTCTAAGGGTTCCATTGTCCTTTTAGAAAAAAAATTGGCGACAGTTTTATTGTCTTGACATTTTCTTATGTGTTTTTTAAAAAAGGAGGATGAACAAAACAATAAAAATGATTTTGCACCTGACCACATTGGCCAGGCCCAATTCCTAGGAATGAGTGTTTGCAGATAGCACAGGGCTTTCTTCTTTCTTTTTACGTGTCTTCAAAAATTCTGAGAAATCATTCCTGAAGTCATTTCTTCTCCAGAAAGCCGCTTAGAGTCATGCAGAAGAAAAGGTATTGATTTATAACCATTTGCAGAGTCACTGCTGCTGAAAAAGTCAGAAAATCATTGAGTTATGGTGTGGGGAAGGATAGGAGAAGAGTGGGAGGTTGGAAAAAATAAACACAAGAAGAGTGATACCCTCAAAAAAGCCTACGCTCTACTAGGGAAGACATGTGCATCCCCAAACCATACAGTAGCCTCACCAAAGAAGAAGGTGAGAAGGATAACATCTTAGCAACATTCAGTAGGCACATTTGCATTAGGAGCAGTGCATAATGATATCCCATACCCTGAACATGAGTAGCATTGCCTTGTCCAGTTTGGGCTCAGGTCACAGCAGGTAGGGGAATCAGCCATACAGTTCATGTTGCACTCTGGTCAGCAGCTGAGGAGCTTCAGGATTTAGGACACTCTGCAAAATCTTTTCTGTGATGATAGGAGGAGGGTGGCTGAGCATGTCCAGGCCGCCTCTGCTAGGAAATGGCATGGCTGGAATTAAAAATCCTGATCTACTTGACTTCAAGTTCCAGACCTCTGATTCTGGCACAAATGCAAATCAGCAAGGCATTTACCCTCTGATCCCAGAGTTTTCACTGGCAAAATAAGAGACTTGGAATCAGTGGCTTCCAGACTCATATTTTTTTTAAAGCTATGGAACATTTCTTTCAAATAAAATATTACTCCAGCTCATGATAGAAAACAGATCAACATAACACTGCTGTGATTAAACCTGGATAGGAGCCAGAGGGCTGATCTCCCTTTCCTCCCAGATGAGTTTGTACTACCTTGCATTATTATTCAGCAAATACTCCCCTCAAGTCTACTCCTTCCATGGAAGAGTGTACTTTACCACCCCACTCATGTTGAGCTTGGCTTTATAACTTGCTTCAGATATAGAATAGAAGCAGATACAGCATTCTTCACATTCAAAATGAGCTCTTAATTGTCACCTTTCACTCCTGGCCTCTGGTGGTAAGAAAAGTGTGTTCCAATAATCACTACTCCTTTAGCCTGGAAGCAAAAACAGGTGAGACATATGTATATTTTATTCTTAGGCTGGCCAAACTACAAACCCATGAATGAGAAAGGTTTGGAAGTCACTGAAATTTGGGGGATGTTCATTACACAGCCTTATCAGAGCAAAGGCTGACAAATGTAAGATCCAAAACACATTCTCAGAATCTGTGTAGCCCAGGCTACAGATATAATTGGTATAGAACTGTGGGGCTTAAAATATTAAAAAAAACTAAACAAAACAAAGACAGAACAATTATAACAGTAACAACAACCACCACCCCATTGGTAGAGCCCATATTAAGCAACTGAGTAGTTTTTTCTTCTTGGATGTCTTCTACTGCTGTTTCTCTGTCCTGTTTCCCAGTCTGATTTTCCAGAATCTAGACTGTTGTGTGAAGTTTCTCAGGCATATCAAATAAATTACTCTTTTAATAAGTCATAAAGGATTGATTTCTGTTGCTAATAACCGAAGATCTTTTACTAACACATAAAAGTTCACTGTTGTAGCCAGTACCATATCTATGTCTACCTCCCTATGCTGTGTATAAAGAAGAAGAGAGAAAGGGCAGTCATCGTAGCTCATCTGATTGACAAGTTCATGCCAACAAAGTCTGAACAGCTACAAGCTGTATGCTGTTGGTGCTCTGCCTGTATTTACATTCCCAGGCTATGCACCCTGTACTGGCTGCTATAACATTTCTCTTACATTACTCTCTAGAATTCTGCTTTCTAAATAATGGGGTGGCCTCATCCCTCACCCCTACATCTAGCAGGCTGCACCCAGGAATGAAGTGACACAGGGAGGCATAAGTGCATCAAGTGTGTGATGCTAATCCTGCTCCAGAGATCCTGTGGAATCAGACTGGAGCCGAGATCCAGCTTAGTCTACGTTCTTGCTCAGCTGTCTCTCTTCCTTGCCTGGGTGACTCTCACTCCTCTTCGCTTGTGCACACTCCCTCAAAAACCATGGCATCTAAATCCATGCCATAGGTCCTACACCTATGTAAGCAAAGCTAAGACACTTTTTTCCAAACCCCAACTCCTTCCTTCCCACCAATCTTACTGGAGCCCAAATAATGTTTCTGATGGGTGAGTACTTGTTTTACAGTGACATTTCCAGGGAAAAATGGAGTGGGTACTACACAGATCATAGAAGTTGATAATGGATGCCTATACCCTCTGCCCCTGTCAGACTGATGGCTGCATCTCAGCCACTGCCCCCAAGGCAAGGTGGCTTTTAAAAGCTCTGGCACGGAGCCAAAGATAGTGGCCATATAGGTACCTCTAATAAGCAGTTTCACTTCAGCAAAGCTAGAAAGATTTCAGCCATTAGTGGCTTTCAAATTTGGAGACCAGAAGACTCCTCCAAGAGGTGTCTCTTATCCCGCCTCTGTGGGCTCTAATTTTCTCAAGTATATCCACACACCTGTTTCTCACAGACATCTAAGCAGACCACCAAGAGACCTCCAACATCTTCTCCATCCCTTCTTAAGATAATTTCCTGAACACCTCCTGGGTACATCCCTGTGCTGAGCCCTGAAGATGTAGCCATGAGCCCAGCCTCATCTGTCAGTTAATCTGTCAGGACAAAGATATTTCAGGTTTTAAAACATTGCAGAATTATTTTTAAAATTACAATTAATATAAGGGCTCCCAGTGGGAAAGGCGAGAGCAGGGCTCCTGCGGCTCTGGGGCTCTGTACACACTGAAGTCTGTGCCAGGCCCAGAGGACCTCACATCACCCAGAATTCTGCTGTGGCAGCTCTGGGGAATTTTCCAAAACAGAGACTCAAACAAGCAAGTACCTGTGAGAACAGCCTTCTCTGCTCGGTGCTCAAAGACTGAATGCTGAACTAGAGGTGTTTATCAACACACATTATTCTAAATGGTAGTCACTGGACATGCGTTCTGCTGCTGGGAATTGCTTTCCTCTACTAGTCTGCCTTGTGAATTCTTCCTTGTCCTTTGAGACAGTGTGTAAATAGCACTGTGAGAGCCAGCTCAGCTCAGCTAGATGGACACACCATAGCTTTCCAAGTCATCACTTGAGGGTTTTCTTTCTATATATGTCACCCTACAAATATGAGCTTCTTTAGGGCGAAGACTAGCCCAGAGTACAGACATGGTACAAATGACAATACCTATTTGTTGAGCACTTATTACAGATCACATATGGTTCCAAGAACTTTGTACTAACTAATTTAACTTTAGCTAATCAATTTAACCAGTTAGTAACTTTTCACTAACTACTTAAACTTCCCACATTTTATCACCTCTCTTTTGTCAATGAGGACAAAATAAAGCACAAGAAAGTCAGATAACTTGCCCAAGGTCACAGAGTGGAGAAACGGCCATGTCAGGTGTTGCACGTGGCAGAATGTGGTTTCCCACTCCAGCTCTTAATCTTATGGCAGTCGATCCTTCACTTGGAAGTGCAGACTCCAAGGAGTCTACAGATAGAATTCAGGGGTGGGAGGGCATTTACAAGGGGATGCCAAAGAAATTCTTTTTTATTTTATTTTATTTTATTTTATTTTATTTTTTTGGATACTGGGAATCAAACTCACGACCTCACATTTGCCAGGCAGTCACTGTGCTGTTGAGCTGTATCACCAGTCTGCAAAAGAAATTCTATCTTTTTCTATTCTTTAATTGGATTATAGCTTTTCCCTTTATTAGGAATATAGGTAGCCACATAGAGCAGCACTTGCAGGACCTGTGACTTCATCACCTGGATCCAGCACAGATATTTTCTTACTATGCAGCAGTTGTGGCTGCTCTCTCAAAATATTGTTTACATTCTTCATGACTTAGTAATTGCAGCAGGTATCACTCCCACCCCTTCATGTGTTTTCAAGCATAAGGTGCATTTCAGAAATTTGTTTTCAAAAATATTTTGATGTTATTTCATGAAGTCATTTTCTTTTGCAATCCTATATTTTCAATTTTCTGCACATAAACCATTATTCTGAATGAAGTGCTGACACATGCTTATTCTGGTGTAGATCTAGATCTTTCCCTAAAACTTCATAGGTGCTCAAAGGTGGGACTTTGAGGAGGTGACTGGATCATGGGTGTGTGATGCTGGGTTAGTCCACGGATGGGTTTAGCATAGATCTGGTGTGGATGATGGATTTACTGGAGGGAAGATCCACCTTGGGTGTGGGTGGCACCAACTACTAAGCTCATAATCTGGATGGAAAGAAAAAGGGAAGAAGGAAGAGTCCTTGTTGCTCCCTGCCTACCATGTCATAAGCTCTTTCTCCTCTGCCATGTGCCACTCTGCCTTGGAGCCAGCCAACTATGGACTGAAACCTCTACAAACTGTGAGCCAAAATAAACCTTTCCTCTAACTTTGGGTGTTAGGTGTTTTGTCTCAGCAAGGAGAAAATAACTAAGACAAGTAGCTAACACAATGTGAAAGTAACCAAGGAATGAGAAAGTATCCATCACATGGATAAACCTCAAAACTGTTATATTATTGGAGGAAACCTACCCCAAAAGACCATGCATTGTACCATTCTGCTTTGGATGGTTCTACATGAGGCAAATCCATAGAGACAAAATGTAGATTAGTAGCATTGCCAAAAGCAGCAGGAGGGGAAGCTGTATATGGGCATTGGGTTTCTTTTTGGGGTGAAGAAAATAGTCTCTAATTAGATTCTGGAGATGGCTACACAGCTCTGTAAATATACTAAAAATCATTGAATTGTGCACATTGACTGGGAGAACTTTATAATGTCGAAAATATATCTCAATAAAACTTAAAAATAAGGCTCTTATTCTCATGGGCTCCTCAAACTGTTCCTGGGGTTCACAGACTCCCCCACACAGCAGAGAAGCCCTGCCTGTGGCCACCCTGGGTGAATGCAGGGAGAGGCTGTGCATTGGAAAAAGTAGCTACTAGCTATCATGGTTTTAAGTAACTGGTTTTATACCATGACATGAACCAATATGATAAAACTGACAAGATGAAATGTGAACATTAAGGCAAGTTTCCTGAAGCCCATCAAGACAATGGAAGTAACAGAAGAATAGGCCTGGGCCTGTTGGATCCCTTGCTCCTCATTCCAGTATTAAATTTCCTTCTGTTTCCCATTGGTGAGGTTAAGTCCTAAGTCCACTGCCTGTCCACTCCTTGCAGCCCACAAACATGTCTCTGTGTTGGGTGCAGCGTGACACTTCTGTGGCCCTTTCATAGAACTATCGTCTTTGCCCAGAGTTCACTTCTGTGGCTTGTCCTTCGGAGCCCTGAAGGCAGCTGTTTTCTTGGTGGCTTTAGGTCAGGTAGCTCCTCTGCCAGATTCTCCCTCTCCTCTTCTCTCATGACTAAGTGCAGTCTCCCACGGGGCGGATGATGTCATCCTCTCCTCACTCAGGGCCTCCCTCGCCACTCACTGGCACTCTCCACTTCAGCCTTGCAGGGACCCTGTACGTGCCCTGCTTGTGCCCCTTTGTGGCAGTTTTCTGTGGCAAACATTTGCTGCTGTACTGGCCAGAGGGTCACCAGGGGACTCAGCCTGGACTAGCCGGGTATTTAATGAGCCTAGGAGCAGTCAACAGCCGATGAAGAACTGGACTGAGTGGACTAATGGTCTGTTTTCTTTGCTCTTTGGAGGATTTATTCTGTTGTGTGTTCCCAGGAGGATTGAGTTAGTTGCATTTGTCCAAAGAGTAACATGCTGATGAATACACTGTCATTTTTCTTCATTCTTGTCTCACCATGTTTGTTGACATTATTTCTAAAATGAACCACTTGTACCTATGTCCTTGTCCAGCTTTTGCTTGCAGTCTTTCTCTCTCAGCCTCCCAGAGTTGTGGGGTTACAGGCATGTACTATTCCCAGCTGGGAACTCCTGATTTTAAACCATTTTAGCAGTTTGGATCAAGATCTCTAGGGGTATGACATTTTCATTTACTGGGCATTAAGTGAATTGTTTTAAATTCCTGAAAGTTAGTTCAAGCCAAGTCTAAAACACAAAGATGACTCCTCCTACAAAACAAAATTTGCTCTCATGGGAGTTCCCAGGAGGTATTATGCAACACACACACAACACCCAAAAGGTTGGGTTCCAAGCACCACTCAAGGGCTGATGGGATACCTCTCAAGGGCTGATGGGATAAACACATATGGTCTATCCACACCCTGGAAGCTTGTTCATCTATATTTCTTAAAAAAGAATGAAGTAGGGCTGGGGCTATAACTCAGTGGCACAAGCACCTGCCTGGCAAGTGCAAGGTCCTGAGTTCGATTCCCGGTACCAAAAAGAATGAAGTACTGGTACATGCTGCGGTATGTATGAACTTGGAAAACATGTTAAAGATCACAAATTGCATGATTCCATTTATATGAAACATGCAGAAGAATCAGATCCACAGGGAAAGATGCAGATCAGCAGTTGTTGGGTGGGGGGAGGTCGAGAGAGAGATGTGGAGTTACTGTTTGTGGGTTATGCAGTTTCCCTTTGGGGTGATGAGAGTGTCTTGGAATGAGGTCGAGGTGATGATTATATAGCACTGTGAATAATGCTACTAAATGCTATTAGCATATATCCTTGAAAATGGTTAATGTTATCACTTATTTTATAAAAGTGTTTCCCTGTGGCTACATCTCTCTCTCTCTTTCCTGAAGGCAGGGCTAATAGTCAAACTATTTAGCATCCAGTCTGCAGGTCAGCTATATGTTGGAGGGAAGGTTTGGGGAAACCTGGGGTGGCATCTGTTGGACAAAGGAGCCTGGGCTTCTGCATCTGGAGCTTGAAGAATGCTCTTGTCGGGGTAAGGACAATGACTATTTAGCACTTAGTATATGAAGTGTTGAAGTCAGGGTTTACAAGGAAAACAATACAGGACACAAAATTTATAGGATTATTTTATAATAGTCACCTAAAGAGTCAAATGCCAAAGAGAGTGCAAGATATCTGTTCACATGATAAAGACCAAAATAGTGCAGCTGAGGGTCTGGATCCCACAGTAATGTCCTGAATGAGTCCAGCTGAAGACCTAGAGCCCACAACAATCCCCCCCACAAGTCCAATGGGAAGCCTAGAGCCCACAACCATGTCTCATGCAGGCCTATTTTATGGATCTGCACTATGAAGGCCCAAAGGTCAGTGGTGGAAGCTAGCAAGTCTGTGCCAGCAGGATGAAGGATTTGTGCTAGCAGGTTGAGGGCTCTGCCCTTGAGCCAGAAAGCAACACTCAGATTAAGAACGGCAGCTCCCCCCCAAAGTACCATAGGCATCCACAGCAACAACGAGGTCCTGAGCTCTGCTAACGATAAGAACAGTTGAATTCATATCAGGAATGCCAGTGGGATAAGCTTCTCCAGGACACTGAACAGTGCACCATCTTCCCCTCTGCAGGCAAGAAGCAACACTCAAAGTAAGGACCAGAGAAATCCTTATGGTGTCTCAGTTTCCAGGGTCTCATTTTTCCTCTTGAGGGGGTGGAGGGACAGAGCCCCAGCTTTGCTGAATTCAAGTGGCTGCATGCAGGTTAGGACAATGACTGGAGATTTCTAGGTGCCCATTTCAGGGCTCTGGAGCAAGATGTGGCAAAAGCTGGCATCTGAATATTCCCCAAAATTTCTTAGAGTCCTCAGTCTTGAAGGTAGACAGGGTAGGTATTTAGGCCTAATAAACCATGTATCACCAGTTTTTAGGTAGACACTCCTTCAATGATTAACCTGTACATGCAGAACTGAGTGGATCTGACCCAGTGTTTGAAGGTAATGAAGGAGACAGATACAAAGTGAGACCAGAGATGCCAAGCTTTGTTTTGCCTTTACTTATGCACTGGGCATCTGTACTCCTGAGTCAAGAGTCACTGGCTCTTCCTAAACAAATGCAGCTTTTAAGTCCCTGGCTGTTATACAAGAAAACACAAATCATGCTTATGATAAGTAACAGGGTAAGGACCTAGAAGTTTGCCTGTCCTCTATTCCCCAGTGCTGATCCCAATTGTTTTATTCTCCCATTTAATTTGTTCTTGGAGATACTATGGTGAAGGAAACCTGGCTTTAATGATGCACCTGTGTTTTGAAGTGGAGAAGGTAGGGGCGAGGGAAAATCATATACCCTACTTCTAATGGGTAACAGGTCCTGTGTGAAAGCCCAGGGGTAACCTGGAATTAGCAACCTGGGTCTTACCAGAAATGCAGGAACCTGGGATGTGCCCTGCCCTGCTGAGCCAGGGGCCTTGAGGTTTCCTAAGCATCATTTCAGAAGCTCATCTTCCCGAAGGGATCCCTTAAGGCCTCTTACTATTTTGTCTCCTAAATGTGGGCTTATGTCTCCCTCCTTTGCAGTTCTCTTACTGCCAGGATTTGGAGAGAACATGTCTCAGATCTTTTGTATACAGTCCAGAGCTTTTCTGGGAAGAACCAAAAGAAGCTCATAGAAAGCCCACAATTTCTTTACAGTCTCTTGTTTCATCTTAGAAATTCATGTGGATTTTGTACTCAGTTCCATGGTATACTGATGTTTACTTTAACAAGAAATTACTCACTTCTTTCCTTCAAAATCTTTGAAATAAGTTGCTGCTGCAGGAAGATACAGCTTATTTTTATTCTTCCTGTCCTGGGTTGGCTGAGTGCCCCTAAAGGCACATGTGGATAAAGGTTTGGCCACCAACCCCTGCACCATTGGACTGCGGTGGGGCTGGAAACAAAGGGAGGGATTTAGATTAGCTCCATAAAGAGTTGCTGGAGTCAATGATCATCTAATGTTGAGTTCCCCAGGTGCAGAGCCCGAAGCAAGGATTTGGGTGTGTGTGATTTATCGAGGGAGCCACTTTGGAGACGGAGAGTGAGGGATGGAGGATGGGGCTCGGACCTGAGCAAGGATGTGGCCTCAGTAGAATCTAGCTGTAGCTTGAATCACAGAGGGCTTTGAGACCTGAATCCTCCCATTGAATAGTCTCACTGGAGGCAAAGATCTGTCACTGTGTCCATGTCAACCAACAGTTGACTATGAGCTGCTGGCAAATGAGATGGAAAATCTGGGCAAGGTGATTCCCTCGCAACCCTGGGCAGCTCTGTAGGAGACCTGGCTGGGCACCAACAAAGTACACCATAGCCTCCCTGATAGTACTTAATGCTGACATTCCCACTGTAGTATTCTTGCACTTAGAGATTGAGTCCTGCTTGGTTCAGTACACAGTCAGGTGCTGGTTGACAATAAAGACTCCAACCTTTTAAGAAATGTTTCACGCCAGCTTTGGTGGTACATGCCTATAATCCCAGCACTTGGGAGGCTGAGGCAAGAGGATTACTGTAAGTTTAGCCTGGGCCACATAGTGAGTTCAAGGTCAGTCTGAACTACATAGTGAGACTCTGTCTCAAAAAACCAAACACACACACAAAAAAGAAAGAAAGAAAGAAAGAAAGAAAGAAAGAAAGAAAGAAAGAAAGAAAGAAAGAAAGAAAGGTTTCATTAGTTGATTTTGTTGTGCTACCATTATCACGGCACTTATACAAGCTAGGATAGCTGAGATATCACTAGATGAATTTATCTTACTGGATCACAGTAGCATAAGTGGTTTGTCATTGACCTGGATATCCTTTTCATTTTAAAACAGTTGCTGGACGTGACATTGTAGGCAGGCGCTGTTTTCTGCCCTTGAAAACAAAATTCTCAAAGGATCCCGGAGAATTAGGAAGGATTCTTGCTAACTTGTTACCTCATTCAGGTGACGTTCCTGAGGTGGCTCCCTTCCTTCCCACTTTTGATTTCCATTGTAGTCTGGCTCTGGACACACCCAGGCATCCAGGGTGCTTTTTCCTGAACATAGAGTCCCCAGGAAATAACAAAAGGGCAGCCCTGGCCTTATCGTTCCAGTTGATTATTTAAACAGCTGCCAGGGAGCCGCAGCTGCCTTGGCAATTGTCCACAGTGAGGAAAGGAGGGAATCAGCCTTCAACAGTGCAGCCAGAGTGCTCATGAGGTGAAGGAACCTCCTCGAGAGTCCAAGAGCTCTTAGACAGGAATCACCTGCCTGGATGGTGCTGGGAAAGGCAGCTTGCTTCAGACTGGGAAAAACCTGGGAATGGTTTAATGAATGTTCAAGCTAACTAGGATTCTTCAGCCAGAATCGCCCTAAACCAAGCATACTTTGCTTCTCGTTATCCATTTTTCTTCCTTTTTACCCTACTTTCCTCTCTCTATATTTTCCACTCTCACCAGGCTGATACTATAGACACCGGGAGTGGTTTCCCACATGCAGACCTTGGGAGTTCTAAAATAAGTCCTAAGAATTTACAGCAAAATGGACTCCCAATGGAACTCCTTTGTTGTTACTGCTCAAAGAAGCAACTCTAGATGCTAAACAGTATGTCTGTTAAATGGGAGGAGCACCTCCCCATTTTTCCCAGTTTATGGTGAGTTCCAAATTCTCTGCAATGTTGGCTGATAACGCTTGACCATGAGTTCTTGTGAGGTTTTCACAGGAACAGGGAACTGGGGGATCCTAATTGCTTTATTGTTTTCTCTCCCCCCCTCCCCTCCCCCCATCTTTCTCTCCCTGTCAGCGAAGTGGAGAGAATCCAAGTGAATAAGTGCTTCAGCCTGTAAGCCCACAGCAGAGCACTGGCAGTATGGAAGGTGCTGTGTGTTGCTATTGCTTTCTTTCATCCCCCCACTGAAGTCTTTCAGTTTTTATAATGGTTTCAAGCACTCTCTTTCTTTATTGATATGAAGATCCAGGTGGATGTGTTCTTTTCTAAAGAGAGCTGCAGAAGATAAACAAGGGGGCCAATTTAGCCCAGGGTTTTGGAAAGTCACATCATAATGTCCTCAGGCCTGAGGAAATGTCACTTTCCCAACTCTTCTCAAGGAAGCCCTTTTGTCTCTTATTTCCTGAAGGGAACAGCAGTGTGTCTGAGTGGGTTTCCTTGTCCTTCTGCTCTAACTGGCCAGTGACAACTGGGGAACTCAGGAACCTGTACACAGGATCTGCAGAAACTTTCCAGAACATCCATTTTCTGGTAAATCATTTCTTGGGCTTTGTGGTTGCATCAGCTTTGCTAACAGGGCCCTTTTAAAGATGCTGGTGAAAGCCCCAGGCTGTGCCACTGTCCTGAAGTGGTCCGGTTTCCAAAAAGCAGAAGCTCAAGCACAGATGGCTGGGGACCTCTCTCTGTGGAGCCCCTGTTCTCCCGGCCCGTCTGCCCATTGCCTCCTGTTTAACCTTTCCTAAGAGCTTGCTCCTTTCCTCTCGGGCACGAGGAACCTGCCCAAGCTGAGCTCTTGCTGCTTACCTGTCTGCTTCTACCTTTTCCTTTCTGACCACTCGGCAGAGACCAGTTGTTTGGCACAGACTTGTCACAGACTTTCAGTAATGGCCAACCTTTTGGAGCTTTCAGTTATAACAAACAACCCACTATGGCATGCGTGCCATAGGTTCACCACCACTGAACTAGATGTTCATTTTGTGGAACAGATGGCTGGAAAAGGTGCAGTGGGTACAAAATCAGGAACAGCAGCCTAGGGTAAGCTGTCACCTTTTCTTCATTTTTTTCTCCCTTTGTTTACTGATGGGCTGCCACAGGGTTCCAGTTCAATGCTGTCTGGAGGCTTAATTTTACACAGAGTGAAATGGGTAAACCTTAAGCACACTTGGGCATCGTGTAACCTTTGATCTTGGTCAGGCTGACAACACCTCACTACTTTCACCAAGGAACACTCCTTCACATCCCTTTTAGTCACCTGTTCTTATTAGATGTCTCTAGGGAAACCACCATTGGGATTTTTATCACCACAGGTTAGTTTCCTTTGGTTTTGAACATCATGTGCAGGTCTGGTTTCTTTCACTCAACATAATGTTCTTGAGAGTCAAGGGGTATCTTTTTAAATGTTCATAAAAATTAAATCACCTGTCCCAGAGCCCGCGCACACCCACCTGCCGATGTTCCTCTCGGGAGCTTCAGGCTTCCATATGCAACCCTAGAAGAGTCATGGCAGACCTGGGTGGAAAGGAGGAGAGGTCTGAGGCACAGAAGTATTTGGTGAGCCCCACCCCTCCTTTCACACAGGGCGGACCTGTTGTGCCCAGTCTCTGAAAATTGAGACCGCTCTCTGCAGTTTCTAGACAAGGGACTGCTGCTGAGCCTGGGAGCAGTGCCAGGGAAGGCCTCCTGGGTGCACTTGCAGCTATCTACTGGCAGTGCACCTCTCTCCCACCCCCATCCAGCATCCACCATGGAACCTTAGAATGGGGCCTCCAGGCCTTGATTTCCTGCTTAGTCTGGGGGAATCCGCTCTCTTTCTTCCTCCTTCCAGTCCTCCCAAACCTAGTAACCTACCTCTCTGTCCCTCCCTGTCTTTTAACAAAAACCAGGAAGGGGATTGCTTTCTTCTAGAAAAGTCTTTGTGGTCTGGACTAGGTTTGAGACCAAAGAACACAAAGACTTTCTCTGGTGGTGGCTCTCATCACCTCCTCTGCCTTACAAAGCCCCATCACGTGGCCCACATCTCTCTGTCTGAGCTTATCCTGCACTCCTATTCCCACCCCCATACCAACCCTAATGGCCTTGTTTCTGTTGAACTAAATTCAGTCCATCTTTAGGGCCTTTACATGTGTTACTTTTTTTGTCAGACTTGATTTTATCCCTAGTCTTTCCTTTGGTAACTCTCTTCTTTCAAATCTTATCTGAAATTGTCACTTCCATCCTAAAGTAAAACCACTCTGTAGACCCTAATTGTACCTCCTCTTCCCATTTCTAACACAATTCTCCAATATCACTTGTCCTATTTTTTTCTAGCTCACTCTTTCTTTCTTTCTTTCTTTCTTTCTTTCTTTCTTTCTTTCTTTCTTTCTTTCTCTCTTTCTCTCTTTCTCTCTTTCTCTCTTTCTCTCTTTCTCTCTTTCTCTTTCTCTTTCTTTCTTTCTCCTTTATCTTGTTTCACTGCTAGAATGTCATTCTGCAGATCAAAAACCTTATCTGACATTTTACTGCATGCATCAGTTATCTGCTGCCAGAGTAAAGCTATGTGACAAATAACCCAAAACAAAAATAACTCAGTGTCATAAAGAAATAGCATTTACTGAACGTGCATTTGCATGCTAGTAATTTAAACTATGCTCAGTCTCTTCTGATCTTACCGGGATTCATGCATCTGGCATCAGTGGGCTGTTAGCTGTGGTGATGCTAGTGACAAAGCTAGGAAAGGGACACAATAATGAGATCAAGGACTCATGAACAAGCACTTTACAAGTCTCTGATTGGAGCATGAGTGT
Source organism: Chinchilla lanigera (assembly GCF_000276665.1). NCBI lineage: Eukaryota > Metazoa > Chordata > Mammalia > Rodentia > Chinchillidae > Chinchilla > Chinchilla lanigera. Next base: position 18,983,476 of record NW_004955415.1, on the reverse strand, counting down.
TAATATACAATCACAAAGATAGAGCAACTCGTCACTAGGAAATCACACAGGAAAACAGTGTAAACATGGAAGAGGGTATAACACTGTGGCCACCAATGTTCTCTGCCACATAGATCTTGCCCAGCCCTTGTTATATAGAAGGCACAAATCCTACTAATTATCACTTCATGGAGAACAAAAGAAAAAAGTGCTTAAAAAATCTGTTAAAAAAATTTCAACACTATCAACTACTGGTGGAATGTTATGATTTGTGTTTTGCTCTCTCCTAGAAGCCTCATGCAGTCATGGGGAGGGAGGATTTTCAGAGGTGACTGAATCTAGAGTGTGTTATATTGGGATTAATGTTGTGTGGTTCGCATGAAAAGTAACTATGACATTGACCATGGACTGAAATCTCTGAAACCATGAGCCAAAATAAACCTCTCTCCCTTTTAGTTGTGAATATTTTGTCTCAGCACAGGGAAAGCTGACCAATATATGATGCATACCACGGTGAAATACACAAACCATAGAACTATATGAAGCAGCTTTAGACACTCACATCTTGATCAACTTTGGGCCTTGGTCCACTGTCTGATTGTGGCTTATTGGCTTGACTAGGGTTTTGTGAAATTGTTGCATGCCTCCATTCTCCCATTCTCATCCCTGATTCCCACCTGCCAATTATTCTTTGCCATATCCATTAGAGGAAGAAAGTGAAGATTCATTCTACATGGAAAACACTGCCACCTACTATTTGCTGGGTGACATTTTCCCAAGGTCTACCTGAAAATCCATGTCCATAGTATTGTGGCTTTGAAAGAAAGAATTTTTTAAGCCTTGGACATGGATCAATTTGCCTCATCCTTAGGAAGCCTCTCTGGACCAACAGCAATCCTAAAGAAAGTACAAAACCCTAGATGCTGTTGAAGTTACAGTAGATAACAGCAATCAAATACCAGGGCATCAGGCAGCTACAGCTTCTATTTAAAATGCTTTTGCACATTCAAAAATTCTCTCAAATGACTCATTCTTGTTTGGACCTAAGAGATGAGTCATTTCTAGAGAGGTAATTTCTAACATGTCTATGTTATCATAGATGGACATCATAAATGATGTAAAGGCTTCAATCTCTCACATATAACAAACATTTCTCTCTCTCTCTCTCCCTCTGTATGTGTGTGTGTATGTGTGTGCATGCACGCATGCACAGGTGCAAAGAATTAAGTCCAGGGCCTCAAACACACTAGACAAGCATTGTACTACTAAGCTACAGCCTTAGCCCTTCTAAATGTATTTTTAAAACATATCATTAATGTGGTTCCTTTCAAGGCTGCAAAGGAAAGGAAATCTGAACTAGAGTATAAAAGTTGATGTTTCAGTGAGTATGACTATACATCTCTATTTTTATGGGTTTCTTTACCTTAGATTATATCATGAAGAGCTGGGGATATAGCTCAGTGGCACAAGCACCTGCTGAATGAGTGCAAGGTCCTGAGTTTGTGTCCTGGTACCAAAAAAAAAAGAAAAAAAAAAGATTATATCATAACATCCTTTTTTAAAAATGTCTTCTTAATTTACTTAGATACTCTGAATTTTTGTAACTACAAATAATCTATATTCCAAGAAAGCATTAAACAAGAAAAAATAAGATCACTGAAAACTGTACTGATTAGACCAGTGGTCTGGTTTCCACAGTACTGAGTGTGTAGAGGATAGCATTCAGAGAAGAACATAGTTCTAAATGGTTTTACTAGTCCTGAGTTCACCACAGGCCTGGAATAATTATGACTATTGATTGTACAGGAAAAGTCTGGGGAGTTCCAGAAAATAACTGCTTAAAATTCAAAATGAGGCAGAAAAGATGAGCCAATTCCCTAGGGTCTAGGGGTGGATAATGTGTATGGACAACTTTCTCTGAAGGATAACTGAGGTGTCACCAAGATGTGACTTCAAAGGCTTGACGGCTCTATTAAAGTTTTCAGTGTTGATCCCGGGATAATCTGCTTAAACCCTCTTGGATCACTGTGAGCACTGATGGCCTTACATGCCTCATCAAAAATCTAACAGGGTAGTTATTGGGATTTGTTAGAATACTGTCTAGGGGAGTGATCTGGAATCAGGGAAGATGTGGTCAGATTTCTGCTTCAACTTTCATTTTTGCAAAGAGCCATAAACTGCAGAAGCTATTGATAGACTTTGTCTTAGCAAAAGCTTCATTGCTTTTTCATCTCTCCGGAATTACAGGTCATTACCAGCAACAGTCCATGAGAATGAATCTTCCATAGAAGCACTGTATGATGGTTTTGCAACTTTATGAGACAATTTTTCCAAGTGACACAAAATAATTAAAAGTTATCACAGAAAATCTGTCTGCCCAGTTAATCTTGCTTCTTCCAAACTCGGGAAGGACTTCAAGACAGTGTGTTTTTTAGGTTCCCCAGAAGCAGTGAGAAGCAGGTTCTCAGACATTAAGAGTTGGCAGAAATTATTTTTTGATAAATAAAATCATTTAAATACTTCTTGCTTTCTTGGACATATGATTTCTCCTTACTTCTGCCTTTCTAGTGCATAGGCAGCAGTAGGTAAAATGTAAAGAAATGGATGTTAATGTGTTGGGTTACAGCTTTATAAACGCTGTGGCAGCCTATTGGGTGCAATTTGCCATCATTTTCTTTTACAGTTCTTGAAGCGAGAAGGCCAGCACTGGATTCCTGAGGGACAGAGAATTACAGAATGTCAAATCTGGAGAAGACAAAGTTCACATTCTGGGCAAAAAAGAACTCTACAAAACACAACAAACAAAATACAACATCTGGAAGCTATGTTAGTTGTGCTTAAGAAACAGTAGTTTTGCAAAGTCTCTCAAGTCAAGGGGATCTGTTTATTTTTCCAAAGGGAACATTTATAGCAAATCTCAAGGTAGGAGAGAAGAATAAAGAAGTTGTTGTCCTTGAAAGGGGAAAACTCACTGGTCATCTTCTCTCAACAGCCCCTGAATGTACCTCTTGAAAATTATAGGGTCTCTCGAGCAATTTAAAACCCACTACTCCAGTACTTTAATAGAATGTATGCCTTGCTGCTAACTAGGTTCATAAGATTTAGAAAGTAAAAAAACAGAATAGTCAGTTACATTTTAATTTTAGATTGACAATTCACACTTTTTAGCATAAGCAAGTGATATGCAATACTTGCCACATACACATACTTTAAAAGTCGCTCATCTTTCATGTGAAATTCAAGTTTAACTGGGTATCCTGCATTTAACTAGCTACCCTCCTGCTAGTCTTTTTGTTTAGCCACTCTGTGCCTGTTTGCTCATCTGCAAAATGGGGGAAATTCTAACACCTATGTAATGGATTGTTTCAAGTTTTAAAGAGGTTATTATTAATGTTCTAATTATAAAACATATAGACCGTGGCATATAGTAAGTGCTATGATATTGTCTTCTTAGCTATGCTATCAGCTAATTACTATTATTAGTAGTGCTATTAATTGTGATTTTAGTAATACTTAATGGTCCATGTTATTGTTAATGTGAAAGTGTGTCCTCCTTGAAATGTCTACATTGAAGCTCTAACCCTCAATGTGGCTGTAAAGATGCAATTAAGATTACCCAAGATCACAAGGGTGGGGCCCTAGTTCAATAGCATCGGTATCCTTGTAGGATAGGGTGATATTCCTGATCTGCATGCATGCAGAGCAAAGGCCAGGGGAGAGCACCAGTCCTTGAAGAGGTGACCACTGGCAAACCAGAAACAACCCTCAACAGAAACCAGACCTGCTGACACTTTGGTCTTGACTTTTAGCCTCCACAATTGTGAAAAATTAATTTCTGTTGTTTAAGCCCCCTCCTTTGTGGCATGTCAGTACAGTGGCCCAAGCAACTTAATATGGCCACCAGGTAGGAGACTTTCAAATGAATGTCTACCAGCCATTTCAGAAATTAAGACAGGAAGTCTGGGTTTAAGATGATGATATAATAAATTGATCAGGGGATTCCTTTTATTAAACACAGCCCGACATATTTCTTATTTTTTGCTTTTAACAAGTGTTATTCTTCTTTGATATTTGTACCTCACTGCAAGTTTACGTCTGTAATTATTTATTTTGTAATTATAAGATGGTCCCATGGAGGAAAGCCAAGTGTCTTGAATAAGAAGGAAGGTTTTGGCCCAAAAAATACAATTCTAGTCCACAGCTAAAGCAATTTTGGTTTGCATCTTAAAGTTCCATTACTGCAGTTTTTCTTTCTTTTTCTTCTTCTTCCACCACTAAGATTAATGAAGTAGATAAAGTGTGGGTGTTTACTTTTTTTTGGTGGTGGTGATGTTCATTATTCTAGCTAGACCAGGCAGTTAAATATAAAACTCATCACTATTCAGTGTTAAACGCCCATGTGCAGCATCTTGGAATTGGTTCTTTCTCACTGTTGTTGAAGATCTACTTCTGCTTTATTTCACCTCATGTTGACGTACTAGCAAATCCTTTCCACTGTTTTGTAAACTTTTGAAGTCTAAATAATCTCCAATCTCCTGCAAAAGCATAGTTTAATTTTCTTTCCTTAAAAGACACAAAATGCAGGATTTTCTTCAAAATAAGATGGGGATGAAGCAAGATTAGCTGGGCACATTGATTATGACTTGCTGTCTACTTTGGCCATGTCTACAAATTTCCATATTGAGACAGATTTCCAATTCTTCTCATCCCCTAGGTGACCAAATTGCATATGTACAACTTTTGCTGGTTGTACAGCGCCTCCTATTCTGCTAGGCACTGATTCGTCTCTTTTCAGACATGGGAATCAGCACAAGGGTTCTCTTTGCCCAAAGGAATGTGGATAGGCCTGATATAGGCAGTGTCCAAGTGAAGACTTTTGCATATATAATTTTTAATATTGACCAATAAAATTATATCCACTTATGGAGTATAGCATATTTTGAAATACACACATGTGTGCACAGACACACACAGATACATGCACATACACATGTACATTGTGGAATAGCTAAATTGAATTGATTAACATAAAGGTTTTAAATGAACTTGTATGCTTTGCTTTGGCCTCTTACATTCTACCTATTACGATCTAAAGAGTGGGCTATGAGTAGTTTTTGTTCCTTTAGCCTGTGTTCTGGGCATGAAAGATGTAGAGCACCTCTGAACTTCCCTTATAAATTGCGGTTCCAGCCTACTCCAGGTGAAAATAGAGAAACAACAGCCACCCACAGAGCTCTGATAGCATGATAAATGCTTACTGTTCTAAGCCATTGAGATTTTTGGAATTATTTGTTGTGGGGTGTTATCAACACAGAAACCTGCCTAATACATAAACATAATTTTTAAATGAAGAAATGATTAAAAACCTACTCAACATTAATAATTCTATGCCACATAATTAGTTGGTAACATAAATAATCTTGGTCTGAGTTAGCTAACCATTTCTCTTATCTGGGGTTAATTAATATCTAACAAATTTCAGAGTCAGCAACCAATTCTACCATTGGACCCTCGTCCTATCCTCTCTACAGTCACTGAGCAGGCAGCGTAAGACTAATCCTGGTGTTGTTTTAAAGGTTAGAGTCCTACTCAGGGTCTGTTAAAGACATCCTTTTCAAAAATGTATTGACAGTACTATTAACAATAAACCGCTTAGTTTTTCAGTTCTTATGAAGTTTCTGTTTTAAAGACTTTCTTTCAAAAGTACTTACAAAACAGTGAGAAATCTCTAAAGCATTTACAGTTAAGTTTTCAAATAAATCATTTTAATACCTACCTTTTAATGGAATAACAACAGAATTATCATCATATTATTTGGGTTTTTGGGGGGGTTTTTTGGGGGTGGTACTGGGGATTGAACTCAGGACCTCACGCTTGCCAGGCAGGTGCTATGCCACTGAGCTATATCCCGAGCCTGTAGTATTTGTTTTTATTAAAATTAGTTATTTTCAAGTTTATTACTAACAAATCTTGGTTTTTAATACAGGTAGACTATCCCTTATCCAAAATACTTGGGACCACCCAGACGTGGACATGCTCACCTTCTATTTCCAGCATTCAAGAGACTGAGGCAGGAGGATTGGTGCCCAGGCTGGCCTCAAATCGGGGTCTGTTAAGGGTCATGAAGAATGCACTTGGGATTCCCTCCAGGACCCAAGGCCAGGTGCAATGGTCCAGCTGATCCTTAGGGGTACAAGAAATGGAACTGAAATCAAACTATAAACAAAGGTATCACCTATGGTTGTAAAAAGTGGGGACTTGGGGTCCTTTTGCACATCTTGGGTATTGAACAGTTTTATATTTATATTGACAGCATTCTGGCAGATGACAAAGAAACATATTACGCAGAGTTTAATATATGAAAGTAAAATGTCTCAAAGAAGTAAAACCTTTGTGCTTTGTAAAAGGCATCAAATAGGCTTGTAGTGGTGGTGGCAACTTGGTTTGTCTCTTGATCTTTTCTATCTGGATTTTTTATTTACTCAAAATATTTCTTTTCTCTTGCAATCTCAACTTGTGCTTGGCACACTGTCTTAGGACAAGGTTAATGGACTTGGAGAGAAAGGTCATATTTTTCCACTTAACCGTAAGTGTCTCAGTTAAGGTTACCCCAAAGGCTCTCAGCACAACAGTAGTTTATTTGGGAGGGGACCCTGGGCAAACACCAGTGGAAGAGTAGGAAGTGAAACATGGAAAGAAGAGCAGCTGAAAGGGATGTATCAATGAGCAAGTTACTGCTGAGGGCAACCGGGCCCCTCTCCCTGGAAATTTTCTGTGATATTTCATAGAATACACTTCAGATTGTTCTCTGAGAAAGGAAGCAGAGGTCTTTGCTACTGACTCTTCTTTTTCACTGCTTGAGGGCAGTTCACAGAGCTATTAAATGTGCAACTCTCCGCCATCATCACAGAGAAAGCCTGAAGCAGTGAAGGATGAGAAGCAGTTGAGGGATCAGGAACTGTGCTCACACAGCTGTGGATGGTATAGAGCAGACTGCTGGGCCATGGGCTAGAGCACACAGTGTAGCCATGACAATTATTTTATCACGCTCAGAATGGATGTCAGGAGGTGCAAAGCACTGAATATACCTGTCCCCAGAATTTCATATGTTGAAATACACCCCCAAACAAAGTGATGACGTTAGGAGCCTTTGAGAACTGATGAGGTCAGGAGGACAAACCCCTCAGGAATGGCATTAGTGTCATTCTTTGCAGTGAGATTCTTCCTTCTGGCCATGCGAGGGCTTGGCAAAAAGCAGTGTCTGTGAACCAGGAAACAGAACCTCCACCCTTGGCACAGAGCCTATGTGTGACTTGGCCTTGGACTTTGCAACCATGAAAACTGTGAGAAATAAGTGTTTTTAAAAGTCATCAAGACTATGGAAGTTTGTGACAGCACCCCAAAAGGACTAGGGCCTTAGGGAAAATCATTTGCTTGTTACCAGTGTTTCAAATGAGTAAATACATAATGGGCTTTATATCCTACCATTTCCACAGTATATCTCAAGCCTTGAGTAAAAGGAAAAGGAGCTGAAAGGTCAGAATGCCAAGAGAACTTTCCATCAGCTTGCCCTATTGTCCTTCCCCAGGGTTTTCCTCTACTCCACAAGAGCAAGAAAAAAAAAAATAAGTTCCTGGCTGAGAACATCTTCTATCCCCAGCCTGCCATCCCTGTTCTCCATTGTGGGGCCGAGTTGATGCTATTTTGCAATTAATTTGATGGAATTTTTTATCTTCTTCTTCCTCAGTTTTACTGCTCTCAGCATCTGCCATGCTACCTTGAGATTACCTCAAAACAAAGAGCACCCTTTCTACGTTAATATGTCTCAAAATCTTTCCCACAGAAAAAGCATAAAAAGCTAATGTAACTCAGAAGAGTACAGAAGACTAAGTTATTTTATGAGAGGATTGCAGAAAGGTTATTTTTTTTCTTGTGTGGCAGTCTTTTTTATGCCATATGCAAACTTGTATATCCTCTGAAAGGACAGAGTGAAAAATAGGGCATGATATTTAGTCACTGAAATGGGTTCCAAGGGTGAGGAGGGTATCATAATATCTGAGTTTACCCATCAGTGAAATATACACTTGGTTCTCTCAGTGCCTATCTTCTAGGCACTGTTATTCTGTCAACAAATTCAAATTCCCAAAAACTAAAATAAATCTCACCAATCTGTTGGATGCTAACAGGCTGGGCCACACAGGCTGTTGGGATCCCAAAAGATGGGCCACTTTGTACTAGAACAGGTGCAACAAGCTATCATATGTTGGAAATAGGGTAATGAGGGGTCTCTGAATGTTGGTAAAGACGTTTCTCCCAACGGGCTAAACACATGAGGTTCATCTGGGATGCTGATGTTTCTGGTGAGATGGTATGTAAAACTGCAGATGGAGTTGTAGCTATTCCCCTGACCTTTCCTGAAGGGTCAAAAGTCAAGTATGAAGCCCATGGGGTCAGGAAAGCAGACATACTTAGGTCAATCTGCTCTGCTCTGAACTGGATGCATTTCATATCAGAGTCATGTAAGAATGGCCTCAAATCTTTGCTTCTCCCTAGGTCTGCCTCCTTTTGCAGCTAGTCCCACAAAGAGTTCTGCTTCTCCAACTCCTGATTCTGGATTTGCTTTCCTTTGGCTTATTGAATGACATGGAAGTAACATGCTAATTCTGTAAGGCTTCAACAGATATTGCATGGTCATTCTCTTCTAGAAAACTATTAAATGCCATGTGAACAAGTCCATGGTATCCTGCTACAGGAAGATAAAGGCATGGCTCTTTTGCTGCATTATTCCAACTAACTGTTAGCCAGCCAAGAACTATAAGAGCAAGACCATTGTAGACCAGTCAGCACGCATAGATGGGACTTGATAAGCACCAGTCCATAGGTGCCTGATCCAACCTAGCAGAGATCAGAAGAGCCACCCAGCTGAGCCAAGCCCAATTGCCCATTCATAAATTGGGAGCTAGAATAATTTCCATTTCAAACCACTAAGTGTTGAGACCTATTGTGTGGCATAATAGATAACTGATACAGTTAAGAACAAAAAAGGTTTCTTAGCAATATTTTCCTATTTTTATGATGTTTTCTTTGAAAACTCTACTGTTCTCTCCCAGAAGAACTCAGAGGGGCTCTGAGAGCTTTTCTTAACTTTTAGGTGAAGAGAGCAGGGGGATAGGTCTGAGTCAGAATGGGAGTTTGGACTGTCTGTCCCTGAAATGCCCTTGCTGGGGTGTGATAAGTATTAGAGAAAAGGCAATGGGAAAGCAACTTCAGATGGAAGAAGCTGAAAGGATGCTGTTAACAGCAGGAACTATTTACTAGGCCAGGTCAAGCCAAAACAAAAGCCAAGGAGTGAGATACTATGAAGGATACTTAAAAACACACATCTGAAGATAAATTCCTCTGGAGCAGATTCTGTACTGGAATGCCTCCTAGCATATTTAGCATACTTAAGTGCTGTTTCAGAAACCTGTGCTACATTGTTCCAGGAACATAGGATGACCAATAATTCTTCTAGCTCTTCCTTCTAAGCCTGTTGGTTTCTGCATGTGGGTAGATAAGTGTCTTGAAAGTAAGGCCATATCTGCATATGCTGCGCAGTAACTTTTCAGGAAACTCTGCAAGTGGGGCATTCAGTCAAGCCTGTTGGCAAAGTCTGCCTGCACCACGGCACTGTCAGCAGGAGGCAAAGGGGCAGGCAGGCTCCCTGGGAAACAGTGGCCACGGACATCTGCAGCCAACTGGTTAGGAGGAAAGCTGCCCTCAAAGCATTTCTGTCAGGATACACAGGTGTTGCTGCAGTGGGTGTTCTTGAGATTCACTCACATTTCAGGGTATTGGGACAGTTTTTTCTTTAAAGAATAATTTGCTTAATTATTCAGAAGGCACCATATACAGAATAAAGCTCTCTAATGGATTCTACTTCTAGCTCCCAACTCAGGGGCCCTGAAGCTCTCACAGCTCCTCTCTCTCTCTCTTTTTCTTTCTCTTTCTGTCCTCCCCATTTGGAAAGAAATTCTCCTGTAAAGTAAGTGCACACTCCACATGCAGCCTGTCCTGGAAATCCCAATCAGATTCCTAAAAAGTATTTCCTTTAAGTCAATATGCCATGGCCTCAGTTTCCTCACCCGTACATGGTTACCAGGAAAGATCGCACCTAGATCAAAAATAATGAGAATTAATTAGATTAAAGGATGAGAAAACAAACATACAACTCCAAATGCTTTAAAGGAAGACAATATTTCCCTCCAAAGTGATTCACCACTAGTAGAATTTCAAGACCCTGGAAATTAGTTGGGCCTGGCAGTTCTTCAGATCTTACCATGTAGTTGAATTTTTAAAATATATTGTGCATATGAAAGGTGCTCAGTATGGTAATTTATTACATGCATACAGCATGTACTGATCAAATTCACCCTCGTTTTCTTCCCCCAACCCTCATTTCTCAATCTCTATTAGTCATATTCTATAGTCAGGCCAACGCTCTTTCTCAACCTCCACATATAAGAAAGAACGTACAGTATGTGCGTTTCTCTGTGTATGGCTTATGGCTTATTTCACATAATATAGTGTCCTCCAGTCCCTTCTATTTTGCTGCAAATGAAAGAATTTCATTCTTTTTATGTCTGAGTACTATTGCATTGTCTATGTATGCCATATATAGATTTCCTTCCATCATCCATTGACGGGCACATACGTTGATTTCAGGTCTTAGCTACTGTGAATACTGTTGCAGTCATGGGCGTGCAGCTCTTTTTAGTATGCTAAATTTTCCTGTTCCATTTGGTTCATGGCTCTTCATGGTTTAAAAGCTCACCAGCACACTGGTTATGCTGAGTTATGGTGAATGGACTGGTCTGCTCCACCACAAAAACTTGCATCCTGATTTCATTTGAGTTGAACGAACATTTATTAAGCATACACCAGGGCCAGCTATTGTTTACTGGGCTTGAAAGTAAGGGGTATCTTTCAATTATCTTTGCTTTCTGACTCCAAATAGGCTTCCACTATTTGTTGGAGTAAAAATGAATCAGACAATGTCTTACCAGGCTTCAGGTAAGGAAAGAAGAGATGAAGCACATACAGGCATGGGCCAAGGTGCAGGGATGTTTTGCTTTCGTTTCATCTTTGTGGTCCTGGGGTCAGAAGCTAGGGCCCCATGCATGCTAGGGAGGGGCTCTACTATTGAGCCACGTCCCCAGCCCCTCTCCTTTTCTGACCCCAGCCAGAACTCTCTACCACCACCCCAGAGCACTATCCACCTAATCCTTCGCTGAGCTTCTTCTCAACATAAAAGCCACTAGTGAACCAGGATTAGGGCCTCTGACAAGCAGAGAAATAAAATTTGATTCTGTTTTGAAGTTTTGCTAAAACCTTTCATAGCCATTTCTGCAACAACCCACAGAAATCCATTCTCTTAGCTCGGTGTCGCAGTGGCACACATTTGTAATCCCAAAATTCTGGGAGGTTGAGGTAAGAGGACCACAAATTTGAGTCCAGACTGGGCAACTTAGTGACTTAGTGAGACCTGGTTTCAAAATAACAAAGGGCTGAGGATGTAGCTCAGTGCAAAGGCCTCAGGTTCTATCTCCAGTACCACACACGCACAAGCGTGTGCATGTGCACACACACACACACACACACACACACACACACACACTCCCATACACAACACCCACAAGTTAATCCTCTAACAGATGCCCCGAGTATAATGCCAGTTATACTGAAATGAAATAAACTTCATCCTCTTACTTTTAGTATTGACCCCCATCCACTCACCAAACGTATTAAGAAGATCAGATCAGATGCTGTTTGTTGTGCGTAGCTGTCTCCCTGGCAAGGATGCAAAAGCTGAGGTGGCCAGGAAAGCTGAAGTCAAGTCCAGTGCTTATCCCTGCCTCTGACTTCTGCCATCAGTTTGTATTCTTTTCCCACCAGACCTCTGACAGCAAATGCAAATAAATATACTGGATAGATCATTCTTTTTACTTTCTTTCATTTCCTCTGCTCCCCACCCCTTTTCTTATTCTCTGGCAGAATGGGGCATGCAGAGGAAGGAAGCCACAACAGGGAATTGTATAATTCACAGCCTTCCAGAAGAGTTGATGGAGTTAACATGACTCTATCATAATTATTTCTCTCTTGGGCTCCAATTACATGTTAGGAATTTTCAGGCTCTCCACCAATTTATCATCTTCAAATTCCCATGGATTATAAAAACCAGAGGGCCTTGATCCCAAAGGTTAATGTTGTTTCCAGTGCCAGCAGAAGGCTTAAAGGATTAGATCACGGGGAGTCCAGTGAAGACAGTTTCTGTCTTAAGCAGGAAAATAAGAACCTCAAATTTGGCTGAGGTTCTTTGCTGGAAAATCTTCTTTTTCTCACCATTTTCAAAAAGCCTATAGAATTTTTATTTCTCACACTGTCATCACGACTTTTGTACAGAAGACAAAGTCTTCTAGTGATCAAAATGATTACTTTTCCACAGATGAATGGTCACTTTCTATTAGTGCTTTGCTGTTGTTCATCCTCTTGGATGTGCTCCTAGAGAGTTTGAGGAAATTAGGCTATCTTCTCTCAATGTTCTCAATGTGGGGTTTGTGGAAAAAAAAAAAAAAAAAAAAACTGTCCTATGTAATAAAACAAATCTAAAACAGTGTCTCGTTGGGGACATTAGCTTTTGTGTATTGAGCATTTATTAAGGTCGAAGCATTTATTTTCTTTCAGGTGTCCTGGGCAGGGTCTGATGGAAAGCACATGGCACACTCAAAAAGGATTGTTGAAGGGTTCTAGTGAGGGACTACTTTTAGGAGGCCAACAGCAGATGCGGCTGTCATTGCAAAGCAAAAGCTTTTCTCCTTCGGTAGCTGCAGACATAGATGTGTGGCTTTGAAAATGAATGAGAGTCCTAAGAGAGGGCCACCAAAAACAGAGCTTGACATCTGCCAAAGAATAGCTGTCCAGTCTTCCTGGACTACTCTCCTAGTCAAATCTAACCATAAGCCTGAGGGCAGGGGAGCCACATGGCGAAGCAAGGAGAGATGAGTTTTCTGTTCTTGGCTGATAGTCCATCTCATATTCACTTTATTCCTATCATCACTGCTTTGCAGAGAAACCAGTAGGTTAAAAAACTGGCACTGGGTCACTCAGGCAGGGAGTCATAGAATTGGACTTTTAACCCAGGGAGAGGAGTCCACCCTATCTTGTTCTTGGTGCCTCTGGGAACAAAATACTTATCCCAGGGCCTCTGTACATGTGGGTTTTACCAATAATCACACTTAGAAATTATCTATTTACCTGTGTGATCATCTGTACTCCCAGTGGACTCTATGTTCTGAAGGATCAAAATCCTTTTGTCTGCTTTATACTGGCTGAATTTCCTAGCACAGTACCAATGTGAAGCATCTACTTGGCACTTTTCCTGATGAATGAGTTTATAAGGATCCTTGCATGCCAATCCTATGCTTGGTTCTACCTTGGTCCTTTCTTTAGGATGGCTTTCAGTAACCTAGTGCTTTTTGTTTGTTGTGCTGGAGATTAAGGCTAAGACCTTCACACTGAGCTACATCCCCAGGCTCTTTAAATTTTTATTTTGTGACAGGGACTTGCTAACTTACTGTTATGGTTTAGATTTAGAAGTCCTTCCAAAGCCTCGGGGGCTCACAAGTGGGGCTTTGGGGAGGTTATTGGATCAAGGGGATGTGATATTCATCAGTGGATTAGTGCACTAATGAGTTTATAGCTAAATATGATGTTTGGAGGTGAAGCCTGGTAGGAGAAGGTGGGTCACTAGGGGAGTAGTCTGGAAGGGTCCATCTCCCTCCCTCCTCCTTTGGCCTCTCTCTGCTTCCTGCTACCACACCATGAGCTGTTTCTCCTTTGCAGTGCTCCTCTGTCATGCTGCTCTGCCTTGGAGCCAGCTAACTATGAACTGAAACTGTGAGGCCAAACAAACCTCTCCTCCTCTAAGCTGTGGGTGTCAGGTGTTTTGTCTCAGCAATGAGAAATTAACTAGGACAGTTGTCCAGGTTGGTGATCCTCTTGCCTCAGCTTCCCAGAGTGCTGGTGTTGTGCGAATGTGCCGCCATGCTGTGGATTTGCCTGCAGGACCCACCCTTGCTTCTAGTCCAAGTTCTTCTCAGTTCTCCAGCCTGAGTGGCCACAGCCATGAGGTGGTGGGATAAAGAGATCCAGGAGGCACCAAGTCTCTTCTCCTGTCCCCTGCACACCTTTTCTGCAATCCCTGGGGCACCTCTATCTCTCAGGTGGACACAGTAGCTCCTCCTGCAGTTGCATTGAGACTTAGACCTAAATTCTATTCTTAGTTGGCCAAAGCTTTTGTTTTCTTCTTCTTCCACCCTATATTTCCTTTTCTTGGCCTCAAATCTGTGCTGCGGTGTGATGCATCTGATTCAGGCCAGGCCACATCTGGTCTTTATTTCTTCATTCAAACTAAGTGGACCCCAGCTTAATAAGCAATTGGACTTCATTGACCCAGACTCACTGGAGGTTGGTTGTGCTTGTGGAAGGAGGCCAGCTAGAGTGATGGGATGTCCAGGGGCTGATTTACTGGTTACAAAAGAGTGCAACCTTTGGCATATTTGACCCATGAGAACAGAAACAATGGAGTAACTCATTGTCACTGATGTGCTATATTAGAAAAAGGAGAAATCTATAATGTGACTTTGTGTTCTCCCCACCCCTCTCTGAGATTCAAGGAGACAGCAATTCTTTGACATATTCTGGATTGTTTATGGTTTTCCAAATGTTCCAAAAGGAGAATACTTTGCTCTTTGTTTGGGGAGAAATGCCTCCATTTCTAACATAGGATAAAAGAGCTGAAAAGTTTTGTGTTTTGAGGGGAGAAGTATTAAAATTTCATGGTCCATTTTCCTGTCCCTGAGGTACCCCACATAATTGAAGATAGGTAGATATATTCTTTTAATTTTCAAAAGAATAAAGCATTCTAAAGCATTGCTTGCAGTCTGAATAATGAACTGGCTTTTAGAAGCTTTATCTCTGCAACTTAATATGCTTAAAATCTAATTAGCTCTAAAATAATCTTAATATAATTTTTTCTTATGAAAATTTCCTAATGTGTGTACAGTGGAATCAGTAGTACCATGAGCTTCCATCAAACCATCACATAAATTCAACAATTACCAGAAGTTTGTCAATATCTCCATTTATTTTTTCCTAATTTCTTTTTAATAATGTTTTTCTCTACCATCTCTTCTACCAAGTATGAAACAACTATTCAACCACTTAACAACATAATGTTTTATATTTTGGGAGGCTGAGGTTTTCATGTGTCATTTGGATTTATTTACCCAACAATACTTAGTTCTACTTTATTAAAAATCTTGACTTTTTTAAAAAAGAGTTTATGTGGGGATTGTTCTGAAACAAGTGTCAATTATCACACCACCATATGCTTACAAACTCTAGTATGCCTCTACACAAAACTGCAGTTATTGGCTTGCATAGCATAATGTCATCTAATAATACTTTTAAACTTAACAACCATTACATTATGAACAATAACTGTTGGCATAGTGCTTCAGTAGAGGCATGTTCATCAGAAGAGACTGAAGTCC
Organism: Chinchilla lanigera; assembly: GCF_000276665.1. Classification (NCBI taxonomy): domain Eukaryota; kingdom Metazoa; phylum Chordata; class Mammalia; order Rodentia; family Chinchillidae; genus Chinchilla; species Chinchilla lanigera. The sequence continues at coordinate 18,967,904 of NW_004955415.1, read as the reverse complement.
ACTAGAGCTAGTTTTAAAACAAAGACTTACGCATGAATATCTCCTTAAACTAAGGACAACAATTTAGGCAGGTTGCACCCACGGTGAAGGAACTAGGAACTAGAAAGCTGACGGCACTGGGGACTTCCTCAAGTTGCCAGGTGTTTCCCTGACAAGTCTATAGAAAGAGACATCTCTGGCCCCTTCCCTGCTGTTCTCATATGAATTCCTGCTTGTATCTTATTTCTTCACAGCTGTAGGAGGAGCTCAGACCTCTGAGAATAGGCAGTTTGGTAGTTGCTATGTTAATGAAGACCTGGAGCTCAATTTTTAGCAGTATGTTGCTAGCAGTTTCACACCTGGGACTCACCAGACTTAATGCTGAAGTTCCAAAATTCTGGTTTTATGCAGTAGGGTTCACCCATTATTGTGTGTATTATTCTTCTGATGCTAGAGGATTGAAACAAAGAAGTCTTCACTAAATGTTTATAAAAATATCTCAATACAGGGGAATCTTTCATCTGCCCTGCTTCTGTAGCTTCCCCCTAAGAAGATGTGAGTATTTGTGGGACTGGAATATGTAGGCAGCTTGGAGGTGGAGCAGGCTTGGCTCTGTGGGCAGGAAATGTAACTTTAGACTGCACCTGTGAGCTGTAAATGCTAGCTGCCCTTCAGAACAGCTCAGGAGAGCTCCCTCCTATATAATAAGGAGAGACTAATTTCATTTTCCCTGTACAAAGATCTTGCTATGTGTTTCTTCTGTTCTGTCTACAAACAAGTTTATTTTGTGGTCCAAGTAAGTGGCTCCAGAACAGGTGCATCAGATAAACTAAGTAAGGTTTCTATGTTTCATAAGCAATATTATTTTAGGAGAAAAATCCAGCTGGCCTATGCAGGGCTTGTGTCAGTTATCCACACTTTATCAAATTAATTGTGGACAGAGGGCAGAATACAGAAACTGCTGTACAGAAAACCCTTGGAGTTGGGGGAACACATTTCAGACAAATGTTTTTTGGATGAACAAGCCTTAGCAAAAAGTGTTTATTATATCTAAATTAAATACTACAGCATCCCATGAGGAAGATAATCATATATGTATTTTACAGAAAGGTTGTTGAAGCTCAAAGAATTGTTTTGCTGAAAATTATACAGCTCAATGGCAGAACTGAGATTTGAATACATCTCTGTAGGTTCCCAAAGTTCATAGTTCTACCAATCCCCAGGCTACATTATCCTCATTTAAATATTAGCATATTCATTCAATACTCACTGTCTCTATTGTGGAACTGTGAGCAGCATCTCTGTCTCTGTCTCTGTCTCTGTCTCTGTCTCTGTCTCTCTCTCCTTCCCTCCTTCTCTCCCTCCAAATAACCTTTATCCTATTATTTTCCTGTTAGCAAATAGTAGCTATTTCTAGATTTCAGTGGGAACCAAAGGAAACACTTGAACTATTAGGTTTCAGCCCAAACCTTAAGAATATACCATTTATTAATTGATGAGTCTCCAACAATGCTGGAAACGGATTGCCCACATCAAGAATTAGTAATCTTTTTAAAATAAAGGGTAAGACAGTAGAAATGTTAGATTTTGTGGGCCAAATGATCTTCACTGCAATGAATTACTCAACTTTGCTACTGAGCCAAGGAAGCAGACATAGACAATAGGTAGAAAACTAGGCTGTGTTCCAGTAAACTTTGTGGACATTAAAACTTGAATTTCATATACTTCTCATTTCACAACAAATTACTTTTGGGTTGGATATTTTTCAGCCATTTAAAAATATAAAACTATGTTTAGTTTACCAGAAATATAAAACCAGGTTATGTGCCAAATTTCTTCAGTGGACTATATCATCTTCCAATCTCTGATAGACATTGATTTCACCCTAATATACCTAAGAAATATTGAGAAAACATGAGCTATGTATTATGTGGGTGGCAAATACTGAGCATGGGACAGACTCAGATCTGGAAACTGCTATCATGGGACTGGCAGTATAGTGGGGAGAACAGCATTAATCATTTCCTCATACCAGATTAAAGATTACAGTAGTGCTAAAAGCCATGAAAGCAAAGATGGAGGCACTTTGCGGAGGTAGTGCAAGGGGAGCTAGTCTAGTTTGAGAGTGAGGTCAGACAAATCCTCCATAGATTACTCTAATGTCTTCCAGTCTTTCTTCTGAGCATCCACACTTGAAATCCACGTTGCTGCCTCTCATTCTCACCTGGTGCTCCCGGCCCTGAGCCCATGTCCGTCGTGGCTGTCTCTAGTCAGCCTGGCACTTTTTGCTGCGATGTGGGTTTTCACTGAGATGAGTCATCCGGCATTTGTTCCCACAGCTTTTATCTCATTTCTAACAAGCTGTCTTTTTAATTTGCCCTGGATTGGACTGAATTCTAGTCTGGTCCCTTGAGCCCTTAGAAATGCCATCTAGCTTCATTCTGCTTACCATTCTAATCCTTATTAATCCTCAGCTCTTTCAGCCAGGCAATTGATAAAGATATTCTGCACCCAGAATACAATTTCCTTCCTGCTCCGGTGCATGCTTCTACTGCTCTTCTGAAAATTTCCTTCCTGCTCCGGTGCATGCTTCTACTGCTCTTCGTTTATTTCTTTTTCTTTGATCCAAACAGCAGCAGATATAGCCATGCCTCAGTATCCATCAAGATTGGCTCCAGGACAGCTTGTGGACATGTAAATCCCTGGACACACAAGTCCTTCATCAAAAATGGTGTGGAATTTGCATATCGCTCAAGCACATCCTCCCCTTCACTTTAAATCATCTCTAGTTCATTTTCAGTAACTAATACAATGTAAATGTTATGTAAATGGTTGTTACACTGTATTGTTTAGGGGACAATGACAAGAACTCTGTACAGACTCAGTACAGATGCAGTAGCTTTTAAAATATTTTTATTCTCCCATTGGTTGGAACTGCAGAGGTGGAACCCACAAATATAATGAATCCATAGTACTCCAATGCTAAACACCACGATTGGGTCAGAACAATCCAGGACACAATGACAGGAGATAAGATGCTACATTCTCATCTCCAAAGCATCTACATATTTGGTTCAGAGAATATCTCCAAAATGATGGAACCCTAAGCTCTCAGAGATATAGTTGTAAATGTTGGATTTAACAGATAATAAAAATTTAAATTTTGGCCCTGGAACTTCACAGGCAGGTGACTATGAGTCCTTTAGGTTCCCATTGTTTGAATGAAAAGGGGATATAATAAGGTCTCTGTTACAGAAGTTGGGGATCAAGCTCTATAAAAGTTTGTTTTCATGAAACGAGAGCATCTTAGGAGTTTGTGGATAATAAATCCAGTAGAGTGATTTGATTAATTGATTTGGATTTCCATGACCACATGGAAGATTCTGGATGAAGATCCCAGAGGACATGAATATGAGAGTGACAGTCAGCTTTCTTGTCGTTGGGACTAAATATCCAACATCCACCATGAAAGACAGAGAGGTTTATTTGGCACATGGTTTCCAGTGGGTTTATTTCACAGCTGCCTCCAAGGCAGGACTGTGTGGTAGAAGGCCTGCTGGAGGGAAGATGCTCGTAGGAAGCAAAGAGAGAAAGGAGGAGCCAGGGACAGCAATGTATTCTCCCAAGTCACAGCCTCAGTGACCAACCTCTTCTTGCTGGGTCCTACCTTTTAGCAACATGTTCAGCCACTGAACTTGTCTGTGGTTTAATTCACCGATGATCCAATCACTTTCAAAATGCCCTCTGAATGCAATGAGGCTCTAAGAAAACATTTTAGATTTAAAGCATAATAATAAGAAAGGAATCCTATTCAATTTAACTTGGTTATTGCAAGGACCACATACCATGGTAATTTTATGAAGTGGCTGAACATTGTTTGATGTGGCTCTCAGTGAGAGGTGGGGTATAATCCCTTCCTCTCAAAGTCAGGTGGGCTTCTGAGTTGGTAATAACCAATGGAATGCAAAAGAAGCAATGCTGTGTGGCTCCTGATGTTAAATCATGTTCTCCTCACTGGGAGAAAGGAGAAAGTGGGCACCATGTCAGAAATGCAACTGCCCTGAGGCCAGCCTGTTGGGGAATCACAAGTGATGCCACAATCATCAGCCCAGCTGAGTCATCTGACTCCCTACCACCTGCTAACAGCCACCTGGATGTACGCCTTGCCTGTCCAGCCCCGCCAAGGCTTCAGATGACTGGAGCCTAGCCACACACTGATGACCATTTCTTGACCGATTCCCATATTACCGAGAGAGTAAAATGGACCTTAAGGTTCAATTTCTTTTTGTACTAGGAATTGAACCAATGGCCTCTACACTGTATTGCATCCTAAGACCTTTTTATTTTTTTTTTTATTTTGAGAAAGAGTCTCCAGCAGTCATAAGTTAGCCAGATTGGGCTGGAACTTGTGATCCTCCTGTCTTAGGAATTTTTTCTTCTTTAAGAGACAAACTGCTTCTCTAAACTCCCACTCTGCTTATATTAAAAGACAGAAAAAGTAGAAAGGGATAGGCAAATGCTGGTCTCAGCCCGTCAGAGTCTGGTTTCTACAAAGGAGGGAAGAAAGCAAGGGGGTAAAGATGAAACAACATGGAAACTTCTTGTCTATTTTCTCATTGTATTCTCTCTCCATTGCCTTGCTTCGTATAAAAGCCCTTGTACACCCGAACACGTGGAGATGGTGATTTAAAGCAATGAGAAGCCTCTCCATCTCCTTTGGAGCTAGTTTTGAATAAACATTTTCCTTTCATTAAAATAAATGCTTTCTTCCATGTTCTTATGAAACTCTGAGCAGTTAGTACCCATGACACCAAGTGAGACCAGCCCACCTGGACCATTACCGCATTCCTATGCCATAAAATTAAGAGCAAAGAAAAGTAATTAAAACTATTAGGTTTGGGGGGGTAATTTATTGTATAGTAATAATACCAGCAATAATAGCCAGAACCATAGTCACAATATTCCTCTAACCATATCAAGCTGCTTGTGGACTGAGATGTTGGCATTGGCAGTGAAACATCACAGTTTAAATTCCTTGAAGAAAAAATTTATTTTGGTTTATGGTTTCTGAAACTTCAGCCCTTGGTCAGCTGGCTCTAAGATGGAGGAAATCTGTGTACTTCACAGCAGCCAGGAAACAGAGGAGCAGAAAGAGAAACAAAGAGGAAAGGGCAGTACCAGATACATGTATGTCCCAAAGCCAGGACTCCATGACTCACCCAGAAGAGTGTCTTTTGATGGAAGCTCCATGATTTAGACATGGCTTGAATAGTTGGCCATCAGAGATCAACTCACCTTTTAGCCCTTTCCCTGGCTTGAAGGTGAAAGGATGGGACTGAAGGTCCCAGCTTTCTAATTTCTAATCCCCTAGGTCTTTCCTGTGAGAATCTTCCACTCTGAAGCTTCCAGTCACAGGTCATCTCACTGGTGTACAAAAGATCATTCCAGAGAGTCTCATGATTTCAGAGCTGTTTGTCAGGAGAAAGGGACTAAAATCAACTGTATATCTCATAACTCACAACTTCATGCGCTATCTATGGAGCTACAACCGCTACTGAAGCTTAGCTACTGCTTTAAAATGTGTTTGTTTGCATATAATAAAAATAGAAACAGGTGAAACAGGAAGGGGAGGAGGAGATCAGCCCAAATACATCAGTTCAAACTCCACTTCTGTAAAATAGTTTTAACGTAATTGGCTTTACTTGCTAACATATGATGATATCCATGACAAAATTTTTAAAAAGTATTCAAACATTAATTCACTGTTTGGGATCTCTGAACTTTGAGGGTCTTTTCATAGTTCCTTTTAGAAGTATTTTTGCTGGATTTTAATATGTATATATATATATATATATATGATTCTATCTATCTATCATCAATCTAGTTTCTGTGTTGAAGTGACTGTGAGAGAAGCAATTAGAAAAAACTTTGGTTTTTCATATTTCATGAGAGAAGTGAAAGCAGATCTCACCATACAATGTTATGCGCAAGCATAAGCGAACGCGCGCGCACACACACACACACACACACACATACATACACACTCACAGACACAGGTGAATGGCTTGATGATTTTTTTATAGGCAGAGTACTCTTGGGAAACAGAAAGCCCAAGTCTGACCACAAAACATTACCAGTTCTCTAAGAACCTTCTTATGCCTTCTACACAACCTTAAAGGGTAACTGTCATTCTGACTGCCAATGTACATAGGGAGCTAAACTGCTGTTTTGTTTGTGTTCTTGAGGAGACAGACTGTCACTATGTTTCCCAGGCTGCCTTTGAATTCCTGGGCTCCAGTGATCCTCCCATGTCAGTCAACAACTGGGACTTCAGGTGCAGGCCACCACAGCTGGCAATGTGACCTGTTTTTTTTAACTCTATATAAAGAGACTTATACATCCCAGAATAATCTTTCATCTGGCTTCTTTTGCTCAATATTATGCTTATGAAATCCATACCTGTGATCAGCTCAGATGCAGTTGAAATTTGTGTGTTTTCATTGCAATATGATATAACATTGTGTCACAGGCCACACTTTGTTTATGTGTTCTCCTATTGATAGTTTCAATTCATGTGTACTATTTCAGATAGCTTCCTGAGTTATTTGATCCTATAGTTGGAACCAGTCCCACTGAATACCTTGAGCATCCGGGAAGGGGACTGTGGATTCACTGTGATCTTACAGTGGATCTCTCACTCTGAAGAATCTCTGATTGACAATTATGGTCTTTGACGAATTTTTCATTGGCTTAAAAATGCAAAGTTGGCCTTCTCTCTTCCATGTTAAGGACCTAGCATGAGTCAGTAAAGTCTTCTGGGCCTCAGTATCCATCAGCGTCTTGCTCTGAAAACAGTGGTTCCCGCTGAGGGAAGGTTTACAACAAGGAAAACATTAGAGGGAAGAAAACCTGAACACATGAGGTGCAACAGGAACCACCAAATCAGATTTCTGGATTACAGTTTGCAGTTTCTGTGGGCTTTGAAGGATAAGCTCGTGATAGCTTTATAAACCTTTCCAGGAGGTAACTCTCTTGATGTAAAACATCAGGTGACCCTAGACTCATGTTGGGAAATAGTACTCATGAAATCCACAGTTGCTTTTAAGAAACCAAGCTTATTAATATTTTCAGCAGCATTGATGGCTGCAATGAACAAAGGAGGTACTTTGGTCTTAAGAAAAGTTTGAGGCAGGTTGGTCCTTCTTTCATTTAGAAATTGGGCCATCACCTGGGCATCCCTGTAATCCCAGCCCTCTGGGAGGCTGAGGCAGGAGGAAAGCAAGTTTCAGCCCAGTTTGGGCAACTTAGTGACTTAGTGAAACAGAAACTTTTCTGTTTCAAAAGAAAGAAGATTAAATAATTGGCTGAGAATATTAATTCAGTGTGAAGGCCTTAGATTCGATTTCAAGGACCAGAAAACCAACAAAAGCTTTAGGCTTTTGTCTTAAATCTCGAGACTTTCTCCACATTATTCTTAAGAGTCCTTAACACCTACCTTATGGATAGCTATTTCAGGGAGAATTCTATTCCAGGACTTCTTACTAACCAAACATGAATTCTATACTTCATCATAGGTAAATTAATTCTTTCAGGAATAAGTTTCTTAAACTTAGAGACTGTTTCCTGAATAGGACAATTGGTGATTTCTGGAGGCAATTTTGTATTATTTGGGGTAATGTTAACTGCTATAACAAATAAGCCTCCAAGTATCAGTAGTTCAAGAAAAGAGACATTTATTTTCACTCACAGAATAGTGTGATATTGGCATTGTGGTCAGAAGATGAGCCTTCTGGGAAATATGCCAGAGGCTTGTTTTCCTCATTTGTGTTTCTGTCTCCTGTGAGAATCTCAGAGTCTTCTGCAATTTAGACAGCAACAAGGAAAGAGATTATAGACAACACTTCAGTCAGAAAAGAATATATCAATTCTACTCACAATCTATAGGTAGCAACTTATCATTTGATATCACTAGGTGCAAGGGGTTATGGGAAATGTACTCAGTATGGTTGAAAAACATGGATTATATTTAAATTATAATAAAAGAATCACTGCCATCAACATGGCTTCTAACTGCCATCCAGTGGGAAGACAGGTTCATAAAAGCATTATGGTGTGTCCTCATCTACCTTCTTCCCCAGATCTGACACCAAGCAACTTCTGGCTTTTTCTCAAAGTTAAAATGGCTATGGAAGGTAAATAGTTTGAACTGGTTCAGGACATTGAGGCAGTCAGAACAATGCAACTGAAAACACTCATAAAATAGGAGTACCAGAATTACCTCAGAAAGTGGCAAGAACTATGCGATAAGTACATCTTGAAGGGAATTAATGACAATGTGTCTTTTAGTATAATACATTTTTTAAAATGTGAATGTTTGCTATATATTTAATCATGCTTTGTCTCTTGCTGAGCAGCTGCTTTACATCTAAATACCACATCACAGAATAGAGAGCATACATTGTGGTGGAGAGCTTGCTGTCTCCTCTACACAAAGTGTTGGTTTTGTGTTTTACATTATTTTACCAGAAGCAAATACAATAACAGAAAACATTTGTTGTATCTTAATTAATTTTTCTGACTCCATGGCTTCACAATGGATTGGCAAAAATATATTTTAATTTCCTAGAATGCAAAATATTTGTACTTTGAAGTTTCATCCCTCTAGTCCAACAGAATAACTGAACTGGGGTCTCAAAGGGTTTTCCTTCTCAAAATTCATGGCAGGGTTCTAGGATGGATTTCTGAAAAGCTGGATAGCAGAGCAGGAATCTTGTTATTGACTTCTCTGCTGACACAAATCCTCATGAGATGTCCATGAAAGCAGAGGTCACATCTTCTAATTCTAGTGGTTTTGTTATGCTATTTTCAAAGAATGGGAATTTTTCTTTCTCTTCCCACAAATGAGTTTCCTAGAATGGAGGCACTGAGGTGGCTGGTTGTTGGTCTTCTTTGTTTCGAGGTATCACAACTCTTTCACTACTCTTTAATTCTAAACCCGAGGGTAGAGATGCAGGGAGAAAATTTTAGAAGATAACTCTTTTCTTTTTTTGTTTCTGGTAAAGAAATTTTTTCAACCCTCCCCTTTTTCCCGAGTTTACATTGCTCCTCCAATAAGTCAGATATAGTCCTGCTCTCAGATCTTTTCAAATTTTTCTTTTTTTTGTTGTTTTTTATTTCCAGTACTGGGAATTGAACTCATGACCTTGCACTTGCCAGGCAGGCACTGTGCTGCTGAGCTAAATCCCTAGCCCCTAGATCTTTTCAATTTTGATCATGACTGGATTTCTAGTACTTAGAACAGAAATTATCACATAGTCATTGACTGATGACAAATGATATAACCCACATTTCACATAAATGAATCGTGAGCATTAAAAAGGCTAAGAAACTTGCAAAATGTTCCAAAGCTATTAAATGGGAAAATTGGGAACTTAACCCAGGCAGTCAAATTATAATCATGTATACATAATCCTTTACAGTCTCCTAATTCATTTGCAGTGAGTTAGAGAAAGCCTGTCCTTAAAACATGTAAACTCTCTAAGTTACTAATCTATTTGTGAATTTGGGACAATTACTTAATGTCACAGTGTCTGTATCCTCATATGAAAGTAGAAATAGCAACACATCTCTCAACAATGACTGAGAGGTTAAATGCTGAAGAATCCAGCAGAGAGCAGGTAATATGCGAGCTATCTGTCGTTACACCTATTTTTAGCAGTGCAACAGACAACAACACAGCCCAAGTGGCATCAATAATAAATTGGTTACTCACACATCTGTACTCAGCTGGTGTCTGGCTGGGCAGCTCTGCTGATCTTGGCTGGACTCATTCATGAATTTAGGGTCAGGCTCCCTATCAGCTGATCTAGGCTGGTCTTGCTGGGATGAATGTGTGACTCACCTCCATCCCATTTACATTTTCCCCGGCAGGTTAGCCCACGAATGTTGTCATGGTGATAACAGAGGCTCAAGAGACCATGTAGAAACAGATACTGTGAAGCCACAGCTAAAAAGCAGCACACAATCACTTCCATTACATTATTCTCACTGAAGACCCACTCCCAGATTTGAAACCTGGGGGAATTGACACTGTCTTTTTAATAGTAAGTTACAGGCAAAGGGCACAGACATAGCTGCAGAAAATAATGACTACCCTCAGTCTTCTGCAATAGTTAATAAAATTTAGCTCAATTTTCTGTGCATTTGGGCCATATTAAAACTTTGAATCTACTTAACAATTCTTCTGGAGTCAATTCTATCAATTTATTCAAGGCTCTTTCTCCTCCATCTCATAGAGCAAATATCTAGCTAAGCTCCAGAAAGGAGACGGGTGGATGGAAGGATATCAGTGGAGATCAGCTGGTTTTCTACGTGAAGACAGTCCGAACTACTCAAATGTGGACAGTTAGTGAATAAGCAATGTGTCTTCAAGCAAGGTTTAAACATTGTTATACACGCTTAGGGACTAAGCATGTATAAAAATGCATCAGCCTAGTGAAGGAGGAAAGCACCAAGCTCTTTCTTATACTGGATGAAGGGCAGGGTCTCTGGGTGTAGTGGGCACTTAGTAAGTGCTGTGGAGTGTACTCATTTCCTAACCATTCTCCACTGTGTTTGCTCTGAAGGCAAAAGTGAGCATAGGTGAGCTTGGGGTATGATGAGAAAGACATGAAGGGGCTCTCACTCTAGATTCTGGTTTCTTCTTGCATAGAATAGCTGAATACAATACACCCCACGGAACAAGGCAGATTTCCTTGGGAAATTTCCCTTTGGGCTGTCTGCTCTACTCATAACTCTTCTAATAACAACTATGATGCCTTTTCCCCTAGTGAACAAATTTCTCTGGCTTTGTTTCCTCCAAGACAATTTGCTTCTGCCTGCTTTGGGCTTCATTATGAAGTTTTTCTTATACTAACTTGGTTTATCTTATAGCTGTGAGGTCATTGAGTAGAATTAGTTTGTGTTACCCAAAACACCCCTCTTAGTGTACCAGGATGGCAATACTATGTCTTTCTGTTTGAAATTCGACTAAAGATTTTTGTCTGCAAGCATTTATTCTTACTCCTAACAAAATATCCCACTGCACCTATGTACAGAAATTCATTTAACCAAGGCTTTCTGTTGTGCATGTAAATATTTTTTTAGGGGGGGTTGTTCAGAGTATAAACAGGGGTGAAGGTGCTGAATGTTCTTTTTCTACAACTGAGACTTACAGATGAGCTAATGTTTCAACCATACAGGTATCAGAGTGTAAAAGCTATTGTTTAAAACTAATCAACAAACAATCACCCCTCTTAAACATAGGACTATTCTACCCATACCAGGAATAACCTTATGCAGAAGAGAGTCTTGTAAAACCTATATTCACGTTAAGAGAAGAGTGGAAGATCCCCAGCCAATCTCTACTGGACAGAATACTCAAGAGTTGCATTTCATTTCACTGTCCCCAGTGTTGTGAAGAGGAAAAAAATAGTATTGTTCCAGTCCTTGGGAACAGGTTCCTGAAAGATCAAGTGTTTGGTCCACACCACATTCCTATAAATCCTTCAACTCAGGCTTTCTGACTCTTAGGCTGTTGTTTCCTACTGCAATATACACAAAGACTTATTTGTCATAATAATGATAGCAATATTACATTGGGCTTTTACTATATGCCATATTGTGTTTTCAGTGCTTTACATGTTTTAATTTACTCGCTGTTCAAAGCAATCCTGTGGTGGGTGGTATTAGTATTATTATCTCCTTACTGAGGTGGCAGCTGAGAGAGATTAAAGAATTTGCCAAGTTCACATTGCTGGTAAATAAAAGAGCTGCAATTTAAAATTTAAGAGCTCAAGTTCTTAACCACTGTGATGTATGCATAACTATTTACTGATAAACACAATTTAACACAACCAAAAATTCATCTTGAAACCTCTCCATTGATATTATTGCCATGTAAAATGCATCATATTTTCCTCCATAATCCTCCTGTTTTAGTCAGCTTTCCCACTGCTGGACACAATACCAATACTCACAAGCTAAACCAAAGAGGATTAATTTGGTTTGTATTTTAAGGAGATTCAAGCCATGGCCAGCAGGTCTGAAGCAGAGACATCGTGGCAGAAGGGCACGGCAGAGCAAGCTGCTTAGCTCAGGGTGGTCAGTAAGCAGAGCAGGTCATAGTGCTAGAAGGGTGAGACCCCAGACAGAGACCCCAATATCATGCCTCCGTGCCTTATGCAGACACACCTGGAAGTGAGCTCCATCAATCCCAGGGCAGATCCCAAAGCCAATAAAAGAGACACTCCACCTTGACCATCACTCTTCTGAATACACACATATACACAACTGGGGTGTTATTCAATACGGTTTCAACCCCAAAATGATGTTTTACTCATCAGAACAAAGTTCTAATCCTACCGCTTTGAGTAAGCCTCTTCAAAGTGTCTTTTATACTGCCTCCAGCCATAAAGAGTAAGTCAGTTGCTCATGTGGATCTTATTTCTTCTTTTTAAAAATATTATTTATTATTTTCTCCTGATGGCAAAACTAGTACGCAGTTCCTGAAAAAAGTAGGGGAAACAGAAAATTATGGGAAACAAAGTCAAACCACCATAATCCTTGCTTTCACCTACCAACACTGTTTGCATTTGTTTCTAGAGCTCTGATAGCAAGTTGATACCATGGTACTGTTTTACACTGCCTTTATTCACTGAATATTTCCATGATTAATTAACTGCAACATAACAACAAACAACTACATGATATCCCAGTGTATTAATTAATATATTGCTTAATACACTTAGATAAGCATCCTGTGCCATGTTCCCAATAATTTCTTTAGGAGCAATTCCAATTTAGAAATAGTGTTACTGAGTATAAACTGCATGCTTTGGTAATAATTGTCAAAGTCTTCTCCAAAAATATGTGCTGATTGGCACTTTCATGAATATTTAAAGGGAACACCTGGACCCTTTCTGAGCCTGCCTCCACAAGGACTTCAGTTGTATTGTGTTTTCCTGATCTACATCTGGCCATTTCAAGCCACACGACCACATATTAGTTGCTGTGGGGCCACTTAAACCCATGTGCACACAGGCAGAGAGATTGCTCTCTGCCCACTTGCAGGCTGCTGGTATTGATCTCATTTTATAATGACAGGAGAAGTTCCTGTTAGCAAATCACCCCTTCCTGCAGACTCAGGGAGGGAAACTCTCTTTTCTTGCAGCAACTGGGCACTTAGAAAGAGATCAGATGAAGCTACCCTCTCTGATTCTATCCAGAACACACACCCATTACTTCATTTTCACACACGTAAGTTTCTCCCAACTCAGCTTTTAAACAAGTTCAGGAATACCCAAGTGATTAATTCTTCTCAGAATCTGCATCACAAACTCTCACTAACATGCAAGTTGGTACTAAAATTTTCAGGGTAAGTGAAAGCCCAGTGTTACATTGGTTCTGTTCACTAAGATGCATACCCAGGGTTTAAGACATGCTAAGATGCTAGACACGTTCCTGCCCACAGGGCGGCCACAGTGTGGAAGGGAAGGTAGATAATGAGAGCAATAAACAGTAACTGGGGTGTACACAAGAGATATCACACAGAACTTTTCTGGTTGCCTTTGAAAGATACCCAGTAGGAGATAAATACTACACAGAAACTAAACACATGCAACACACATCTTAGGTGGTTTGGATCTCAAGCAATCTTCCCACCTTATACAAAAATGGTTAAAGGGATTTATTGGAAACTTTGGTACTGAGTCTACAGGTAGAAAGCTACTTCCTCCTATAGCAGATAGGGAAGGGAATATCTGTCTTTCCCCTGTCAAGTGTGAAGGGCACAAGAAGACTGGTTTTCTGGAAGAAATCAGGGGTTGCTTTCTGTGCCTGGCTGCTCAGTGCATATGTGGCCCTGGTCTCTGGATCTTTTGAGCAGGTGAAAGTCACTGGTTGGAGAAGGTGGGAGGAAGGGAGTGGCTGCATCTCCACTTTTAGGGAAAGTTCTTAAGCTTTTGAATGGACCAAATGGACAACAGGAGCCTGATCTTTAGCTATCTTTCTACAACTCCAACCAGTAGCGACTCAGAGGGGACAGGGCCCCAGGAAGTTGGGGAGTACCCCCTGAGGCAGGGAATGGAGTGATGGAATAGGTTCTGATGAGGTCACCTTGGAGCAGAGTTTTTCCTGCCATAGAACTATACCCTTGGAAATAGCTTCACAGGCATCCTTGCCAGGAAGTCAGTATACCTAATAGAGCAGCACCAGGTAAGACATATCCTCCCTGCCCCCATTTCCCTGGCATCCTCCTTGGGTGATTACTGGCTGTACATTCAGTCACTCAAAATGAACTATTCATTTCTATGTCTTGTCCAGAGATGTGAGTGGAGACATTGTATACTCTATACCCAGATATCTTAGTTACTTTTTTTGTTGCTGAGACAAACTACCTGGCACCCAAAGTTAAAGGAGGAAAGTTTTATTTTAACTCATAGTTTGTAGACGTTTCAGTCATAGTCAGCTTGCCTAAAGGCAGTATGGCACAGCAGAGAGGCATCACAGAGAAGAAACAGTTCATGGGGTGGCAGGCAGAAGGCAGTAAGCAGCAAGCAGCAAGAACAAGCTTTTTCCCCACTTTTATCCCAAACAGGCTGTAAGCTTTTTGTGTGGTGTCACCCATACTTAAGATAAGGCTGCTCTTTTCAGTAAATCCATTCAGCCACACACAGAATGACACTAATTCCAATCAGTGGACTAATTAGTATCACACACCCCTAATCCCAGTATCGCACACCCTAGATCCAGCAAGCTCTGACCAGTCCCACCTATGAGTGCATGAGATTTCCAGTGTGTGTGGGTGAGGGGGGCTTTTAGATATATACCATAACATTGAAGGATACTGCAGTTTAGTACCTGGCATGAGCTTGCCAGCAAGGCAAAACTGATGTCAGCTTCTAAAACTGACATACTTTTCTTTTGGTCATAACTGCCGGTAACTTCAACATTGCACCCTTGCACAATGGTGGCATTGAGCTCATCTCTTTCATCTAGCTTCTGACCTTCCATTGTGCTGTTTGATAATTTATTTCATGTTGCAAACTACCTTGAGCCTCTTTGTAAGCGTTGACAATAACTTTAATTGTGTGTACCATGTACATGTGTTCCCCAGCGTAAGTTGTGAAGAGTTACACACTGATGTTGGGGCCCTTGAAACTGGACCAAAGAGGACTGGTATCCAAACAAATAGTGACTATAGCTGAAAACAGAAGCAGAAAGACTACTCTTAACAGCAGATTTGCTAAGCAAACGTTGTCCCTATTTTTAAAAATTAGCAATAGTTTATTCCTTGCTGTGGCTTGGAGATGGTTTGAATGTGTTCTTCAGTGGTTTGTGTGTTGGAAACTCGGTTCTCAACGTGCCAGCACTGAGTTGGTAGAGCTTTTAGGAAGCAAAGCCTTGTACAAGGTAATTAGGTCACATGAGCTCCACCCTCAGATGGTCTCAGGAAGTAAGATAGCTTCTATGAGAGTGAATTAGTTTAAAGCCAGCCCATTCCATGCATTTGAACTATTCTGTACCTGACCAGTTTCCTTTCCATTTCTTTGCCATGTTGTGATACAGTCAAGATCTCCTTGCTAGGATACAGGTCCTAGGCTGTTTGGATACCCCCAGCAACATGAGTCAAATAAACTTCTTTACTTTATAAGATATCTAGCCTTAGGTATTCTGTTACAGCAACACAAAACAGACTAAGGCAAATTTACTTATATTCTTATGCTGAAGTCTCTGTACTTAGAAAAAGCCCTAAATTGTGGCATTTGTTTTTAGCTTTCACTGTAGAATAAGACTACTTGAAGCAATTCAGGGAACCCAGTAAAATTTTATGAGATTTTTATAAGCAAAGATAATTTACTTGAAATCTAGAATAGATTTCAAATTTCATATGGGGCATTGTTTGCTTATTGGTTAACTAGCCACCCTCTCTGAGCCACCCCTCAAGATAAAGAGAGACTACAACACATATGGTTCTCCCTCCAGAACTTACAGCCTGGAAGGGCTATTTGCAGGCTGTATAAATGGTTGTTCCCAATACCGTGAACTTTTTCATCATAATAATTTTGTTTTCTATCGATAATACTATAAGAAACTAGGTAATACTATAAGAAGCTACCACAAAACAAGCTTAAAATAGCTACTTCTTAGAACTTTTTCATCATAACTTTGTTTTCTATTGATAATACTGTAAGAAACTAGATAATACTATAAGAAACTACCACAAAACAAGCTTAAAATAGCTACTTCATTTCTGCTTACACATTTATGGGCCAGGAATTTGGGAAGTGCTCACTTGTGATCCCTTGTGGTTGAAGTCAGACTTTGCTGGGCTGCAGTCTTCTGAGGGTTGGCCTGGGCTGTGTTTCCGAGATGGTTCATAGGGTGGACATAAAATGTGAGCTGTCAGCCAGGAGTCTGTCTAGGCTCTTGCTGGGACATTTTCACATGGCCTTTCCAGCATGGTAGTGCTTGGATTTCTTACAGGATAACTGGCTTCCCCGGAACAAGCCTCCCGAGAGAGCCAGTAGGAGAAGCTATTGTCCTTTGCTGACTTTGCCTTGGAAGTTATCCAACACCACTCTGCTGTATTCTGTGGGTTAAAGCAAGTCAGCTGGGTTGGCCTAGGTTCAATTGAGGAACACAGTATTTATCTCAGTGTGTTTGTGTGTGTGTGTGTGTGTTGCTGAAGATTAAACTTAGCGCCTTCACACTGAGGTACATCCATAGCCACCACTATCCTCCTCCTTTTTAAAAAAAAAACAGATTCTTGTTAAGTCACTAAGTTACCCAGGTTTGGGTCAAACTTGCAATGCTCCTCCTGCTTTGCCTCCTATAGTGCATGTCTCAAACATTTGAGCAAATGTTTTAAAACCATCATGATCAATAGCTTTTTAAAACGTTGTTTGTTTTGATGCTATGCTTGGTTTCCCAAGATTCATGGGACAATTTGGGGACCTGTTAGACATAAGGCTTCACCTTTATTTGAAGATGCCTGAGACTGTAATGTACACCAACAAAAACCCTCTACATCTTCTCTCCCTACGGTTTCGGTAAAGCTAATTTGCTACTTACTCCTTGGTCTTGGTAGCCACTTTGGTACTGAAACCTAAGTTGTCACAACCAGTAGTGATACTATTTCCTGTGGCATATTGGAATGAAGAAAATTTTGCTCTATTAAAACAAAAAGTTTCTTGTTTGGACTTGTCAATGCAGAACCCAAAATGAGCCTGATTACTCTTTATCCTGGTACAGAATTAATAGCAGAGAATTTAAGGTAAATATATATATAACAGCAGAAATCCCACATACCTCACACTATAGAAACCATACCTGAAGTATGGTTACTGAGTACCTGTGATGTTTCTTAGGTCCTTAAGTGTGGAGTTCTTTGCCACAGTCTGCCCCTCCTCTACTCTGAAAGGACTTTTATTAGGAAAGAGAGATTCCTAGGAATAGTTTTGAAGATCCTGGTTTCTACCCTACAAAAATCTTTAAAAATATCTTTCATACCTAACATAAATTTTTGAAATAGCTAAGAATGTTGATATTATTATATCTTCTTTGTCACAAGTCCACTGAGAAAGAAACCTTTTGAATTTTGTCTCCAGAAATTTTCCAGAATTCCAGGTGAGATGGATCACGAGCTCAGTTCCAAGAAGTCGGATCTTTTCCCCTTCACCAGGCAGGGTAGAACACTTTGAAGGCCTTGATCAATCTAAAGCTTTTTTCTTTTTCTGAATCCCATAGTGTACTTACTAAACCCAATCATCACACAGCCCTAAGATGCCTGCTGTGCTTGTAAGACACTGCTGTAAATCTTTTAGGGACTAGCACTGTGCATCTGGATAGTCCTCAAAGATTACATTTCTTTGATGCGTATACCAAGTGGTTTAAACTTTGTTTTGACCAAACTCCTCAGGAGAAATACATTTTACAACATGATCCATGATGCACATTTTATAAGACAATTGTTTAGCCTTACTAGATGCAGCATGCTTTGATACTTAAAAATCTATTTTCCATGCTGACTGTAAACCACTAAATTGATATCATCACCTACTATTGAGTCATAGACTTGAATTTGAGAAACAGTGATATCTTGCTTATACATTATTTCAAACCACTGTCAAGATACTAAGGGGTCTGTGTTTGGAAGGACTCCAGACTCAGGAAAGTATCTACCTGAAAACTACCTGTTTATCATACCTGTTATTAGAACTTAGAACTTAATTCCCTTTAAAGTGGGTCTTTTTTTGAGCAATTTTGTTTCCTTCCCTTTTGATGGAGGTTGGTCAAGCTCATTCTAGTTTATCAGAGAATCTCTAATAACTTAAAATTTCCAAAAACCTGTGTCATATCTACATAGCTTACCTTCTGGGATTCTTCTTGACTCCTGATGAAATTTGACCACCTCTAGTAGGGCAAACACACTAAGGACCAAAGGATTAAGGGAAGATCAAACTATGATAATAGTGGTAATAATAAAAATATTCATTGTATGTGTAATATGTTGCAGAAATTTTTATATTTATACCTCATAAAATTCACAACCATCCTTATTTACTGAAGATGAAATGGAAGCACAGGCGTATACTTTGCCCATGGTGAAACTGCTAGGATGTGGCAAAGCCGGGGCAGGACGTGGCTCCAGATTCCAGTTTGTTAGCTAATGAGATGTATTGCATTCCTCTAATGGTGGTTCTCAGAGTCAGATTTCCATTGCTGTGAGAAAGCACCTAAGACAAACAACTTAAAGGAGGAATGGTTCATTTTTGGCTTCCAGTTACTGAAGTTTCAGTCCATAGTTGTTTGAGCACCTTGCTTTGGACCTGTGGAAGCATAGTACATCATGGAGGAAGTGTGTGGCGGGGGAGACTGCTCCCTTCACGACTGCCAGGAAACAAAGACAGAGAGACGAGGAGCCCAAACTCCAGTATCCTCTTCACAGTGCACCCTAAATGACCTAACTTACTCTAAGAAGGCCCCATGTTTTTTCCTTCACACTGAGCTATGTCATCAGTTCTTTTTATTTTCTAATTTTGAGACAGGGTTTCACTAAATCACCAAGTTGCCCAGACTGAGCTTAAACTTGTGACTCTCTTGCTGTACAGAATCCCCAGAGTTCTAGATTACAGGTGTGTGTGTGTCACCAGGCCTGTTAATGTCTTAAAAGTTCCACTATGTCCAAGTAGAATCAAGGGCTGACAACCAATTCTTTAATACATGGGCCTTTGTGGGGAGATTTCCCATCCCAACTCTAAAGTTTGGTGCCCAGGCTGGCTTGACCAATGACACCAAGAGCTTGCTAGGAATGCAGAGTCCCATGCCCCTCCCTGGTAACTGAATCAGAACCCACATTTTAACAAGTTCTCCAAGTGATGTGCAGCACAAGCACAGAGCAGAACCATTTCAGATCAATGTCGGCTTGCTTTATATTTCCAGAACCTCAAAGTCAACCTTCACCCTCTCTCTCTGTCATACCTGGAATCCAATCAACTAAACTGGATCATCTCCATCCAAATCTATCTAGGAAAATCCAGCAGCTGTTCCTCACAGTGTATTTGGAATCTGTCACTTCTCTCTACCTGCATTGATACTCCTTCTAAAGCTGCATGTCTTCTCTCTGAATTTGTCCAGAGACTCCTGTGTCCATCTGTGTCTCTCTATAACTTTCCTTCCACATAGCGTCAGCCGGTGAAGAGGGAGTGTCACCCTTCTGTTCAAACTGTCATATAATTTCCCCCGAGAGGTTGAACAAAACCAGTAAAGCTCCACATGGTGGTCCCCTGCATCTTTACTGCTTCATCTTTGGCATCACTTAACTACTCCACTCATGTTCTTTCTACTTCAGCCACACAGACTTAGTTCATCTTTCTCAAGTTTTTAGACCATGCCACTTCCTTTCCTTATCATTCCTTGCCCGCATCTATTTGGCCTGCCCTCTCACTTCCCTCAGGCTTGGTTTGATTTTCCCTTGGGTTTTCTCAGTTCCTGCCCTTCACTTCCCTTCTGTCTTGGAAGGTCCAACTTTCCACCTTCCCTTTCACATAAAAAGAGCAAGGCTTT
Source organism: Chinchilla lanigera (assembly GCF_000276665.1). NCBI lineage: Eukaryota > Metazoa > Chordata > Mammalia > Rodentia > Chinchillidae > Chinchilla > Chinchilla lanigera. Next base: position 18,947,819 of record NW_004955415.1, on the reverse strand, counting down.
CCTCATTTCTAGCATTCCTGTCCGCTTTATTCTGCTTCCTTTTCCACCATACCACTTTTGATCATGGGAATACTATAGATTTACATTTTTATTTGCTTACTATCTCTTCACCACACAAGAATGTAAGTTTTATTCACTGCTATGAATGGTTCTGCACATAGCAGAAGCCTGGTTTAAACTTGCTGAAAGAATGCAGGAGTGGAGGAAAGAAACAGGATATACTCAAGAATTAAAGTGAGAATTACAGATAAGCTGGAAAGAGCAGTTCTTCATTCTATTAAAAAAATAATTTCTTCTTTGCTAGACTTCCCACTGCACAAAACAAAACAGGTTTCATCTTAGAGTATATTCTGGTTCTCTTGCAAATTGGCAATGATAAATAATGAAATCCCCTTTTCAAGGTCCAGATGCATAAATGAAACAATGCTTAGATTCTACCATCAAAAGTGGATACTATAGGTGGTAGTACGAAAGGTATCATTCTGCTTTTTCAAGCCACATGATCCAGGGAATGCTTTGATGGGCTGTGGCCATTTCATCAGAGTAGGCTCATTAGCTGGTTACTTGTGACAGTGGTGCTATGGTTTGGATTTGTCCCTTAAGAGTTTGTATATTATAGATGTAACCGTGGAGTAAGGAATTAAGGTGGTGGGGCCTTTCGGGAGGGCTGAGTGGCAGGTCACATGTCATGTGGCTATGTACTCAAAGGGACTACAAGTAGTTCTTGGGGGACCTCTGAGTTGTTTTTCATGACATAGTTGTTATAAAAGAATGAATGTGGCCCCTCCAGCAGCTCTTTTCTTCCTGTCTGGCAATTTGAGCTCTCCATGTGCGTGTTCCCCATGGTGACACAGTCTGCCTTGAGGTCCCCATTGGAACAGAGCCAAGGCTCATCCAATTTCTGGAGCCTCCAGAACTATGATCTTCTTTATCAGTGCCCAGCCTCAGGTATTTCTTCATAGTAGCAAAAACTGGGCTAATACATATGGTTCCTGGCCATCAGCATGAGCATAGGGTTGCCCTGGAACATTTACGACTGCTAAAATGGGGTGAGGCAGAGAACTCTTCTAAAACAACAGAAAGAGAAAGGGCGTTGGGACTAATCTTGCTAATGGTAACTGAATATAGGCTGAATATTTCTTTCCTAAAATGTATAAAACAAGCATTTCAGATTGGGGGTTTTACTTTAGGAATGTTTGTATATACATAATGAGATATCCTGAGGTGTAGAAGCCAAATCTATATATAAAATTCACTTGTGTTTCATAAGCACCTTATACAGGTAACATGAAAAAAATTTTAGGGCTGGGGGGATGTAGCTCAGCGGTGCAGCACCTGCCTGGTAAGTGCAAGGCCCTCAGTTCAATTCCTAGTACAAAAAAAGAGAAATTTTATACAATACTGTACTTTCAATAATTTTGTGCAGGAAGCAAAGTTTCATTGAGTGGAATTTTCCATTTGTGGCATCGTGGAGGTGATCAGAAAATTCTTGATTTTAGAGTATTTGAATTTTGTATTTTCATATTAGAGATGATGATTAACTTGTGCTTAGAATGTGTTAGAGGCTACTGTACATATTCAGAGGCCTTTGTGTGGTGTGGCTTCTCTAACTTAACCTTGACCATCACTCTAGGAAGAACTTTCCCATTCTATCTTAAAGATAGTAAATAGAGGCTGTAGTGCATCTTAAAGAATTTCATGTAAGAATCAGAACTTTCCCTTTCACAGTGCATATTCCCTTACTACAGCCTTGTGAAACTCTGTGAGGTACCTGGAGCATTGCTGTGATCCCTGGGAGAAGCTGACAGAGCCAAAGATGGGAGACAAAATGGTTCCCAAAATGGAGACTGAGCTGAGATTCAGTACCATGTCCTGAGAGTCCCAATACCACTGTTGTGGTTGACACATTGTATCAACTTGAGAAGTTTAGAAGTTTAACTAAGCCACTCAGCAGGGAGTCAGGGTCCTCACTTTGTAAACATCCTCATCCTGTGCAAGAGGAGGGCATGCAGACAGTGTGAATGTTACAACTGCTTTGGGGTGAGGGTAGCCTGCTTACAACATAAGGGAGGAAAAGAGGCTTGTTCTCCCTGATTTGCTCTGCTGCTTTTCCTGTCATCTGCTACCTTGAACTGTTGCTCCTCTGCCATGCCACCTTGCCTTAGAGCCAGTTGATTATGGACTGAAACCTCCACAAACTGTAAGCTAAATAAACCTTTCCTTCATTAATTTGGGGTGTCGGGTATTTTGTTTCAGCAATCAGAAAAAAGTAACCAAGACAACCTCCTTAAATCCACATACAAAACCTGACACAATTCCTCCACAAGAAAGCAAATGATATTACTGGCAATGCTACACTACCAGCAAACAAATACAGTCATGTATTGCTTAATGATGGAATTTTTCTGAGAATGGCTTCGTTGGGTAATTCCATGCTTGTGTGAACAGCGTGGAGTATACTTACACAAAGTAAGCTGGCTGTAACCCACTAGAGGATATGGGCCCACTGTCAGGTATGTGGTCTGTCATTGATTCAAGCTTATTCAATGCAATGCATGACTAGAGTCAGGCTATTCCCCAGTAGCCTCAAACATAAGGCATTCATTACTTTGGACCATTTAAAATGGCCCTGGGCTCTGAAGCTCCAGTGAGAATGCATCCAATCACCCAAGTATGGGCTTCTGTTAGCCAGGTCTGTTAAGGTAAGAGGCACAGAGATCTAAAGATCATAAGTGAGCATTTACTCATTGCAGGTTTCTCCCAGCACACAGCAACATTGGAAGCTAAGTGATGGGAAAAATGGAGGGAGTCTCTGTGCATCTATGGAGCCGGTTAGCAGTTTCCCAGAATGCAATGCTCGATCAGGATGGGCAACCTGTATCCCATACACCAAACTCAGCCCCTTCCTGTACAGGTGCTCTTTGGACACAAAGGCACAGCTGAGCCAGCACGACAGAGATCATAAGGCTTGTAAAATTTGTGAAGATGGGGCGGGGTGACAGATCTCTCCTCCCATTTTAGCCCCAGATGACAGTGTTGCCCCAGCAGCAGGGAGATGAATAGTGGCCTTACTTTCCACAAGGGGAAACTCAGGGCAGGGAGTGCTCATCAAACTAATGCAGACTCTATGGGTTCAGCCAAGGGCTCTGGAGGTGGGGGAGATCGCAGTGCTAATTGCCTCAGAACCTCTGTTAGGTGGAGAGCGATTCTGAACAAGGTTGGAGGGGGTGGGGGTGTACATGTGAATTTCTGTAGTGAACCCTAGCTGGTTCTCACTGGCAAAACTATCCACGATTTTGGGTTGAGAGTGCAATGATGGGTCCTAAATCCCTGTCATTCATTTCATTGTCTGGTGTTTCTCAGGCCAAAGGCCTTGAGCGATAGGTCTGTCCCACAGTTACAGCTGACTTCACATTGACTAAGGCAGTGAAGTACTTCCTTAGAATACCAGACATTGCCACCCTTTATCTCCTACCATGGCATTCAGGAGGCTTAAAAACAATTAGAAAATAACCCTTCAAAACACACTTTTAAAAAAATTCTCCCTTTCTTAAGACAATCATACCAACAGGCTTCTAGTTATATAAGGAAAGTCATCATTTTTTTTTAATAGAGGAAGATCTGATTCATGATATTTTTATTTTTGAGAAGGTGTCTAATATACTGACCTTTCATTAAAGTGAAGAAAATAACTGAATTGTGATCTCTAATACTTCAATTTTCTGGTGAAGGCTACTGCAGCACCAGCATCTGAAGACTGTTGAGTAAACAATTAAAATACTTACTAGGCAAACTCTAGGAGAGTTGAGTTCAAGTCTATCACCTTCACCCTTGTTTTACCAGCTCTGGCCCACCAGTTGAAAGTAGGTGCTCAATACATATCTATTAGATACTTAAACTGTCAAGAGGAATTGAAACCAATAGCTCAAGCGTAGAAGACCCTGACCCTTCTGTTTCCCCCATAGGGAAGCTCTTGTCCTGGGGATGGCATACTTATTCTGTGGGCTATGTTGTCAATGTCTCTAATCCAAAGGTGCTAAAGTGGGTGCTGCTGAATTTTGTCATTATAAGGCCATATTTTTGTGGGTTTCCTGGGCTAAGCTATTTCCCTGCAGCTTTGCACAGCCTTCTTTTTGATATGTTAATACATTTAATCAAGCTTTCATGCCCTCAAGCTAGTCTGTTTATTTCAATTCAGGTAGAAAGAAGGAGTTTCATCTTGGGAGTTATGTCAGTCCAGAAGTGCACATAAAAAAGTAGAATTCAGGTTGAAACGCTCAAGCAAAGCCTATAAATTTAGGAACTCACCAAAATTATATCTAACTCCTTTGCATTTGTGTAAGCAAATTTCTTGAGGGCAAAATTTAGAATTTTAAAGGGGTCAGATTATTAAAGGGATCAATGATCACAAATCAATTAGTCTATTTCTTTTTCTGTAAATGGCCCTATATATTGTGGCCCTATATATTGTGACGATCTCTATATAAGATGTTCTTAAGAGTTAAATAAATGAAGAACCCTAGAATCACATGGGATTTCCAGATGTGATTTATGATTTTATTTATTAGAAATGAACTGAGCACCTATATTATGCTATTCGCATTATTAGTCACTGTAAGGTATGAAGGCTAAATGGTATGATTGATCAAGAGTTTGTACTCACAAAAGGGGAGAAAGGAAATTAATAAATGATGTCCAGCATACAATTAGAGGGATGTGCACATTGGGTGCAAAAAAAAGAGAATTTAAATTATACTAAGTTATCAAGGAAGGCTTTTGTAGCTCTTTTACATAGCTGCAAAATATTATTTAGTCTGAGAGATGAGGGTGATGAATGAGAGTAATTCCAGTAGAGAGAAAACAATGTGTATTTAAACATGGAGCTGTGAAACAGTATGACATGTTCTGATTGGAGGAGGGGGAGATAAAATCACAGAAGTACTCTGAGTTTTATTTTCAAAGCAGGTGGAGGAGAACTAGGTGCTTCTAAAGCAAGTGCAGCAAGCACTCTTGGATAGGTTGCTTGGCATAAGATGGGGCTGGGTCTTTACTAATGGTGATGTGGGGTGGGGAGGAAGAAGATTGAAATATATATATATATATATATATATATATATATAATGGGAAACAGGGGTGGAGAAGGGGAAATGGACTTAGAGACTAATTGTGGATGGTAAGAGGAAGTTTTGAAGCTTCTTCTGAGTCTTAGTTGTTATGTACAGTAGTTTGGAAAATAAACTTCACTTAAGTGGGTTTGGAAAAAGATTGTGAGTTTATTTACAAACATATTCAAGGAGATTGAGAAGACTGTGGATACCCAGGCATAGAGATATTCAGTAGATATCTGCTTAGCAGTCTGAATCACAAGAAACAAGGCAGGTCTAGAATCAGACTTGAGATTTTTTAACATAGACGTGATAGCTCAATTTGAGTGAAGGTCTCGGTGAAAATCTGAAGTGTGAGAGTAAAAAAACCACATAGTTCTGGGGAGTGCTGAAGTTTAGGGATTGAAGGAAATGTGAATATTATTGTTAGAAAAAAAAGGAAAAGGATGGTCAGAGAGATAAACGGGAGACCCAGAGGCCACCAGAAAAGTGTGTTGCAGCAGGGGACATTTGCAAGGGCAAACAGCACAGTGAAGGCAGAAAACACCATTGGTTAGGCAAAGAATCCACTAGGCACTTAGCAAGAACATTTCCTTTGGCCTGGTGGGAGCAAAGGCCAGACTGGGAAAGGCTGGAGCATCAGTGGGAGATGAGAAGACAGAGCTGAGGAGTTTGGCTATGAACCAGGAGGAGAGGCTGTGGGACTGAAGGAAAGAGTTTTGTTGTAAAGATTGTATTGAATTAAAAGATGTGGACAGATTGAGTCACTGAGAGAGTTTGTAGAAATGATGAGATGTGGAAAATGACTCGGCAACAAATGACCAGTGGAGGAGCTGGGGTCTAAAACTGTAATGCGAGGGGCTGGGGGTTTAGCTCAGCGGCAAAGTGCCTGCCTGGCAAGCACAAGGTCGTGAGTTCAGTTCCCGGTACCAGAGAAAAACCAAAAAATTTAAAAAAAAAAAAAAAAAACTGTAATGCAAGAATTCACCTCGACCTGGAAAACACCATGCTATGACAAATTGTAATAAAATATTTAGTTAGTCAGAGTATACGTAAGGACAGCCTAAAATAGAGTCTGCTGGATAAAAAGAAATTAGCACATATACCCAGTTAAGAGCTAATTCAAGTCATACAGCCCTTTAAGCTCAGAAATGTAATAGAAACCACAGGAAAAAAAGATAAAGGTTAAAATACAGATGCATAGATACTCCCCACCTCAGGAGGAAGGTTCTTGGGCAGAGCATCCTAGTTTAGTTGATAGTTCCTCTCTTACCTTTGGGTTGGAGGAATTTAGAGATGTAGAGTAACTGGTTTCCAGCTGAGTAATTAATTTTTTAAAAACTCTATGAAGCCTGCTGTGCTCTGCTTAACTATTTAAGTTAAAACACAGGAAGCACATGGGCAATTTCACTTCTCGAATCCCCTCGTAGTGAGTATTCCCCAAAAGCTTTGTTTCCTTCTCATGCTTTTTAAAAAACACCCTTCTACTTTCCTCCTTTTATCTGCAGTTTTCATTCTCTGACTTTGTGAGATGAAGAGCTCCAACGTATACAAAGTTGACTGCTTCAACGTAATTGTGATTTTTCACCACTGGCTCAAAAGAAATGAACAAAGCCAAGAGCAAGAGACAACATATATCGTAGGACTACCTTTATCTGACATGTCTAGAATGGGCAAGTCCATAGAGAGTGAAAGTAGATTAGTGGTTGTCAGGAGCTGGTGGAAGGGGAGAAGTGGAGTAACTGCTAGAAGAGGCTCTCTTTGGGAGAATTTAGGTAATAATGAAGGTTGCAAAATTTTGTGAATATACTACACTAGACATTAGTGAATTTTGCTCTTTAAGCAGGTGTATTATCATACAGGAAGTATAGGCTACCAGGATTTTTGCAAGATTGACATAAGGAATTCTCTTTGAGTAGGAGAGACTTCAGTCTCTGCAGCAGGAAAACAGGAATATGAGTGACTGATACCTGTGGGCAGAAGGTAGCCCCAGCTACAGGATTTGTAGGCCTCAAAGCAAAGTATAAGCAGGGATAATGGGATGACTCACTGTTACTAAGAATTTCAGGAAGGAGACAGCAAAGCATTAAATCAAGCAGGGTCTTCTCTAAGCCTAGGGGTTGTGTAACTGCTCAGCCTGCACACCCACGAAATATGCCCAGCAGGAGAGAGATCCCTGATGAATTTTCTCAGGAGGTAAGAAGCAAAGAGGAGATAGCTGACATGAGAGAATGTGTGGAAATTTAAAATTGTTCCTGACAGCAGTCAGAGAGAGAAAGGACTATGGGCTTGAAGAGAATTAACAAGGAAGGAAGGAAGCCTGGTACTGTTTGGACAGCATCAATTTGCAGTAAGATGCTATTGTGGCTTTCCACCATTGATTCTTAAATGACTAAATATCGAAGTTAAAACAGTTGGGGGGCTGGGGATTTAGCTCAGCGGCACAGCGTCTGCCCGGCAAGCACAAGGTCGTGAGTTCGATTCCCAGTGCTGGCAAAAAAACAAAACAAAGAAAAAAAAAAAAAAAGAAATTAAAACAGTTGGAATGGTAGCAGTGAGGTTTTCACTGGGCAAGTGAGATTAAAGATCAAAGAATGCACTTAATGATTAAATTAACTGGAATTAATAGATCATTGTGGATATATTAGGGAAATAACCATTCTTAGAATGTGCATATATAGTGCTTGAAAACAGAATGACCCACAGAACAAAGATCTAAATGAAGTATAAATGCAGAAAAATTTGGAGAAAGAAATGAATGTAGAAAGATAGAGGATTTTGAAGGGATTCTTTGAAATTAAGATTTTTGGTGTGGCATTCTGGGTTTTGGAAATTCTAGAATCTAGATCAGTCCAGGTGAAGCTATCTGAAATAATACTGATTTCACACAGCATCCCCCCCAAAAAACCCTTTAATCTTCCAATCGAATGGAGACAAGTTATTCTCCTACATGAAAGAAATGTCCTCAACTGCATACACTAAATTGGGTGTTGATCCATGCTGCTGCATATGGTGTGACAGATGGAGAAAGTCAGAGAACATGTTTTCCCCTCAACACAGAAGTGTTTTCTCTTGATGGCTTTGCTCTTTTATGAGAACGACTGTGCTTCTGACAGCCCTCACCTCTCCTCTGCTGTGACGGAGACAGTGATGATTAGGCGTGGCACTCAGAGAAAGATGGAGAACCCAGTGTGTAGCCATCCAGTGAGACACAAAACCACTTCTTCAAATTCTTCAAGTAAACTTTTCACTGAACTTCAGCATACATATGTAAAGGCTCACATATCAGAGCTTTATACACCCATGGGCCAGTAGAGAAAGTCCCTGTATCCTGTGCAGAAACAGTTCTCCCACAAGGGTCATGTTGAGTTCACCTTTCAGCAGTAAAAGGTAGCCTCTCTTGATCTGAGCATTGTAAATAAAACCATACAGCACACGCTGTTTGTGTTTGACTTCTCTTGCTCAACATTATGTTTGTGAGATTCACCCACTGTCTTGGTTACTTTTCTCTCATTGCTGGGACAAAATATCTGATGCCCAAAATTTAGGAAGGAAAGGTTTATTTAGCTCACAGTTTGTGGAGGTTTCAGTCCATACTTGGCAGGTTACAAGGTAGAGTAGCACATCCAGAAGGCTACAGCTCATGGTGGCAGAACACAGCAAAGCAACAAGCACACACAAGGGAGGAATGGCCTCAAGCAGCCTTTTCCTCCCCGTTACATATGCAAACTATCCACCCCAGGGTGGGTGTAGCTCTTACACCCATAATCAGTCAAACTCTAGAAGCCTGCCCCATGGCCGCATGAGCATTTGGGGGGACACACAGACACAAACCATAACAACCACGTTTGTTACATTTTAGTTCACTCATTCTGATTGTTTGTGATCATCCTTTCATATCCAAGGGGATGGATTCTAGGATGTCTGAGGACTCCCAAATCCATGGATGCTCAATCCTTTACATAAATGGTGGTGTGGTATTTGCATATAACCTATGCACATTCTCCTACATACTTTAAATCACTTCCTGATTAATTACAATACTTAATACAATGTGAGTGCTATGCAAATAGTTACACTCTGTTGGTTAGGGGGAAAAGACAAGGAGGGAAAATGTCTGTATATTTTCAGTACAAGCGCATTTTGTTCCCAAATTTTTTTCAGTCTAGTGGTAGAATCTGTGGAAACAGAATGACAACTATACAATATTTCATTGCATGGATATACTACAATGTACTCATCCATGGTGTTGTGGATGGAGTGGTATCTAGTCTGGGGCTACTTTGATTAGTTTCTAATTTCAATTATGTATAGTCATAGACTTGGAATTGTTGGTCCGAGGCTATACATGTATAGCTTTATTAGATAATGTGAAAGAAGTTTCCAAAATACCTTGTTATCTTCTATTGTCACCATCACAAGAGAGTATTAGTTGCTCTCTGTGGTGGATTGACAACTGGTGGTCAACTTGTAACACCTAACTAAGCTAAGCCAGCATAGTGCTGGGTGTGGGAGGCCCACCTGAGGATTGTTGCCAGCAGCATAAGAGGCAGAACTGGAGAAGAAGAGAGGCTTGTTGGGAGGCTGTTAGAAGCTGTTGGGAAGCTTTTAGGGAATTGCTGGTTCTCGTGAGCTATTCTGCTAGAGGACCTTGTCATGTTGGCTTTCTTGATGAACTTGGTTGTTCTTGTTGAAGGGGGAGCCGGGGACCTCGTTGTCACTGAGGATGGCTACTATTCTCTTTGGGGGAGTGCTGGTCCTCACTTTGAGCATTGCTTCCTGGATCCGGAGGGGAAGATGGTGCACTACTCAGTCGCCTGGAAAAGCTTGACATGTTGACTTTCATGATGGGAACTTGGCTGTCCTCATCAGTGTAGGAGCTTGGGAACTCACTGTTGCTGAGGATGGCTGTGGTACTTTTGGGGGGAGCTCTGGTTCTTATTTTGAGTGTTGCTTCTCTTGGTTCCAGTTCAGATCCCTCAGCCTGCTAGCACAGATCCTTCATCCCACTGGCACAGACTTTCTAACTTCCACACTGACCTTCGGGCATTCACAGCACAGATCCACGAAACGGGTCTGCATGAGACATTGTCATGGCCCGAAGCCTCCAGCTGGACTCATGAGAGGCATTGTTATGGGCTCTAGGTCTTCAGCTGGACTCATGCAGGACATTATTGTGGGATTCAGGCCCTCAGCTGGATTCTTTGGTCTTTAGTGTGTGGACAGATTTCCTGAACCTTCTTTTTATATATGATTCTTTGGGTGACTATTATAAATAATCTTATAAAGTATGTGTCGTGTATTATGTTATTCCCCTTGCAAAACCCCAAACTACAACACTTTCCAGCTTTGCCACCACTGGTACTGTCTGTCTTTTAGAAATTTAGTCATTCTTTTGGGTGGTTCTCATTATATTGTTATTTTACATTTGAAATTAACATGTATTTATTAAATAACCCTTTGTGAAACTAGCAGTGTGCTGAATTCTTAGGCATATTCCTAATGTATGTGGTAAAACTCTCTGCTTACAAACGATAGAAATTCTATTAGAATTGGCATAAGGCAAAAAAGACATTTGTTGTCCATATGACTAAGGTAAAGGAAGTAGGTAAAGCAGGGATCTCAACACTGTCTGGATTTTCTTGGCCTTTCCTCCCTTTTCTCAGGGGTTTAGCTGTGCTTTTTCCTATGCTAGACCAACTTATTCACATGGGTGAACACATGGGCAATGGCAGGGCTAGGCTCTGCCTAAGAAAAGAGTAGGAGCAAAGTAGCTCTTTATCATCAGTTCTAATGATAGGTATCCTGAAGTAGTCTTCTAAAAATAGCTTTGGGAATGTGCCTATCTCTGGCCAGTCGTGGAAGTCACTGTTGGAAGAATTATGAGGGACGATGGTAGATAACTTACTGGGACTGACATATTTGGAACAGGAACCCAAATTTTACCGCATTATTTTGATTGTGAAAGAAAAAAAATCCTATTCTCATGACACAGCTCAAATTGAGGAAGAAGCAAGCCTCAAAAGGAGGAGGATAAACATGTATTGTTCTTTAAAGAGTCCTCAGGAGCCAGGCTAGGGTTGTTTGTTAGGTTACTTATAAAAGTGGCTGCAAATATTCTCCTTCTTTGAACCCAGCCCATTTGCAGTGTTACAATGAAACTCTTCCTCTTAAATATGGAGTCCTATCCTCGTTCCTTGAATCCAGGAAAAGCATGTGACTTCTTTTAACCAACAGAATTTAGTGTGCCAATTCTGAACCAGACTCAAGAATGCCTGTGAGCTTCCATACATTTTCTCGCCAATTTTCCAAGCTACCATGTGAGCAAGTCCAGAAAAACACTGGTAGATAAAGCAAGATTACAGAGAGCATAGAAATGTCTGTCTGATTGTCCCAGCTGACATGCCAGACATGTAAGACAGTAGAAAGATCAGTAAACCCAACTCACATAAAGGAAACTGGCAAAAACAAAAGAATCATCTAGCTAAGTCTAAGTGTCTGCCTATAGTGCTGTGAACTAGATATATGGTAATGGTTAAGTAACTTTGTTTTGGACTTGTTTTTTATACAGCAATAGCTAACAAATGGCACTTTATAAATCAGTCAGTAACTGATAATAAACACTCCACTTTGTGATGGCTATACAAGAAAATTGCATAATTTTTCTTTACTCCAGAAATGTAACATTCAGACCTATGTCTATCTCCATGCACTAAACTAAAATCAAAATGGATCAAAGACCTAAATATTAAAACAGAAATACTAAATCTACTGGAAGAGAAAGTAGGTAGAAATTTTGAAGACATAAGGGTAGGCAGAGAGCTCATGAACAAAAACCAAACTGCATGTTATTTCAAAGAATCAACATCTGGGATCACATCTTATTGAAAAGGTTTTGCACATCAAAAGGAATCACCAACAGCATAAAAAGAAAACCTACAAATTGGGAAAAAAAATTTAACCAACTGTCCCTCAGACAAAGGACTTCCATCTAGAACATATAAAGAATTTAAAAAATTTAGGCCCCCAAAATAAAAAGACCAGTCCAAAAATGGGCATCTGAAATAAATATACACTTATAAGATGAAGAAGTACAAATTGCAAATAAATATATGAAAAAAATGTTCAACATTATTTGTCATTCAAAACATGCAAATTGAAATAACACTGAGATTCCATCTTACACCAGAAAGAATGACTATCACCAAGAAGTCAACCAATACCAAATGCTGGTGAGGCTGTGGAAAAAGGAAGCCTTCTCCACTGTTGGTGGGAGTGTAGACTGATACAGTCACTGTGGAAATCAGTGTGCAGATTCCTCAAAAAACTAGAATTAGAGGTTGCATTTGACCCAGGTATTTCCCTTCTGGGTCTTTTTCCAGAAGAATTGAAAACATCATAGCACAGTGATATATTTACACACATGTTTATAGCAGCACAATTTGCCAGACTAAATCTTGGAAACAACCCAAACAACCAAATGCCCATCAACCTAGGAATGAATAAAAAAGATGTGGTATATTTAATACAATGGAGTATTACTCAGCTATAAAGAAAGATACACTCTAGGCTTTTATAGGTAAATGGATGCAACTAGAGACCATACTCATAAGAGAAATAAATCTGACCCACATGTATAAACATTGCATGTAAGAAACTGAAAGAGTAAATAAAATCTGAAAAGTACAGTACATATTGTGAAAGAGAAAGAAACTGCTCAAAAGGAAATAACAACTGGAATGAGGGAAAGGAGAAAATAAAGAAAAAGGAAGGGAAAAATATATAAATATACACAAGATTGCTAACATAAATGCACTACTAATTTCTACTGGTTTGTTGAAAGGAATAGTTGATGCTTAATTTTTTTTAATCCATTTTGCATGCCTATATCCAGTAATGTGAACAACTACTTTGAAGATAACAATATGCAATATAACAATGATTGTTGACTTCCTGTTATCTTGTTTTGAAATTTTGTATCATTTTAATGCTTTTTTATTCTCTTTAAAATAAAAAAATTATTCATTTGACCCTTACAAAAAACCTAAACAATTTTTTAAATTTTTTATTAAATTCATTAAAATAGTATTACAGCCACCCTCCCCCCTAAAACATAACATTTTGCTTAAAAAGCATCTACAAATTAAAAAGTTAAAGAACTATATGAAATAGGGTCATCTATGTATAAAGTGCAAAACAATAAGTGCTATTGCAGTGAGTATGAAGAAGTTAAATATGGTTTGCTCAAAGACCATTTCATGGATACCAGATTTAAGGATGCCTTTGAGAAAATAAAAACATGAAGTACAGAAGTTGTGAGGAAAGCCATTCCTGATAGGCAAGCAAAGAATTCGTGTTCAAATATGAAAGTGCGCAGAATAGGTATGGGGAACAAAAGACCTACGTGGAGCTGTTCATGGAGAAATGGGCTAACAGCAAGGAGAAAGAAGGGGAATGGGAGGAAAGTGAAGCTCTGTGAGTGAGAAGAGAAGGGAAGTAGAGGTGACCAAATGGAGACCTATAGTCTTTATCCACATTTTTATCATGAACACGTATAAATTAAAAAAAAGCCATATAGATAGAGAGATAGAGAAAGAGATTTAGGTTGAAGGCAGAAATGGCCCTAATAATTTTCTCCTTCTACATCTATTTTCTCTACAATGTAAGTTTTTACCTCCTTCTATCAATGCATGTGTGCAATGCCCTCACTCCATGAATCAGAGCTAGTTTAATGATTTAGTTTGCACAAGGAGAAATGATGATATGCCATTTTAAGCTTCAGAAGGCCTTGCATGTATCTGCTGCTCTTTGGAACCCTACCTCCACTGTCTGAACAAGCCCAGGCTAGCCTGCTGGAAGTTGAGAGACTCGTGGGCTAAAGATGAACTCTCACAGCTAACCCTTTCCTAGAACAAGTGCCCTACTCCTGCTCCAATCCAGTTTAATGGCAGACCACAGATCCATGAGAGAGCACAGCTGAGATCAGCAAAACTATGCTTCTGAGTCCAGATGAAATTGCTATATATGGAATCATTAACTGAGTAAAAGACCGTTGCTTTAAGCTACTCAGTTGTGGAGTGGCTTATAGCACAGTGACAGTGAGTGGACTCAGATGACAACACTGAAAACTGGTGATGTCTCACAGAAATCAAGAACATTATGTTCTTTTTGAAAAAACATAATCTGGACATACTATGCCTGCATTTCTCTGTGACAACTGTAACCGCAGCGGGTCTACTTACTCTTTGATGAAAACTGCACAATCTAACTTTTCACCATGCCCACTACTTCCTACTGTCTTACATCTCACCTATGTTACTCATTTACATAACCTGACAGACCACTTCCAGTAATAGTGTAGAGCTGTAGTTTACAGAATAGGAATATTTTAAAAAGGAATGGGGAACTAGAATGTCAGGGTAAGTGGTGTTGGTAAAGCATAGGACTAGGGGTGTGAACTATTGGCATGAAAGAATTGAGAAGACATCATAAATGTAAAGAAGCAGAACACCTTGATCATCAAATGGTTAGTGATGGCAAAAATGGAGAAATTAATGAAAAATTATCCCAAAATGGCTAGAAAATTGTGGTCACTAAGAACTAAAAGAAAGTTGGAAAGAGGAGCTAGTTTTGACAGCACAATAATGCATTTAATTTTAGAGTTAAGTTCCACAGCTTTCTTAGGAAAGGAAAACTGTTACTCTATCACCTAATATTAATAACATCCACTTCTAATGATGAGTATGATTCAAGGCGGAGAACTTAGTTGACCACTCAGGATCACAGGGTCTTCTGCCCTAGTTAGTCTGCTACTGTAAAGGAAATCACTCTAAAATGCTAGCATTTTCTTATTATCTTGGAAGGTCTACCGGATGTCAGCTGGGACACCTCCAAGAGGATACTGGGCATGACTTGGACTCCCTTGCAGTATAGCAGCTAGCAGATATCCCAAAAGAATGAGGCAGAAAGGAATATTTTTTAATGGCCTGCTTTTGAAAATTTCTTAATACTCTTCTGCGTTCTGTTGGCCAAGCAATCACAAAAGTTCTGCCTTGGGTCAGGGGGAGAGGCTTGGATCCCACTGCTTAATAGGAAAAGTGTCACCATCACACCATATGATCACATGGAATGAGATTTTTCTGGCTATCTTTGGAAAATATAATCCTCTGCATGCAGTTCTTAACGACAATTCAAAAGTAGATTAAATTCCTATTTTTTTTCCACATATATCCATAAAATTTTACTGGAACACGTTCACATCTTTCCTGTACCTTGGCAAATTGTCCTACTTCTAAGTTTGGTTTAGCTACCAAAATTTTTACATATTATCAAAGAGAATGATTTTCATTGGTATGTTTTGGCATACCTAATGATCACATTTTATCCTTTGCTCTTTTAATGTCTTCAAATTCTCTGTGACTTCTTTTAATGTGAAGATTTTTCTAGCATCCCTTCCTGAGGTATATTCATCATTCATTAACAACTAGTTTTCATTCAGTATGTTTCTACAGATTGATGGAATCATGAATCCCAGGAAGGATGAAATGAATAAAAAGAAAAAAAGGAAATTTGGATTTGGTGCCCAAGTAATTTAACTCGCTAGATTTATAATTCTGCATGAAAATGTTTTTCTACTTCAGGAATAAAATGTAAACTCAGAATTGTAGAATTACTGTAATGGATTATGCTACCAGTGAGCATCTAGCACATTCTTTTGTCTCCAGACAAAACTGAATTAAACACATTCCAGGGAGTTTTCATAATCACTCTGGCCAGGGTGACTCCATATAAGGAGATTCTTCCATGTTACTTCCTGATTGTGCATTACAGGTTCTTCCAAAGAATTCAAGGCCTTTCATTTTTAAATGTTATCAGTATTGATATTTCAACATCTTAGAGTGTTTCTAGATCTAGGTCTGAATCTAATATATGAAACAAATTCTATCAATCTCAGTGGATTAAAAAATAGGCTACATACCAAAAGAATATATCATTCCCTTAAATGCTTCAGTTTCCTTTCCAAAACAATCCTAATACAAAATATTTCAGGATCTCTAATTGTGAGACTGCATTAGTAATCTACACTGTTTAAATAGAAGCATTCTATGTTCAAAGAAATTTATGCTTTAAAAAAACTTTGTTGGTTGGTTTGACCTACAAGTACATCAAAACAAAGATGCTGAAGTTTGCAGCACCCAATACTCTGACGTAGCTCAGCTGCCTCCCACATTCCTTCTTTGTTACCCCAGGACTAGAGCTCAATAGCTTCTGGTTTGAAAATCATTGGTTACTTAGAATTCTGAGCATATTGGTAGGAAAGATGAGGAAGCACTTAGCATGCTTTCAGCATATCATTGCCATCACTGTCATTATCATTATCGGCATCATCTTTAGAAGGTACTAAAAACTAAATGTTAACAAGTGCTCTGTGCAAGATCAAGCACAGAGTAAACTAAAAAGTCTTAATAAAGTTGTCTTAGTAAAGGAAAATGTCTAAGAGAAGTCAGAACACCTCTTCTGCAAAATAGCTTAGGTGAATGAAACAAGGCCACCAACTCCTGACAACCTGCCAGACTAAATCTCCTGTAAAAGTTAACCTCCAGTCTTCTTAAATAACATATTTTCTTCTCTTTTTATGAGGCCCTATATTCATTGTGTGAGTTTGGACCGTGGACAGTAGTTAAGGTTTTTCTCTCCTGGGTAGGCAGTATAGCTTCTGTGAAAAGGCTCAAAGACGATCACCTATCTTGTCCACATAAGATCGTTTCCTCTAAAAAGTTCTGCTAAGGTTCTATCTCTCTCTAATTCTCCCAGATCAATCAGGAATTTTATCAAACACTCCAGGACTTCTGTCAGCACGTACAGAACATTCTTGGGAATTATAAAATACTACACAATACAACACAGTACAATAAAGCATTTTTTCTGGGCAGTTGAGTTATAAAGAAAATATCCTTTCCCCTGAGCTGCTGCCTGGTGGCGTGACTCTGGCCATAATTTCATCCTCCATTCCTCCCTCAGTGGATGCTACAGACTGGACAGGCCCACACAGAAGTCCCAAAGACCTCCTCATGGATTTGACACTAAGTTGAATAAGTGATGACCTAATATGTCCTCCAGTAGCTTGGTATATCCTCTCAGGGGACCACGCATTTCAGGCACTGTTTAGAAAGTCAGTGAAAGTGGACAGAGACAAACTGCAGCTCAGTTATATTTATAGAAGCTACCACCATGACAAGCCTATGAAAGGGACTGAGGGTAGAAGATAAGTCCCAGAGGGCAGGTACCTGGTTCCTTGGGATTTGTTACTCTTTCCAGCGAACAGATGATCTAGAGCAGTTGAACTTGCCCTCTGTTAAAAGACTGGTCCTCACTGTAGATGAGAAGGAAAACTCCACTGCTTACTGCTCTGCCTGTGGAACTGATATTTCCCAAAGATACCTCATATGGTAGGCTGGCATTATATGAGTAAGTATTTTAGTTAGTTCAAGCTGCTGTAACAAAAAATAACGCAGACTTAAACTGAAAACCATGGCTGAAAGTACAGTTACTGCTTACATGGAAGTTGAGGCTAAAGCTGGCCCCAGATTTGGTGTCTGGTGGGGCCCTCCTCCCACTATATGAGTGGCCACTCTGTTGTTTTATCCTCACATGGCCAAGAGAGAAGTCATCCCTCTTGTGTCTCTTTTGGTAAGGGCTTCAGTCCTCTCATGTGGGCCACCTCTTCTTGTTCTATCTACCCCCAGTGCCTTACCTCCAGACACCATCATACTGGCGATTAAGACTTTCATATCTGGACTTGGGAAGGGGAAGGCACAAAAATTTAATCTATAGGTATTAGGAAGCTGTCTTGTATTTTCAGGGGGCAGGGTATAAATGAAAATACAATTTTAAAAAAATGACCTATCTAGGTAGTCTAAGCCTTCTACAACTGCTTATTAGAACTGCCGTGAACTCGTGGAGTACCTCACATATTTCATTTTCATTACTTCACTTAATCCTGAAAATACACTTTGCAGTAAGGATATTTACACGCAGTTTATAAGAATAGGTTTGTACAAAGTAGTTCATTTGAGTTCAAAGAGCTAGTTAAGTGCTGGGACTGAGATTTGAACCACTTACCTTAGCCTCAGGTTGGTTTCCTAAACAACAGAGCATGATCTTGAATACAGTGCTGGGGCATGAGCACTGTGGGCCCAGTGCAAGCCAATATCTGTCTGAGCCTGGGAGCTGAGTGAAATGAATATAGCTCTGGCTTACATTGTCTTGATACACATAATCTCTGACTCTGTACCTCCAAGGTATCTCCTGTTTCTCTGTTCAGGCCCCAGACGCTTCTGTATGGTTTTTGCAGAAATAAGTGGGAAACGTTGGAAAAAATTAAGTTGGATAAATAGCTACTGTAATATGCAAGACTTTGAGAAGCAGGGAAAAGGAGCCTGTCATGGTAGTAAAAACAAAAATTTCTCCTTCTCTTTGGGCCTTCTTGGAAGATTTCAATTACTATATGTTTGTTTCGGGAGGGGCTTGTTTTTTGGAATATGACCATGTATTGTGATTGGCCTTAGCTGGGCCAGTTATCCCTAGGTTAGACAGTCAAAAAAGAGTCAGAGAACCTGGGTTGTGCCTCTTTTGTGTGTCAGTCTACTTCTGGCTGATATCTACTTCCCAAATGTTTCATGAAGGTTTATCTTGAATCTACTACAAAACACTAGGTGATATTTGGGACTTCCCTCCTGCCCGAAGTTGGGCTTGAATTAATAAAAGGATTACTTTGCTCCATCATTTTTGCAAAAAAAAAAAAAAAAGACAACCATAATTTGTAGAAGTTCAAGTCAGAGGGCACAATCAGATTGCCTCTACTCCTTGGTGCCCCTTGGTTCAGGCTTAAAATGAAAAGAAGGCGCTGTGGCAGTGGTTCACTTCTCTCTCCTAGAAAGGATCAAAAGAACATAGTGATTAAAGAAATGTTTGGACCAAAGAAGTTATCCAAAGTGGCCATGTATGTGCAGATTTCTTACATTAGGGGGTACTTCTGTGTCCATGTGCCACAGAAGTTTGCCCTGATAACTGTAGAACTGGCCCAAAGATTGTGTTCCATGGAGAGCAGTTCACATGGGAACAGGAATGCAAATAAAAAGGGAAATTGAGGCCTCAGAGGTAGAGCACCAATAGGATGGAAAAACCTTATGGTCACTGCTCCTGAGTAATTACTTAAACATCTTAAATGAGGGATTTTGAATATCTTCAGCAAGGTCATTAGCTGTGCATAGAGCAAAGTCTTATTTTTAAAGTTTTGACGTAGCCCATGGAATGCTTTGTTCCTAATTTAGAGCAGTTGTCCTGAAAGTTCCAAGCTTTCCGCATCTGCTGCCACCCACCACATGTCTTGTTCGCAGCAGGCCAACATCCACTTGTGGTAATGTCCCAGAGCCTGGCAACTCCACGGGGAGCCAGCAAGGCCTGGGAGAGAGATTGTTTGGGATTATTTTGAAATGATCCCAGCTTTAAAAAGATTTCTGGGGTCTAGAGTTGGGATTTATTTTAATAAGTACTAATTTCATTCTCCTTTCCATGGTGAGTGAAGTGGACTTCCTGGCCCTTTTGAGGTTAATCATGTGGTTTATTTGGGCCAATGAAATATTAACAGATATAAGGTGGACAGAGACCTTAGTTGAACTTGGCCAGTTTGGTTTGACTCATGCACTTTTTTGATCTATCTTTAGAGGAATCATGCTGGGTAGTCATCCTTCTCCTTGAATTTCAGGAAACATATAAGGCAAGAAGAAGGAAGGAATCCAATCAGTAAAGTACAGACCCACAGCCCACAGCAGAGCCACCTAGTTGAGCCCCGTCAAGATTAGTCAACTCCCAGATCTGTGATTGTGAACATTAAATCTTATTGTTATGTTACTTGGATGTTTGTTACATAGCATTTTCACAACTGACTAATACTTGGAGTTAAAGATTTGCATAAATTTTTTTTTACTGTACCTGATAGAGCAGAAAATATGATATGTGTAACAGTATAATATGATAGTGTGAAATTCATTTACACAAGGTATAGCAAGTGAGATTTAATAGAATTCTAGGGTAAAAGAACGGCTTGAAACACAGTGGGCTTCACTCTAGCAGAGATGATAGCTTCCCTCAAAGTGAATCAGTTGGAGAGCCAGGAATAACAGATACGAAGGGTAGCAACAGCACATGTGAATCAACTGATTAAAGCTCCTAAACCTGGAGAGTTCATTGAAATCCTGTAGTTCAAAAGACTACCTTGATAACTGTCTAAAATTTTTAAAATTTATCCTGAAAAAGTCATAATTTTAACTTATTTTGAAAAAAAATCAAAGCACCAAATAAAAGAACTATTGAGCCCTTTTTTTTGTATTAGATATAGTAACTAAGTATTTGTTTCCTCTGGACTGAGTGTGTGCTTTTGAGGACATTTGCTGATGTCTTCATTGTGTTCTTTACTTATTTTTGCCTTCATCATGTGATTATGTTACCTTCCTCATCCTTGCAGCACTGGCTTTTATAACATCTGCTAGCTCAACAACGCTCAGCTCATTTTGAGGAAACTCTCAGAAGTAAAGAAGGACCCAGGTGCTTACCTCGGATTAGCTGCTCAAAAGGGTAACCACATATCGTTTGGCCGACAACAATCTTAACTGATACATGTTGTCTTGAGTTAACACCAGGGGTGATCAAAATACACAGTGAATGCTCAAATTTTTAAAAATTATTACAGTAAAAGGTATATTGCTATTGATCCCTTTCAAAATACTCCCTCTCACCTCAAACACACCTATCCCATCATTCTTGACACTTTCTGGAGCAATTGATGTGCAACTATACAAAAAAATCAACTTTCTTCATTATCCTTATAGATGACAGGAATATAAAATAAAGCATTTTTGGAATTTACATAACATGTAAGATTAGAATTTAAAGGAAACGCATGTAAGGCATAGTAAGAGGAAACAGTTTTGTGCAAGATCAGCAAGCTCATGGCAGAGAATGAATTGGAATCAAGGACTTCTGATTCCCAGTCTCTTGTCCTTTCCTCTAAAACTCCCTCAGGTAGACTTCTGAACAAAGATTTTGTAGCAGTTAGTTACTGCTATATAAAAACCGCTCAAAAAACTTAGTGGCTAAAAACAAAGAGCATTTGTTACTGCTTACAAGTTTGCACATTGTGTAGTTCTGCTGCTCTGTGCTGGTTCTGCTCCCTCAGCTGGGCTTGTTCAGATGTCCATGGCTCACTGGTAGTTGACCAGATGGATTAGTGGATATTGCTCTGGTTCTATTATACATTTGCTGCTTTAGGTAAGATAGTGAGATCAATTCTGCCTCACAAAGTTCTTCATCTTCCAACAGACTAGCATAAGGCTATTCTCATGGTGGTGCTAGGATTCCAAAAAGCTTTGTCTCCAAACTGCAATAATGGAGTAATCTCACTCTGTTAGTGAAAAATTGTCTTAAAGTAGGCCCAGATTCTAAGATAGGGAAGAGACATCACCTTCTTATGGCAAGATCTATCACATTAAACTATAGGGATGCTGTGAAGAACTAGTGCCATCTTTGCAGTCAAGCTAAGACAGGTAGATTAATTCATTCAACCTCTCTTAATAGTGCCTATTACAGTGCTAACATCAGCCCAAGAGATAAAAATGAAGAATAACAATTGATCTTGTTCTTCTTTTCCATGAAAAACATCATGGAATCAAACATCTGTATCCTTAGGCAACTTGGTGATGCAAGGTCAGATTTTATATTGCTGTCCAGAAAACGATTAGTCCTTAGATATAATATTATACCTTCTATTAAAAAAACACATCGAAATTCACAAGTAATGTAGGGTGCATAAATTAAAATGGGCTTTGGAAAGAATAATTGACTTCTCAGAGGTGCAGCCAACAGGGAAATGTCAGGCTAGATGAGTTTTTTACACATCGCAGAGAGAAATTGGAGCTCTAGGTGCTAAATTTAACTTACAAGGATATCATACATACATTTGACAACTTGAAGGTCTTTAGCTTATGGAGAAGTTTTTTGCCATCCTTAGCTGATATTTTTCTAATTCCTATTTCTGCTGTGATATGTGCATGAGGCTGTAAAGTATCCCCAAACAACACACACAAAAACTTGATTTTTTAACTTTGATTGGCTATTTTCCTCAGGAAACCGGCAGTAATCTTTTAGTGTTGTCCAGTTGCAGGATTCAGTCTGGGTAGCGTTAAAGATGACCTTCAGGGAAATAGCTGAAATTTTTCAAAATAGTAACTGAGTATCTCTTCCAAGAGAACCATTAAAATGCTAGATAAAATAGAAAGCAAACCTTTTCTTAAAGAGAATACAGAGACAAGAGATAGTAATTTCTAGCTATATTGAAGAGAAGCTAGAACTGAGGTGCAGAGCAGGGAGCCAATTTCTCCCTGAGATTATTTAGCTGTCATATAAATCTGGACTTCAATTTTGATCATCTCGTGAGACAGATAAAGATGAAAATCTGAGGTGTTCACATAAATAAGACTCCA
Organism: Chinchilla lanigera; assembly: GCF_000276665.1. NCBI lineage: Eukaryota > Metazoa > Chordata > Mammalia > Rodentia > Chinchillidae > Chinchilla > Chinchilla lanigera. The sequence continues at coordinate 18,925,174 of NW_004955415.1, read as the reverse complement.
CCAGGAAGCACTTCAACATTTAGCTGATGCCTCAAAGTGTTAACAGTTAGGGTAAAGGAAAACCAGAAAAACCCTAACACTGTCTTTATGACAAGGCTTTAATGTTTCTTTGATTTTCTTATGAGTGAAATATATTTTTCTTCAAAAAAGTCATATCTACAAACTGTCTCACAAAAGTTGTCATCCTTTTAGTGGTCCATCGAGTATATCAGTGGTTCAAAACATGACAAAAATAAAACAAAAAAGAAACACTAATGGGGCAGGGTTGGATAGTCCCTTAGATACCGTGCAGAAACAAACACCAGTTCTTTCTATCAGAAGGCATTTGCATCATAGATCTCAATGAGTGCTCATAAATAATTTTAAAGAAAAATAAGCATTATACAGTACAAACTAAACATACAAGAAAACAAAGCTGTATGAGCAAGAACTGACAGAAAGAAACTCGTAAAACTGATTGATGTCAAACAACTTAGTGTGCATAAAGAAAAAGAAAATCTTCACAGAACACAAGACTATGAAAAGTGACCTAATAATATGTTAAAACAAGTTAATAGAATAATTAGAAGTAAAAACAATGCAATAGCTGAAATTTTAAAAATAGGTCTCCATAGACAGATTTACCAGCTGGAAGGAGAACCGTGAGTTAGAAGGTAAGTCAGAGGAGTTGTGGACTAGGAAGTTAGCTAAAATCTATAGTTTCCACAGGGACCATTATAAAGCCAAAGTGCTGAATGGGACAGGACAGAATTTGAGAAGAACAGGGAGAATTTGAGAGGGCATGGACAGCTAAAGGAGCTAATTTAATATGTATAGTTATCTGTTCCTCCTCTTTGGTTATGCAGGGTTTAGGCAGCTCACTAATAAGACAGATAAACAGCATACACCATGGTCTTGTTTCCCTGGGATTAGACTTTAGCATATGATAGGATACAATAGTCCAGCATTCTAGACCATAGATCCTGTAGGTTTTTAGTATAGGAAAATTAAGGTACGGCATCAAGCATATTCAGCTAAAAATTCAGGTATTCCCAGGCTTTCAGACCAGGAGGGCAAGTTTTAGGATCAATTCAGACGTTATTATCAATATTTCAAGCACAAGGAAGGGGGGGTCAGAGTTCACCATGGAAATCTGTTAAGGAATTTTCCTACATCATAATTGGTTGGTGCAAAAACCCTTTTATCTTGCCTATCATAGAAGTGTAGAGTCCTTAGGTCTCAAGGGACATTACAGATGAGCTCAGGCCTTTTGGGTATAGATGATTACCTTCATGAAGTCAGAAGTCATTGGTAGACTTGGTAACTCAGTTAATTATTTCACTTGCAGCTAAGTTCCAGGTGGCTTATGCAGTGCCAAGATGTATCACACAGAGGATCCTCTGACCCCCAGTGTCACCTTTCTGTGCACACCTCCTCTGAGTCAGCCATTGCCCTGTCTTGTTACTGTCTTTCTGGTCCATTTCTATCAGACAGCTATCTCTGCTTCAGCTGTTTCCTCCTGGGGAGTCCTGGAATCTGCTATTCCCGTGCTTTCCGAATAGATGGGAATTTCCCAGTGCCTCACTGCTGTCTCAGTGTCATTTTTCCTTCCTTGGTACTTTGCATAAAGTGGCAAAATTCTTCCCTTAGGAACCTCTGGAGCTTACACTTTCAATACATCCCCTACGTCTCTTACTTGCCAAGGTCAAGAGGAGGCTACTTTGTCTCCTAACTTATCACAAACAGTTTTGCCTGGACAGGAATCCTTTCTGCTACCCTGGGCAGACAGGCTGTGGAATGACAATGGCCAAGAAGAGGTTCACAGACTTCTAGCACCCTGTCTCGGTGCTCCCCTTCCCTGAGACAAGGAACACAGAAGGATACAGATTTCTTAATGAATAGAAAAGTTGGAGAAAATATTTTGACGGGAGACACTACATTATTTGATATTTTAAAAATTATTGAGCTTCTTATATTGAAAGAAATACCTCCTTGGATCTTGGCATGGGGAATGTTTCCCTTGTACCTCATGCCTTCTGGGCCTCAGCATGGCCTTTCTCTGGCTATGCCTGCCCCATAAAGAAGCATTTGACAGGCCTGGGCACATGCCAGCACATTTCTGTTTTAGAATTGTTGGCCCAAATATCCCCAAGCCTGATTCTGTACCTGGCACAGGCCCCTTCCCCAGACCCATGTCCCTACGAGTGGATCAAACTTCCATTATGTTTGCTTATAAGTATCAGAGTTAGGCAGAAGGCAGCTAGATGTTTAACAGTTAAAGATTTATGATTCACACTTCATAGGTGATTTTATAGAAATCTTCTGTGTTCGAAGCCTTTTTTGATGTGTTGGGCACTGAGATGGAACCTGCTCCACAAGTTTTATTGAGCGTGTACAGTGGAATCAAGCACATCATTGTTTCACATAAGGAAAAAAAAGGAGGGAAGGAAGGAAAGAGGGAATCAACTGGGAAGAAAGAAAGATTTTAGGGGCAGTTTTTTTTAAAAAGTCTATAACAATCACATAGAGTGAGGGAAAAGTCAAGTCATTTTAATAAGCTTTGTAATGTGTTGTAAATCAATCTTAGTTTGTCATTTCTAAAAATAGCTCAGTATCAGTGTATCTTATAAATAGGCTTCTTGGACTCCTAAACAGTCTGTTGGTGGGATATGGGCTATATCCTAGGTTCAAATACTTTGTTAATGTGCCTTGGGAGTGACTTAGGGAGGCAACTTTTAAAGTATAAAATGATGTTAAAAGCCACTGGTTCCAAAGACACTTTGCCTTGGGGGTTGTGTGCCTCGCTCACGTGAATGAAACCGATGTGTCATTGTGTGTTAGAAAGAGAATCAGTCCTTCCTCTGTGTTGGGGATAGAGTATATACTATGATTCATTTTGAGAGGGTCGCTTTGAAGATATATTTATCTGGGAATGGTAATTACCAAAAAAGTTGCACTTTAACCTGGTTGAGCCTAGGCCAAAACCAATGCCTGAAACATAATAGATGACTATTAAATATGGATTGATTGACTATTGCTGGAAAAAAAGATAATGCATTGTGTCCTCTCCCAGTGTAAGGATAATTCGATAATTCTGCTGTTGCTTGTTTTGGAACCTTTGTGGGCCGAGGTAGGCAACACCAAGGAATTCTGGAAGGATAGAAAAATTCACATGCAGAAGTGAAAGGATGGCTACAAAGGTGAAAGAAAACAGAATAAACTCAGAGAAGAAGATGAGAGGAGAGAAGACAAGAGCTTGCAGAGTAGATTTTGAGAGAGGTTCAGGAAGTAGCTCATTTATCTGTGACAATCACATCCTGAGAATGAAAGAAACGGAAAAAGAAGTTTAAAGAGACTTTGTTACAAATCAAATAATACTTGGTTCTTCTAAGAAAGTTCTCACTATAAATTTATCTCTTCCAGACAATGCTGTCTGGAACTTGGGCTATTGGTTTAAAATAAATGAATTTACAACCATATAAATAAGGTAGCTCTTAGAAATTAAAAGAAGAAGGAAAATTACTTTATCTAAAAAAACACTTTTGCTTTTAACCTTTCTAAAATCCAAATATGCCTTTATGTTTGACAGAGAATCATAGCTTAGTTGGCAAGTACTTTTTTTATTTGTTATTGCTATATTTCTTATGGACACATTACATTTCTTGACAGCATATGTTGGATAATGTTATGTAATTCACTTTGACTTTTGAAGCCTGTGTGGCAAATATTTCCATTACAACATTAATATTTTCACTTTTTCCTCATAAATATTTCTTGCCATAGGAAATTCATGACAATCTAGTAAATTAAACTTACATTTATCAGACATTTTATAGCCTGTGTTTAGAAGGAGGAGAGAAATCTGGAGAAATAAAAATTTGACAATCAGTAAGAAATAAGCAGAAAAATGACTATCTGCATTCACACAGAAAATCACCAGAACCATTTCCTAAACTACCTATAGCTATATAGTAGCCCCGGGAAGAATGTGAATTGAGAGAGTTTGAGATAAGGTTTTAGGACAGACAGGCACAAATGGGACTGACACCAAGAATCAAGTAAGGCGATCCAGATTTTAAAATAAATATCCACCTAACTAAAAGCAGATGAATGACTTAAGTAAATATTTTTCCAAATTATATATATATATGTATGATCAAGATATACAGTATGATTAATCATTAAGATGCAAATCAAAACCACAATGAGCTACTACTTCATGCCCTCTAGGATCTCAATAACAAAAATGACAGAAAACAATAATTATGAGCAAGGACATGGAGAAATCAGAAAGTTCATACATTGTTGGGAATGTTAAGTGGTACAGCTGCCTTTGAGGAGATGCTGATAGTTCCAGAAAGAAATATAGTCACTGTATGACTGAAAATTTCCACTACTGAATATATGCCCCTGTGTTAGTTAGGGTTCACTACAGGAGCATACTTAATACAAAATATATGTATGATTACACAAACTGTTTAATGGGTAAGCTTACAGGATCAGAAGACAAAGATTCCCAATGGCTATCTGCCAGATCAGGGGAAGAAGAATGCAAAATGTTTGCCTGCATGCTAGAGAATTCAGTGGAAGATTGAAGGCCGGGAGCTCATTGCAGAGTTCTGTGTCTGAAGGCCAAAGGGTCTATAATGGAAGACTGAAGAATCTGCACTGCAAGCAGCCTGAAGGAACTGGAGATGAATGTCCAAATGCAATGGTGAAGACCAGAAGTTCTCTAAAGAAGAAAACTTCCTTTTCCCTTTTTATTCTGTCTAATGTACAAGCCTATTTGTTGGTTCCACCCATATTCAGTGTGGGTCTTCCTTCCTCAGTTTGTGACCTGCATGTCAGTTATTCACAGACACATTCAGGACTCTACTAATCTGCTAGGCAACTCTTACTTAAGTCAAGTTAGTACACCTCAACAATCACAACACTGAAGAGAACTAAAAACGTATTTTGATATAAAACTTATGCAAAGTTATTCATAGCAGCATTATTTTAGTAATAATGGAATGGTAGGAGCCTCACTGTCCAAGTGTGGAGAAATAAAATAGGCAGCCAATGGAATGATTAAAAGAATAAAGTATCCATACACCCTACAACCTGGGTGAACCATGAAAAATTTATACTAAGTAAAAGAAGTCAGACACAAATGGCCACATAGTATATCAACATAAGTTTATGAAGTGTCCAACCAACCCACAAAGAAAGGAAGTAGATTTTTGGTTTCCAGAAGCTAGAGAGAGGAGCAAGGAATGGGAGGTGATAGGGAATGACTGTTCATATGTAAGGAGTTTCCTTTTGGGGTGATAAAAATGTTTTGGAGTGAGACAGCAATGACTGACGAGTGACTCTGTGACTATACTAAAAACTAGTGAAGTCTGTACTTCACAATAGTGTAGGAATAATTGCTCAGTGAAGCTGCTACTAGTAAATAAATTTTAACAACAACCAAAGTAATGACTGGACATGCATGTTAGGGGCAAAAATGTCTCCCGCTTTTTCTTTTGTGGGATGAAGAGACTTGTTGGTACCCCTGGGGTCCAAAGTGTGAGTCACTTTCTCCACCTGTCTCGCAGAACCCCTTTCTCTCAGTCACAAACTGCTTTGTGTTTTGGGGTTGATACTGCAAGTCAAAGACAAGGGATGGGGTCCCCATTCACTTTGGCCTTACTTTTTGTAGAGTTTCTGAATTAAGAGGTGTCTGAACAACAATGTAGTTTTGAGTTAATGGCATTTATTATTTAGATATCAACTGTTTATGTTTTCCTTGACCTTAGCACTGATATCTAAATGAGCAAGTAAATTTATTCACCATAAATGTAATATTAGCCAGTGATCACTTTATAGTGAGTGTGGGGATTTAGTTGATGAGTCATAACATCTACATCAAAGGTGTCAATGGAGAATATATTTAAATAAGGGGCAGTTAAGTTGGAATTGGCATGTGCTCTTTATTTGGAAAAAGGTACAGGGTGTTTTGCGGATTATTTCCTTTTACAGTCACCACTGTAACAACCTCACATTCACATCTTTTCCCTGGTAACATTGTCATTTCCTGTCATTTCCTATCTGGGCTAGCTTGTTGGCTTTTGTATTAGTCAATCTCGCATTGATGGGACAAAGTACTACCTAGTACTTAAAAGAGGAAAGGCTTATTTTGGCTCATAGGGTCAGTGGATTTAGTCCATGGTTGGCTCCCTTCAACGCAGTAATGGATATGGCAGAATGGAATGGTGAAGGAAAGCCATTTATCACATAGCAGCCAAGAATGAGAGAGAAGGGAGGAGATTGGGACAAGAATACATCCTTTCAAATCTTATCCCCAGTGACCTGCCTTCCCCAGTCAGGCCCTACCTCCTCACAACACAGTCAAATACTGAACTAATCAATGGATGAATTTGCAGATGATTATAATACTACCATAATACAATCCAATTTATTCTAAGAGTTTCCAAAGTCTTAACAGCTCCAGCATTGCTGAAAAGTTCAAGTCCAAAGTTTCCTCTGAGATTCAAGGCAAATGCTTAGTTGTAAGCCTTTATAGAAGTTTTAAAAACTGAATACTTCAAACATGCAATGGCTAGAGCTAGTGCTCTTTATAAAAAGGAAGAAAAGGGAGGGGACAGAAAGTAATGGAACTAAAGCAAGACTGAAAAGAAGCAGGACAAATATTAAAAGTTATAGTATTAAAGATCTGAAATGTGAGCTCCAAGGGGCTTGGGCAAGCCTTGCCCCTGTGGCCTTGTCAGTTGCAGCTCACATGGTCTCTCTCTTCAGCTTGTTCCATCCACTGCCTGCAACTTTCCTCAGCAAATTGTCTACATTCCTGGCATCTCCAACTTCCTGGGGTCTCCACTGCACTTTTGGCACCACTTTCAGTTTTATGCACTGCTCTCTTAGGGGCTCCTGCCCTGCCCTGTTAAGGCAGGGAAGATTCCTAGAAATCTTATTGGAATTTTCTCTCATCCCATAATATTTGCATTCTGCATGCCTGTAGAATATAGATGATGCCAGTGTCTGCCTGTTACCCAAGCAATAGCTGGACCCCTTGGCGCATAACTGCAGAGGCCTTTGAGTACCTGGATGGCTGGACTCTGGGAAATACCCTGAATGAACTGGGCTCCCTGGGGCTCTATTCTCAAAGAAAAGTGTTTCCCTTTTACACCTACTAGGCCTGTGAAAGGTGGAATCTGGCCAGTTCTGAGATGACTTCAAGCCATCTTTTCTAGTGTCTTGATGCAAAGTAATTGGCTTCTTTTTACAGCTAATCTTTTCAGCAACCATATTCTCCTTGTTCTTCAGCTTTACAGGCACTTCTTTTCTGGTGAAGCCACAATTTTTTTACATCTGCTTATTGTCCCTGGTTCTTGCTGTAGATTTGTATAAAAGGAGTCAGCAGTAGCCACTGCACATCCTGGATGTTACATCGCTTTGAAATCTCCTCCATCAGATCAATGAGTCCACTGCTCTTAGTCTCCATTTCCTGCAATGTCTGAGGACATGGACAAAACAGGACATTTTAGATCTAAACCATAACAGCCCACCCCATTAACATGTGGTAGAAAAAATGGTGTGTGATTCTCAGTTTTGATTTCAAAAACCATCAGCAGTTTTGTGTTTTCTTTGGATCCTACCATTGACATGCGAAAAGGCCACAGTAAATTTTCTGCAGAATGTGGAATCAGAAAAAAGAGTCAAGTCAGCTCTATTGTTCCAGACACATGAAAGAGCAATCGAGGAGCAGCCACCAGCCAACTCCTAGCTTACAGCAGCTGCATGGATAAACCCAAATGAGAACAGCCAAGCCCAGCTCAGATCACCCAAGCCTCCTGTTTGTGCTCCTGTTTATTGGCTCCAAACCAATTGTAAGTAGTGGCTATATTCTCTAAATTTTGCTCTTTGTTATGCAGCAGTAGATAATTAATACAAAATGCAATGGGAGCACAGAGAAGGAGCCTTATAGAAGCTTATGTTGATCAAGGAAGACTGCCTGGAGCAAAGCTATACATAGGAATGAGATAAGAAATGTATCTAGAATTTAGGTACAAATAAATAAATAGGAGCTAGCTAGGGAAAGAGGGGAACTAGGGCAATATTTGTACATGAGAGTTGCTGTGTGTTTTTTGGACAAGGCATTGAAGAGAAAGGGAAACAAAAAGGAAAGGTCTAAATAATTGAGGGCATTGTAATGTAAAAGGCCACAAAGCAGGATAGTCCAGTCCATAATGCTGAAGTGTGGGGTTGGAGGCATATAAAGACACTGAGCTGGAAAGCTATGGAAGAAACACCTCATGTAGTACCTCAGATATTTATGAAACAGTTTAGATTTTATCCTGAGAAGAGTTGGGATCAGTTAAAGGCTTTTAACCCCCTTTTATTTTTGTGTTACCAGTTTAGCTACAATATGAGGAAATGAATACTTCACAACTATTTAGGAGACCCTTGTCAGGTGGGAGGAGATGGTAGGAGAACAGGGGAATATTAGCTTTCTTGTTGCTGAAACACAGTACTCAACAGCCACAATATAAAGGAGAATAGGCTTAGTTTGGCTTACGATCACAGAGGATTCAGTTCCTGGTCAGCTGGTTCCAACACAGAAATATCATGGGGTAAGGGCATGATGAAATAAAGCTGCTTAGGGGCTGGGGATTTAGCTCAGCGGCAAAGCGCCTGCCTGGCAAGTCAAGGTCGTGAGTTCGGTTCCCAGTACCGGAGAACCCCCCCCCCCAAAAAAAAAGAAATAAAGCTGCTTAGTTTACAGTGGGCAGGAAGTAGAGCAAGGTTATGCCTTCATGACCCACCCACACTTATGCCTACATATCAACTTTATTCGTCTTTTAGGTATTTCTTGATCCAATGAAGCTGGCAAATCAGGATTAACTTCATGAGGGGGAGAGAAACCAAATTAGTTTGAGGGTTATCTCAGGGTGAGAATTCATCCAACTTGGTGATTTACCCTAAAGGGATGAGGGAACATGAGATGCCTGAGCAATGTTTTGTCTTGGGGAACTGGATCAATACTAGTTTTGTTCACTGATGGAGAATATAAAGGAGGTGGATCAGCTTTAAGGGTAACACAAATTCAGTTTGGTTATACCCTATGATGCTTCTCGTATTTATCAAAGATAGCCATGCCTTCATATTTATTCCAATGCTCATGTTCTTCATCAGAGATCAATACTGCCCCAAGGTGCGATGGGGTCTACCTTTGTTCCTTCACCTAGAATCTGAGAAGGGGTTTGTGTCAGCACCAAGGAAAAGAAAGACTCAGGCATAATTGATATGTGTAACTTCAAGACTTGGTCCTAAAAGTGTTGACAGTTCCTATCTAGCTCTCTTGAGAGGCTCAGCTTTGGAATCCAACTACGATTTTGTGAGAAATCCCAGGCCACACAGGGAGGGAATGTGTGAGTGTTCCAGCCCACAGCAACAGCTAGTCTTCTAGATGACACACTAACCACAAGATATGTGACTGAATTCCAGCCCCAAGCCTTCAAATTTTCCAATTGAAGGCTCAGAGATCGTGGAGCAGAGAAAAATCATCTCTGCTGTGCCCTGCCCGAATTCCTGACCCTGCAAAGGCTGGCAGAGATAAGAGATCCTTCTTGTTATTTGGAGCCACTAGATTTTGAAGTAATTTACAACCTAGCAATAGGCAACTAATACACTGTATTTGGGGTATCCCTGGGACATTCACATAGAACTTGCTTGTGCATTCTCTGCCTATTAATGTTGCAGGTGATCTAACTTACATCAAGTACTTTGTTAGTTCTTGTTATTTCCACTATTTGTCAAGAAAAAAAAATCTTTTCCTATTTTGCCTTCCTTAGCTTAGGAAAAAAGGGAGAAAGGAAGAGAAAGAGGGAAAGAGGAAGGGAGGGAGGGAGGGAAGGAGGAAGGAAAGAAGTTGCTATTCCTGTTCTGGAAGCAACGGCAAGTGCAGTGGCACTCCTGCATGGAGCGAGGTGGAGTCACACCAATGACAACTGTCCCGCTGGCACAAGCTTTTCAGGCCCCCAAGCCTAGCATAATGTCTCCTTCAAGGATCTCCCTGGTCAAGAGAAGGTTGGCTTGGACACCAAGAGATAGCAGCTGGGTGTGTTAAGAAATTTTTATTTTTTCCTTTGGATTTGTGATGAAAGCACATAAAATTACAAGTGGAAGAAACATCATGCCACAAAATTGCATAGAATTATTACAAAAATGTGAATTATGCATTTTAAATAATTCTAGAGAGAACAACCAAAATATGTACATTTTAAGAGCTTCAAATACTTTGTCCTACTCTTTTTTTTTTTCTTCTTAAAAGGCAAAAGTCACAATGTCGAATCCATCACGAACAATATTAATACAGTGCACAAGCTCAACATTAAATTCAAAGGAATGCAAGCAATGGCCCTTTCTTTTGGAATTATTTAATGACTTTATTTACTACAGGAGTATTAATTAATGCATGGTAGTAATGAAGTATTAAAATGAAATGTTAAAAACCAAAACACATGGCATGTCATTAGAATTTTGAGAATTGGGTTACACAGCCAAAATCACGCTATTCTCAGTAGTGTAAAGGTGTCAGGGACACAGTCTAATTTATTATACAACTCTACTTTCTATTTTAGGAAAAAACACAGTACAGAATTTCACACATTCAACAAAGAACAAGGCAAATACATAAAGGCACAAAACTGCACATCATATAGACCCTTTTTCTTTACCTTTGTCTACTTTCAAGTAGTATTATTATTAAATGACAGTATCACTGTAGTAGTTTCAATAATGTAAGATGCACAGTGTTACACACTACCCCACAACTGCAAAAAGTGTCATTGTACAGATATAAAAAATGTGATTACAGTAAATGGCCAAATACAAACGTATTGTAAAATGACTAGAATCACTAAGAAAATGAAACCCAACTACCAAAACAGTTTAGCCTAAGTCAGAGTTTAGCCTTGTTCAATCTTAGTCTATCTCTGGACTAAAATGTGATAATAGTCTGTAATAATTACCATTGTGTTTGGTTATGAATGCTTTTAGTTCATTCTTCTGCCATTTTAGACACTCTGTAATTTTGATTATAAAAATGCAGCATTCGATTTTGACCATTCTTGCTTCTTTATGCTTAATGCCTTCCTTCAAAGTGCAAAAGTAGAATGATTTACAAAAGAGTTTCCTTTCCATGGAAGTTCAATTTTTATTAAGTATTTAATTAACACTCTAAATTTTTCAGATCAAAATATAGTCATCTCAAAGAGGAGGTGATTTTCCCCTCGTGTCACACTAGATGTGTTTTTTTTTAATCAAACACTCTTCCTTAATGTTTGAAATAAGCTTTCATTTTGATTAAAACTTAATTGTAATTCCTAGTTATTGCTTAAAGTTAAATAAAATAATTTTCATAAAAATATTAAATTCTTGAAACACAATTTTCAGGACACAACTGGTTTTTGCATTATAAAATGTTTTGCTAAGTTACAATCAGAAAGGTTTATTTTAAAGTAAAATAAGCTGTAGCATCTTGCTTCTGGACTTTAACTTCACTGTTCTTTGCATCATCTCCTAACTTATATTTTTCTATAGTTATTCTTTCTATTTAAGACCTTTCAATAATGGTTTTGATCAGTTTTACCAGGATATAATTTTTCTTATGCCACTTAAAATAGGACTTTAAAAAGACAGAATGAAATGTATATACTAAATGTCTAATGAAAGTTTTTTTAAATGTTAGAACGAAGTAGAAATCACTGAGATTTAAAAATTATGGAAGATATTAATAAATTTTTGTATCACTCTCCTATACATTTTTGTATATTCTGACCATTTAAATAAGCTTAATATCCAATTTTTGTTCCCGCAAAAAGTTTATCATATTCTAAATTCTAAATCTACATCAACAGTTCCATCAGATTATAAAATTTATTTCTATATATTTTAATATCCATGTAATCCAGATATTTGACCCCTTTTTTTTCCACCCACTTATCCTTTAATTTGCTTTTAAATCTTGTGGAAGATATTTGGGTCATTGCCAATTAATAAATACACATCTACATGCATGCTGCACACACACATGCCTGTGTGTATCCACTTATATGGAGGAGTACATACATATATACATGGAGATAATATATATCATTTATACATGGCCTGTGTATTCTTTAGATAAATATTCCATCTTCCTCTCTATATTAAAAATAAATGAACCATAAAAAATGTCAGACAGCAAAATAACCACTGGAACCTGTTCCTTCTGATTGAATTTCTGCTTAACATATACCAGCTCAATTCTTTTTATTCAACAGAACAGACACTTAGTAGCTATTTGATCATTTCAGGCCAACAGCTAATGCATATCCAGACTTTGAGAGCAAACAGTCAATTTGGATAGCACAATGCCTGAATTGCTCATGCAGCTAAATGCACAATCCATATTGCTGAATCTTGGGATGGCTTCACTCAGCAAGGATACAATCAAGTGATTAAAAAAAAAAATAAAAGAAAAGAGCTTATTTGAATCACTATAGTATTTAATAAAGCCATGTCATTAACAAATACACTGATGCCTCTATGATAAATAAACTAGCAAACTGCAAGCCACCAGTGCTTGCCAAGCAAAGAATGAACAAATATAATATGCACGTAATCTTGAGGATATGAAGTTGAGGGGCAGTTAAGAAAAAAAATGCACAAAGTTGGGTGTTCAATAGTGTTAAATAGTGCTATGAATTTCTCAAACTATTTCTATTACTTCGAAATACTTTACACCAGAGCTTCAAATAAAAACACAAGCTCAAAATTTCCTCAAAGAATACACTATCCTTCATTAAATGTTCCATGGTGCCTGCAAGTTGCTTGCTTTGAATTTACTATTGGAACGAAAACAAAAATCCCACATACATGCATTCTTCACTAGTAGACCTGCAGTAGTTTCCACATGACACATGGAGCCTGGGAATGGGGTCTCATCATGGAACCTTCCAGAACTCTCCCTAGGGTGTGGATTTTAGGCTAAAAGATGCTTCTTAGGAAGATGGTCCTGGGCAGTGATCTTTGCAGTATGAGAGTCTGATGGAGCTTGAATGGCCATGCACACCCTGAAGGACTGGCAGGAACCATCACAGAGGAGTATCAAACTCCTTCCCTGGGTTCTCTCCTTCTACTTCCTCACTGGAGGGAGTCTTGTGATTCACTTTTCCAGGGTCCAAGGCCCAAGAAGCAGGGGCAGAGCCATGATTGCTGTCTTCACTGATCTTCCCTTTCATAGCTTCCTGCACGAACTCCAAAATCTCCAGGGGTAATCTCTTGAACTTGTCTTGGTATTCTTGTTCCAGTTCCATCTGCAGCTAGAAGACATCAAAAGAAGAGAATGAATTTTCTACTCACTCATGTAGAAACTGTTTGAAAGAGATGTATGAAGGATGGAGGGTGGGAGAATAAATTAATTTAAAAATATAACTCACTGCTGGTAAGCTATGGGGATGAAAACACAGAAATTAGTTTGACATGTCCTTTGTTCATAGCTGAAAGTCAAGTTCATGTTATATGTGGCATAATAGGACTAAAGACTTGGACTAAGATAAAGAAATACATTTATAAACACATACTCATAGGTGCACATTTGGAAAGATTTAGGAAGGTAATATATAATGACCTGAAATTCTTACACTCAGGAGCTGAAAGCTACTGATGGTGAGAATGCCAAGGTCAAGTAGGAGTCAGGTTGGGGTAAACAGATTGGGAAAGTGGGTGTAGGGAGTGCAGATTCAGCCAGAGGCAGGGAAATCAATTCTGACTGATTTATATATATATATATATATATATATATATATATATATATATATATATACACACACACATATATATTTGTTTTATACATATTTGTGGTTGTTTGCTTGTTTTGCTTTGCTGTTTGCTCTTCTGGGGATTGAATCCAGGTCCTCAGGCATGCTAAGCACACATGCTACTACTGCACTGCATCCCCAAGCCCATGAGTGCCTTTTAAAGAACACCCTGACGTATTTTTGCAAAGTGAACAGACGCATTTAATTAACTTTAATTTTTATTTTGACTTCTTTTTGTCACTTCCTTATTTTTGTTACTTTTCAATGCAATTTTTATTTGCCTTTTGAACTGTTTTAGCTATGTCCTGGAGAATTTTTAGAATTTTTAATGTCAGGGAAAGTTTGCTTCTTGCACCAACTCACAGGGCAGCCCTAGCTGTAAAACTGCTCTAAAAGTGGGGACTCCCATGTAGAAGTGCAGTATGAGTTGAGGGCAGCAGTGAGAGCTGCCTGCTGGGGATCTGCTCTTTCATGTGAGCCCAGAGAAAAGCCCAGAGTTTTAATTGCAATTCCCTGTGCTTACTGAATGCTAAAGGAGGAGCCTAAAATCAGCTACATTGTGGATTCTGAAAAATAACAGCCTTCAAGTATCTCAGATAATAGGTTATAGATCTTGTTTGAATGACTTTTTCTTGCAAGGTATTTATGAACATATAGTGCTACCATCCAAATTCTGTTTTTTAATTTTTTTTTTATTTTTTGGTTTTTTTCCGGTACCAGGAATCGAACTCATGACCTTGCGCTTGCCAGGCAGGCACTGTGCCACTGAGCTAAATCCCCAGCCCCTATCATCCAAATTCTAACAGGCCAAGAAGGAAACGTTGTGGGAGGTGTACTCAGAGCCTTAAGATGTTCAGGACTACCATGGTGCAAAGTGAGCACAATCACACACTTTGTGTTCGGCTCCTGCAAATCACTGGAGCATCAAAAACAAGAAGACCTCTGCCATCAAAAGCAAGAAGACCTTTTCTGCTGCCCCAACAATTTAGAAGGGGTGGAGCTTTCACAGTGTCTCAGGAGTGAAATCACAACCTGGGGTTTGACAGCTACCATGATCCAGGTCTTTTCATCGGTTTGCCTCAATTTTAATTTAGCAACACAAGCAAGTAGTTTCACTTCAAAGGAAAGTAGAGAATGAAAGAAAAGCAAGGGACCCTGCTTTAAGGATAGACTGCTAATTTTATTTAGGTGGGACTGGGGGTACTCTACCTACGAATATATTGTGCTTGATCTGACAATTTCTCTTAGGATAATGGGTAAGAGAAGAAACTATGGTGCTTGATCAGTGCTGGTTTTTTAATTATTAAAAAACTGAAATGTAAGAAAATGCCAAATACTAAACCAAAACTTTTTACCTATTTCAGTAATTTAATTCTAAAAAAAACTTAATTTGGGGAGCTTAATCATTATTTTCAACAATTTATAATTATTGACTCAGTTGAGGCTCAATTATAACTTTATTGGACTCTTTCTTTTATTATGAGACAGTAGATTTTATTATATTCTTAACTAGGTCACTGGCTCATGGTTTATATAAAATGCCACAGATTTCATTCTTTTTGAAAAGTCTTTCAGCTATTAACAGGTTAATTTCAAAATTATATTTACTATTTAATTTCAAGTTAGAGCCTTTTCTATTTCTCTTTTTTCTTCTTATCAACAAAACACTTGTTCATTGTAAGAAAGCTTGAAAAATCTGCAGGGCCATGCCTGGGTCCCTTCCAAGAAAGCCCCTCCAGCCACAAATTGCAAACTTATTTTCCAGAAGCCAAGAGAGTCATGAAAGTAAGAGAAGCTGTGTGCTAGGAAGTGGGAGTGGAAGGACTGAGGAACTAGAAAGGACAGGTCCTGTCTAACAGGAACACTAAAATATACACTGGGTTGGGATTATGAGTGTTTTTCTATTTCTATTATCTTTATGGTAATACGATTATTTTATTTTTAACATGAAACCAGCAATCTAAATTGAAACCAAAATTGAATATATTTTTAAAAGGTACAAAAAATAAAAATGCAGAACTCTGAATGTAGGATACAGTGACCAAGAAAATTGTATGGAGAATCACCACAGGACAATAGTATTTTAACCTCAGTTTAATGAGTTGGCTAGGAAGATATTGAAAACAATGAGAAAAGCTTTTACAAAATACAATCATAGAATGATTGGCTCCAAAGCCTGAGCAGCTTCCTAAGGCTCAACCTTATTTTTAGAATAAACTCATGAAATTTTACTTCAACCAAGATTAAAAATAACAGGATCGTATGAGAAATACAGACTGAGGTCAGGCAGGTTACTGAGGATCGTTGGAAAGTGCCACGAGGGAAAATCAGACTATATTCTATATCCCAACCATTCCAGTTTTTGTTTGTTTATTTGTTTTTCTCTAAGTTTTCTTAGAGTCCACTGTGATGGGACACTGGGTTAATACAGCCGACTGAGAAATTCCTCTTCTACTCCAAATTCAGGGAAATGCTAAATAAAACAAAACAAACACATTTACTTAAATTTATAACTGAGGAACTTAATAAAAGACCTTGAAGGTATGTGGCTCCCAGGGTAGCAGAGTGGATTCTCCATTGCTCCAGGCTAGATTTTAATATTCCGAGAGGATGGGAGAGGAGGCCTCACCACGTGGGCTATTTGAGTGCTGAAACTAAAGTGTAAGAGCAGAGTCGGGGTCTCTAGTCTTGAAATGGGGATTAGGAAAACTTGATGCATAAACCTGGTGATGAACAAGGAACCTAAATGACTCACAGGGCCAGTTAGAGGAAAAATATCTGTGAAGAGAATTAGAAATCTAAACGAATGCTGAGTACACTCTACAAATTCACACTACCCCTGTGGACTGGTCAGCTAATTTCAGTAAATAAAAACTTTTCAAAAATTAAAAAACCCCATAGGGTCACAGTAGAGGCACAGCAAATTCAATTTGGATTCCTCCATGACCCAGGGCAGGAGTAACTCCATAGGAAGACAGCTCAAGCTCAGAATCACAAGCGACTCAAGGAAAATGCAGCTTTGTTTAATCCTGTAATTCTAGGTTGCCAGTGGCAGCTGGAATTTAAAGAAAAGGAGTAACGTGGTGATCAGTGTGTTTCTAAGTCGAAGTGGGAAATACTCCAAACCAAAAAAAAAATAAATTAGGTAGGTCATGCCACTGTGGAAGAACACAGTTAATTCACAGTGAATGCATGTCCCTGTTAACTTTTCACCATCTACTGAAGTATGGTGCATCCATATATTTTTGGTAGATTTTCCCAATCACATTTGCTTGAAAATGATATTAAAGTGAATTTTCAACTTGTGAACAAATATTACCAGCAATAGGCCTACGACAAAGAGCTAAGAAGGTAACCATAACCTAAACTGTTCCCAGAGATCTATACAAAGTTGATGCATGTAGGAGTAGATAAAATTTTTTCCTCCATATGGGGTACAAAATGTTTGCATTTTATCAAATATTACATTGGGTAGCTTATTTAATCTCTTGGAATTTCAATGATCTCCTATTAAGAAATGGGAATACTAACACTAATTTCTCCAGGCTGTTGTTAAAGAAAAAGTTTTGTGTTTGTTTGTTTGCTTGTTTTTTTAGTGCTGAGGATCAAGCCTAAGGCCACACATATGTTTTGCAAGAGCTCTAACCTCTGAGCTACACCATCACCCTGCCCTGTTAAAGATTAAACTGTCACATATGTTAAATGCTTAGTATATTATTATTACTTATTAATAAATATTGCATGAATGCACTTGTAAGGAGAGAAAAAAGGATTTGTACCTAAAAACATCTGGAACACTGTCATTCAGTAAGTGATCCTTCTCTTTTCTATAGTGTTAATGTCAAGGCAACATAATGATAGATCTTTCCTTTTGGACTACATTCTAGTTTGCTGTTGATTTTGATGCATTTATCAATAAATAATTTTTCTGAGCACCCTGATTAGTGTAAAGTCCAGTGTTTTGTGCTGTGGAGGATGAAGAACTAAGATGTCTTCTAAAGTGGTGGTGAGTATGGGGAAAATAAGAAACTGGGCTGAATGGGTGCTATAGACAAAGATAGGCTGCAGATGCAGAAGATAAAGTCTACATTTTGACGTTAAAGTGATATGGGATATATTTTATAAAGGCGATTGGACTTGAAAACTCTGGCTTTATAGAATCTGCCAGTGCCTTTGGTATCCTCTTTTCCTGGGCAGAAGCTCTCAACTTTTTCCTTTTAATATGGGACATGTCAGAGATGACCTTCACCAGAAAGACTGAGTTCTCTAGCCCGTAACCTCCCTTTTCCTTGTTCAGTCTAAAAGTGTGCTATAAACTGGGCATGGTGGCCCACGCCTGTAATCTCAGCACTCTGGAGGTAGAAGCAGGAGGATTACCTTGAGTTCAAGGTCAGCCTGGGCTACATAGTGAGTTGAAGGCAGCCTGAACTACCTAGCACGACCCTGCCTAAATCAATCAATCAATCAATCAATCAATCAATCAATAAAATAAAGGTAGGTTGTATAAGAACATAAAAGAGATTGAGATTGTGAATCTCAACTTTTGAACCTGGTCCAAAATAAATGGATTAAATCATTGCATTTCTTTTATTTATAAGTAGCCAGAGATTACAATGGAGGTTCGTTTACTCTGTTGTTAAAATGGCTTATTTGAAGGATAGCTGTGTGTTAAAAGTCAAAGGATGGACAAAGTTTTTGATAAGCACACCTCAAAAGTTAATGAACATAGAAAGCACCAAAGGAATTTATTACAGTGCAGGGTCTGGTTCAGTAGATGTGGGTGAGCTGTCAGTCTGCATTCGTATGAGACTTCTAAGTGAAGCTGATGTTGGTAATCTAAGGAACATACTTTAAATAACACTGCTTAAAGATCTAAAGATAATTTCCTCCTTTTGTACATCTTTTCACATCTTTTACATTATTTCAGGGTGTAGATTTGTATCAAAGGATCAGTACATCACATCACTCTAGACCTCTAGTGTTTCTAGTATTCAGATTTGGACTCAAAGCATTCATTGGAGGCTACCAGGTAAAGGACAGGATTAAAGCTGTTCAGAATTCAGGAAAAGAGCTGAAGAGACAAGGACAAGATGAGCAAAATGGTAAGCAGATCCAGACACTGAATCAATAAAAGAGGGAACGGGAGCTAGAAATTCTGTGATTTACCAAGCACTGTTCCTAATATGAATTTCCATCTTAAATATATTTCACCTCAAAAGCCAAATGCATTCTGACACATGTGTAAACTCCTTCATATATCATATATTCCATGACATTACCTTAGGAAAAATTTGCTCCTAAGGCAATGAATAACATAATCAAATTTATGTGACTTTTCCCCTAACTGCACCCCTATTTTTCCTTCCATATCCCTTCCCAAAGATATCTCTCCTGAAATATTACAGTTTCCCCATACAGCCCATACTTCATATTTTTGTCTTGAAATATATTTCAAATTTGCTTCTGTAATCATCTCACAGGCACCTAGAGATTACTGAAAAAACCTTGGAAAGGAATGCTAGCAATTACACAGTCAAATCCTCCAGGACTTTGAAGTCTTGAAGAGGGACTTTTGCAATTATATAGTCAAATTTTTTCTTTTACTCAGTAGAAACCAGTGGTGGTTAGTGGCTTTAAAGATATGACTTATGAGCAGAAAACTGGGTCTAGAATCTAGTCAGTTCCCGTCTCCATACTAAGAAGATTGTATTCATGGTGTCAACATTTCATCTCTTCCTATATCCACAGCCTTTGCCTATGACTTTAAATTTTTCTTATTGTAGACATACTGTTTATTTCAACACTACTTGAAAATGAAGCAGTCATATGACTTGTTTTAGCCAATGGGATGTTAACACACATGGCCCAAGCAGAGGCTTGAGAAAACACTTAGTTTAACCCTTTTCCTTCTGTATGTCATGGGAATAGTCTAATACAAGGTGAGACACATGGAACAGAGTTGAACTCCCCAGCCACACAACCAAAATAATCCTAGTTTGAACAACATTTAGTTGATACTCAGAGAGGTAAGCGTGTCCAGAAAAGCTCTGAAGAGCCACCTACTTGACCTGTAACAAACAGCACGTACGGGAATAAGCCCAGCGAGGTACAGCTGCACCCAGTCAAGAGCAGCAGAAGTTGGCAAACTTGCAAGAAAAGTAACTGTTCGTCATATGCCAGGGAATTTCTGTGTCTTTTATGCCACATTATTGTATTTCCTCAGTTGTTCCATAATTTCTGTCAAAAGTGCGCATAAAGTTCTGTAGCCCACACATGCAATTAAATGTTTAACATGTTTGAGAAATAAGAAACTTATCATCTTATGTGTGCATATAACCTTGCCACTCATGAACGATCTAGAAGCAACTTGTGCTACAGTTTAAGCTAATAGGCTATGCAGAAAGTCACTTCATCTCAATTAATGTGTGGTTCTAGATCTTGATATTTTTTGTGTCAATAGTGGAGTACTTTCCCCTTACAGGGGCCTAGGTGTTCTCTCTTTTTCACTAGGTGCTTTCTGAGGGCAGATTTAGTAGGGCTCTATTACAGCTGGGAATAAAAATTACTATGAACAAGGTAAACAATTTTAATTTTCCTGAAGTTATTAATAATCCAGATAGTAGCGCAGACACATATGGTGAAACACGAAGTTACCACTGTGGTTGAAGTGGCAAAAGATGATCTCTTTGGTGATTTATCCTCTCATATAAGGAAGCTTAAAAGATTTATTTTATAATCCTGAATGAATAACATCAAATATATTAATCAACAAATCCCTCAATTCATTTGTGAATTGAGGAAATGGAAGCCTATCCTCAAGTTTCTCAGAGCACAATTAAGATCTGAACCCCAACTGCCTCTTAATTCAAGGATTCATCCCAACCGTTCCAGGATAATCTCTCATTATATAAAAAGAAAATTTGCAACATTCCTTGCTCATGGATAGGAAGAACCAACATTGTGAAAAT